>NC_137777.1:2004863-2497363 GCF_963455305.1 Plecotus auritus
GCTGACGGGAGGACCTTGGGGAGAAAGGTGGTGAGGCACCTGAGCTCTACCCGCTGGACGGAAACGCCGTTCGGCGCTCGGGTCAATGTGCACACGGCGCGGGGAGCTCCGGCTGTGGCGCTGGAGGCCCCTGGCCCGGCTCTGTGTGTCTGTGTATTCTTGGCCGTCTGAGTCAGAGGTGGGGGGAACGTGGCATGGTGTGTTTAGATCTCCACCGCGCGGGTGCCGTCGCACGGAAGCGATTGAGGGCCTGCGCTGGACACCACCGAATGCTCGCCATCGAAGGCCTTGTTTCTTTCTTTAAAAAATGTTTTTATTGATTTGAGAGAGGAAGGGAAAGGGAGAGAGAGAGAGAAACATCAAAGATGAGAGAGAATCATTGATCGACTGCCTCCTGCATACCCCCACTGGGGATGGAGCCCGCAACCCAGGCGTGTGCCCTTGACCGGGAATCAAACCGTGACCTCCTGGTTCATAGGTCAACACTCAACCCCTGAGCCACGCCAGTTGGGAAGGACCATGGTTTATTTGTCTTTTTTTTTTTTAAAATATATTTTATTGATTTTTTACAGAGAGGAAGGGAGAGGGATAGAGAGTTAGAAACATCGATGAGAGAGAAACATCGATCCGCTGCCTCTTGCACACCTCCTACTGGGGATGTGCCCGCAACCAAGTTACATGCCCTTGACCAGAATCGAACCTGGGACCTTTCAGTCCGCAGGCTGACGCTCTTCCACTGAGCCAAACCGGTTTTGGCCCATGGTTTATTTGGATTTGATTTTCCTGATGGTACAAGGTAGGAGTTGAGGACTTACTTATTTTTGAGATACAGGTCTCCGGTTGTTCCAGAAACATTTGTAAAGACTCTCCTTTCTCCATTGAATGGCACGCGCACCTCTGTTGGAAAGCAGCCGGCCACGTGTGGGGTCGGTTCTGGACCCTCGGTCCCGTTGTATTGATTCGTGTCTCACCAGCACCGCCCGTCCTTGTAGCAGCCTTCGGGTGAGCCTGGGAGTCAGGGCGTGCGCTCCCCACTTCCTCCCTTCTCCGAAGTGTTTCGCTCTTCTCGCTCCTTTGCTGTCCATGTTAATTTTTAGGGTCACCTCACTGGCTGCTCCCAGGCACCCTGCCGGGGTTCTGCCTGGACTTGCTACACATGTGTCTGGGGGAAGCTGACTCCTTCCATAAACACAGCACGCCTTCCATTTGTTCAGGCCGTTGGTTTATCTGCTCGGTGCTCTGCGGTTTGCAGGGCACGCACCTCGCTCTTGGCGACTTTCAGGTTTGCATCGCCGTGCCGTGCTTTTGGTGCTAGGGTCGCCTGTGAAGGGAGACGGTTTCCTTTCATCCTAGTGTGTCTTTCGTTTCGCTTCCGAGCCTCATCGTGGCTGCTGGAAGGTGTGTGCACGCCAGCTGTCGGGTTCGCTGGGGCTGCATCCATTTATGGACGTGCGTGGGGACCTGGCCCAGGGGAACATCAGGGCCATTCAGAGCCCTTTGCAGAGGCTGGCGCTCACCCAGGCCACCCCTCCGCCCCGCCCCTGCCGTCTCTGGTCACACCATCTTTCCCTCTTGGAGGAACGGCCTGAGGACGGGGTTAACGTGCCCGGTTCTGTGGGCAGTGAGCCTGGGCCTCAAGGCCTAACCCTGGCTCGGAGCTTTCTGCACCTGCATGGCCCTGGGTGCTGGTAGACCCGCTGATCAGCAGACTTCTGCTCTTCACTTGTCACTAAATTGCTCTTATGCTGCTGCGCTCTAGAAGTTCGGCGATGCCGTGGCTTCGGGTGGGGGGGTGGGCAGCGGCGGGCGCCCTTCCTTTGCAGGTGGCACTGTGCCCCAGGCGGGGCTGGAAGGCCTGCTCTGTTGGCGCTGGGCCTGGACGCCGCCTGGCTGGCCGCGGTGCCGTTCAGAAAGTCTTTTTCCAGCGTTACTGTAAATCTGTTTTCCACCTCGTGTGTTCACCCTCGGTGTACTGTGGATGCGAGGGAGACTCAAGGTGCATTCGTTAATGGAGCGACACGGATTAAATGGTGACATTCACATTGGCGCCGAAAGGCTCGTGTGATTCGGGGGGTGAGTCCGCGCTGACTTAATCCATGAGGCGGAGCTGCGTGGCGGAGCCAAGCGAAGCGTCGTCACGAGGGAGGACTGAACAGGATCCGAAGCGGCGCTGTTCGCGGGGAACAAATGGGGCCGCTTGCCGCCTGCAAATACAAATGGGCTGTTTTGGTTGAAGAATTCCCTGAGACAGGTGATCCCCCTTTCTCGTTTGGCCCGCCGGCCCGATGTCATCCGGAGGTCGGCTGAGCTTGAATCGTTCTTTTGGGTGAGGAGCGTTGACGATGGCGATGCTTGGACAGTGGAAACTTAGTTCGTAGCAAGTGCCTCCTCCAAATACAAGTTTCCGTCCCTTGGGCGCCTGCTCAGGAGCCTCTGCCTGGACATGCAGCGACCGCAGAGTGACGGGCCCACCTCCCTGTGGAACCTGCCGTCCGGGCCCACAGCCAGCAGGAAGTGGAGCACAGGGACATGCCTTCACACGTGTTCCTCTTGCCTGCAAAGCCACCCCGCTCGCTCATCCCTGGGAGGCGTTTCTTCCAAAGGCTCAGTGTCATTTCTCCAGGGCGCCTGCCCTGCGTCCCCGGCGGCCGCTCCAGCACCAAGCGCCGATTACGGCCCTGAGGACGTGGAGATGAAGCTGCCGCAGCCCTGGCTCACGGGAGCTCCGATAGGAGGCCGACGGTCCCACACGTGTGTGCACGCGGGTTGTGTACATGGTGATGTGCAGATACGCGCATGCACACACGCGTGCGCGTGCACACACACATGCAGGGTGAATGTTTGCAAAACTCCAGGATGGGCCCAGGGCTGGAGGTGTCTCGTGAGCCTGAGAGGCGGAGTGAACGAATGGATGAGCGAATGAATGACTGATTGAGTGAAAGGATGAATGAACGAGTGAGCAAGTGAACGAATGAATGGAGAGTCTGGGAGTGGCTCACCGCGGGGAGGCAGCACCTGACCCAGGAAGAGGAGAGAGGGAAGGAGGTTCAAGGAGACTCGTCCGTGGGCTTCCGTCTCACGGGCACCGCGCTGACACCGAGCCCGTGGATGTTTAGCGGTGGGCCCGTGGGAACTCGTCTCCAAGTGACAGCCACTGCCCTCCCCACCCTGCACCTTAGATATTAAAGACGCCGAGAGGTGACCAGGCAAAGGAAATGAAATTTCCCTCCTCGCCGATGATTTCAGTCTCAGCTCATTAAGGGCTGACCCAGGAGTCTTCTGAAGCCGAGGAGGGCGGTACGGCGGGGGCGGGACAGACGTGCCCTGGGTGCTGCCTCGCTGCCACGAGCTTCCTGTGTGCCATGTGCTTAGGAAAGCAAAGGCTGACACCAATGCACCCGCTGCGTCGTGGCCGTGGCCGCTCTGGAGGGTGGGCCAGGCGCTCCCTGTTCCCCGGTCTAGCTCCAGCCCCTTGTTTGATTTAAAAATAATCTCCCAGCTTCTGTTCCTTCCGCTTAAAATGCGTCCTTCTTTCGAGGAGGACAGCGACCTGTGGAGAGTCGACATTACCAGCATGTGAACCAAGTGCCAGTCGCAGTCCTGGCGGCCACAGCTTCCCGTTTCTCTAGGTTAAACCGAATAGCATGGCCTCGGAGCAAATGCCTGGCGAATGGAGCGAGTGGGGCCCACGCGACCTGGGGTTCACCGGGTGGTGTCCTTCCTCCCGGCTCTGCTGCTTCCTTTCTCCTGGCCAAGCGCCGCTCCGTCTTTGTTAGGAAGCCAGGGCCGCCACGTGGACACAGGGCACCGATGCTGGTAAAACCCAGGCCCTTGTCTCCTCCTTCCATGCTCACGGCTGCCCTACAGCGGGTAACCCTCCCTGTCTGCTCCCACCGGAGCTGGGGGCAGGGCTGCTGTCTGATAGAGGGTGGGGGGGCTGTGGGGGCTGGACTCCTCCCTGCCTTTCTTTCCTGCCCCCCTGTGCTGGTGACCAGAGGCCAGGAGTCAGGGCCTGGTGCCACGGGGCACTTATTTGGGGGTGAAGGTCTGTGCCCTGGTGCTGCGCGTTTTGGTTCGCAGGGCGAACGGTTGCTCTCCATGACTTACTGTCTGCTCGCTAACCCTAGCTTACCTCTGACACAGAGTGCTGCGCCCTGTCATTGTATTGTGTAGCTGTTCTCAGTCTTCAGAGGGAATGCGTCGTAGGTGAGCGTCATTAGAAATGCGTATTTAGCACACGAGGGGGAATGTTCTGGCACACAGCTGCACGTGGAGGAAAAGCAGCAGCAGCTGCCGGGACGGGAGGTTCCGTGTATGACGGAGATTTATTCTCCCAGAGGCCTGGAAGCCGCGGCCTCGGGAAGCCTGCCGCGCTGGGGGTGCGTCTTCCTCTCGTTCATCGATTCGGGAGGCGCGTGCCGGCTCCTGCACCGGGCTGTGAGCGAGTGCGGGGCACGCCATGCCTGGAGGGGCCGCCGGAGCGGGGCCGGGCACGTCCATGGGTCACGCTGCCTGTTCGTGCGGGCGTCGTGGCGTCCACCAGCAGGGCTGCGGAGCTGGGCAGATGTGGGGTTGGCTCTGTCACCGCCAGGCTTTGGGATCAGTTGGGCACATTACAAATCCAAGCCACAGGGTCTTTTTGTTTTTGTTTTTTAATCTCAGCTGAGCCAGTGGCCAAGGTGACGTCCAGGGAGTCGGTGCCTCCACAGAACGCCACGCCCTGGTCCTTGTGCCCAGAGGGGTTCCTGGGGGATTCGTGTGGCCTCCTGCGGTGGCCGGGCCACGGCTTCTGTGGACACACTGGTGGCGAGGCTGCCCCTGGCCCGCTGGCTGGAGGCCTGGCCACAGCCACTGCGGGCTCACTGTGTGCAGGGCAGGCCTGCGCTGTGGCCGCCCACTGGGTGTGGCAGGCAGGAGCCCCTCTGGGGGGTGCTAGCCCGGGCGGGTCCTCGGGGAAACGCCAGGCTGGGGTGAACGGCGTTAGCAAGGTTGTGGAGTGTCAGAGGGCCGTCCGCCAGCCTCAGACCACCCAGGTTCAGGAAGGGGGATGGCACCCGCCGACACCTCTGACTCAGGAGAAAGGCCCACAGTCCCCCGTCTCTCCAGCTTACACCCTGAGGGTAGCCGGCGCGTCACCTTCACGGGGGACCCAGCAAGAGCACAGCCCGGGTTCCCACAGCCCTTGGCTCGCCCAGGCGTGAGCCCCGCTCGCTCCCAAAGCCAGATGTTATGGGGGCGCCTCTGCGCGGTGCAGGTCCCCAGGCTGGGGCTCAGACCCCTCTCGCCTCGGGGACGCCCCTGCGGTTGTGAGATCCTCCCACTGTGGTCACGGCCAGGGAGTGGGGTGGGTGGGTCCCTCCGGCTCTTCTCACGGTGGCTTCTTTTTTGGGCCACACTGGGGCGTTCTCAGGTTCTGTGTAGAGTTGTCGTTCTGGTGTCGGTGAGGGGAGGCGATGCCACCTTGAACTTGAAGCCCGAGCCTGGTTCTTGGATGCCAGTTCAGCTCGTCCGTGAGGGTGCACTGGCGCACAGCAGACGTGTCTCCGATGGGGTGGCCGCCTTTCTGGTTCTCATGTCTCTCTCGAGTAAAGCCGTGATCGCGTCTCAGTCCTTTGAGGCAACGGACTCCGTGTTTCCCGTCTCGAGTAATAGGCCACGTGGCCCACGCCGGTCAGGGCGGCGTGCAGTGCCAGTGGCTGCGATCAGACTCCGAGCTCCGTGGCCGGGATGCCTGGGGGACGAATAGGGTGCAGCAGCGGGAGGGAGGGGGTCAGGGCTGATCAGAGGCAGACCCATTGTCGCAGACTTTCACGTCGGATGGGGCCTTACAGCTCCCGGGTTCTACGACTGGATTCTACGGCTGGATTTGGGCTTTCTTCCCTCCACACCTGCGTGTGGGGCTCCCGTGAGCACCGGCCCCAGGGTTAGCGGTGAGATGCTGGGTGGGACTTCCCTGTCCTGCTGTATTGCCCATCGTCACATCACTGCATCTGACCCAGTAGTATTTTGTTAGGGTTTTTACTCTAAGTTCACCAGGCACACAGGCCTGCGGTTTTTCCCATGGGTACTCTCCGTCTGACTGGCCTCACGGATTGCGGGCCTTCCCGCCCTTCCTCCTTTTCTGAAGGTGTTTGCGTGACGTTGGCGCTGTCGTCAGCAGGCAGGTTCGATGGAGTCAGCTGGAGGCGTCGGAGCTTTGAGGAGGCCGTTCTGCGGTGGATCCGCGGTTCAGTGGCCCGGAGAGTCCTCCGGGCCGTTTGGTGGCGCGTCCACTCCTCTAAGCACTTGAATCCATCGGCGCTGAGTCGTGTGCGTCACTCCTTTGTCACTCTGCTAACGCGGCGGCACCTGCACCGCTAGGCGGTCCTCTTTCCCGTTCGTGATCTTGGTAACTAGTCTCGCTCTGCCCCCCGGACCGCCTCACTCAGAGGGTGGCCGCTTTCACCGACATCTTCGAAAAAGAGGTTTCAGTTGACCTGCTGTTTGTTCCTCCATCATGTGTCCCTTTCCAGTCCCACGAGAGCCTGACCCTGCCTTCCGGGAAGGTGCCGTCCCTTCCTGCCCAGGCCTCCCCGCAGGCACACGCCATGCTGTCTGCTCCCGTGTCCTCATGTAGCCTCATGTTCCCTGTCACGACCGCCGTTGATCTTCGCTGTCTCTGGGCCTGTGTCTTTGAGTAGACTCAGCCCCTCAGGGGTGGTACCGAGTCTTCTGCCATCCCTGTCAAGGGGGAGACCTCCCTCTGGGGTTGGTGAGGGAATGATTGGATGGGTGAACGAATGCTGTTCCGAATAATTTGCATAAAGGGCAAGAGAGCAGGCTGCATGGCCATGTGGCTCCGTGTTCATGGCCTGGGTGCTGCTCTGAGCCTTGTTTGTGAAAACAGGACCCCCTGCAGGCCTCTTAAGGAGCCAGAGTCGCCCGGCCAGCGTGGCTCCGCGGTGGAGCGTCGGCCCATGAACCAAGAGGTCACGGTTCGATTCCTGGCACATGCCTGGGTTGCAGGCTCGATCCCCTGTAGGGGGCGTGCAGGAGGCAGCTGATCGATGTTTCTCTCCCTCTCCTTCCCTCTCTCTAAAAATCAATAAGAATGTGTTTAAGAATGGCAGGGTTAATGTGCATAGATCACTCGGCAGAGAATTTAGCACTTAGTAGGTACTCAATAGAAGGCAGCCACTGAAAAAGGCCTCTCATTTTAGTTCGAACAATCATTGGATGCCTGGAAAATAAGTAATGTTTTCTCGAGTGCCTTGCCCATTACTGATTTTTGTGACAGCCTTTCCTCAGTCAGGACTGCGCCATGCTCCGAGGGAGGCCGTGTCTTGGCAGAGGACGCGCTGCTTCCGTGACACTGTCGCTGAGGCACTTGAACATCCGGTCTCCTGCCTTACGACCCGCTGGGTGGTCTTAGTAAAATATTCCAATTTCAGGCAGCGAGGCGGCTTTCTTTTTAATCAAGGAAGAAAGACAGCGAGATTCCGTAATTTCACAGGCCCTTTCTGTGCTTGATTTCCATCAATTAGACAGTTATCTTCTCTATAATGACATCCTTTCCTGGTTCTTGACAGAACAAAGAAACCTCCAATTCCAAGAAAATAGAAACAGACGCTGCCTTCTTTGTTCGGTGGCACTTGACAGTTATCTATCGCCCAGCTCCCGAGATGTCTGCGACCTCACGCCCTGCCCGTGGCGTTTAGTTTCACCCTAAACAGCTGGCCCCCCAGCAGAGCCGGGGCGACGGTCTGCTGCTTGCAGGTTGGGCTTCGCAAGGCCGTCGCGAGACTGTTGGCTTTCCTGACCGCGTGCCGGCAGCGAGGAAGCCGCGGTGCATGCGCTGGCCAGGGCTGGCTCCGTTTGTTAATCAGTTCTTTGACTCCCCTGCTCATTCCCTCAGCGTGCATTTCCTGAGACCAGGGACCACCCCTTCTTCGCCTTGCTCTAAGCGTGACCCTGGGAGAGACGCCGCCCAGGGCCGCCCCGTGGGAGGGATGCCCTTCCCCTGGCGCATCTCAGCCTCACCTTGCGAAGCCCGCCTCCTGCAGGAACGAGCCACTTCGCGAGGACTGACGCCATGTTTTCCACGTTTGCAGGCCCTGGAAGCGATCCTGAACTTCAAGTACTCCGGAGGCCCAGGCCACGTGGACGGCTACTACAGGGACCTGTCCCTGGGGCTGCGCGTGGAGGTGGAGCCGTCGGTGTTCTTCACGCGAGTCAGCACTCTGCCGGCCACCAGGTAGCTGTCCGCTGCGCGGTCCCTCGTCCCCGAGCCCCCGCGTGTGCGGTTGCACGTGGGCGTCACCCTGGCCCACCTCCCCTGAGGCCCGGCCCTCGCACCAGGCTGCGGAGGAGCCCTGGGTCTCGGGTCCTCATCCAAGAAGCAGGCAGGGCCTCAGGCAGTTGGACGTGAGCAGGGGGTCCCCCGCATGCATTCCATGCTGTAACGGCCACGCTGACATCGCCACTTGCCGTGTGTGCGTGCGTGTGTGTGTGTGTGTGTGTGTGTGTGTGCGTGTGTGTGTGTGTGTGTGTATGTGTGTGTGTGTGGTCGGCGCCTTGCAGAATGCGGCCCGCTCACTGCCCCGAGCCTGGCCTGGGTTCTGACCTGCACTGGGCGCCCGGAGGAGGCATTTCCTCTCTTTACGTCACTCTGCACCCCGGGAGACTGTGTGTGGCCCGGGCTGCCCAGCCGCTCACTTCAGGGAGCTCCCCGCCATCGGAGCATCGGGCCGCTCCGCCCGGGAGCCCTTCCTGCATGCAGCCTCTCTCCTCCCCAGGCCCGGTCTCCTTCAGGGGAAGGAAGTCAGGCCATGTGTCCACTTCAGGCCAGCCTGGGCAGGGGTGCGAGAGGGGTTCTCCTCTGAGGGGGAGGCCACAGTGTCTCATCCCCAGGTTTGGAGGATGGCTTGGGCAAGAGGGAATGGCTCGGCTCAGGCTTTCCTTTCTTAAGCTTACCTTTGTTGGAAATATTTCAGATGTTACTCCCCTCCGCCGCAGCCACCTCTCCCAGCCTTCACTGACTGTACCATTGTCTGTGCCCTTGGGCTCTGCATTTATGGTATAAGCTCCCAGTTAAGCCCCCCCCCCCCACCCTCCCCAGCTCATCAAAAGGCAGGCTGCACACTGGGAGAAATGTTGGTAATACGTTTGTGCAGCCAAGGCCTGTAGCGTATGCACGTACATCAGATACCGAGGAGACAAATATAAACACGCTCCAGAGAGGAAGGGATGCAGGTGGCCCTCAGCCCCCTGCACCTGCTCAGCGGATGCTCAGTCGTGGGTCCCGGGGAGGGTGTGTGCCTGCCCCGTCTCGAACCTTGGTCATCGATGCGGTGCTTCTCCTTGGTGATGTTTTAATGGTGAAAGGCGGCAGGGAACCCTACTTCCTCAGGGCCCCCTCGATGCCAGGGGTGCCCAGCGCCCCATTTCCGCTCCAGAGCCCCGCCCACGTCGCATTGCATCCCTTCCTGTCGCGAACTCGCCCTGTGTTGCCCGTGAGTGAGGAGGAGAGAGGGGACTGAGTTGTGGTCTTCTTGGCACCTGATCCGAGCCTCTGCCCAGGGCCTCTGCCGGGGACTGCGCATGCCTGGGCTCACCTCCCGCTGTAGCCTGCCTGTCCCTCAGGGCTGACCCTGAGGCTCCCGGTGAGAAGAGGGTGACATCAGACAGTAGAGGGCGGGGCTCTCTCCTCGCCCCGCACAGCGCAGATGGCTTGGCGTCCTCCTTGTTTGCCTCCCTTCTCCCGGGCTGCGCACAGGCCTCGGCCGACTTCTATTTAGGAGATCAATGACCTCCGAGGTCCCTCTTCACAGCAGCGGGCGGTAATCTCGTCAGGGGCGAGACTGGAATGGATGGGCCCTGCCCCGCCTGAGCGCCGAGCCTCCCTCGGTCCCAGGGAGCAGTTTTCCTGGGCTGTTAGGATAAATGACCCGGCCAGAGACGCTGCCTCTGAGCTGCGAGGAAAATGCACTCCTCCGAGCAGGGCGTGGGGCGCAGCAGGCGTCCCATTATTCATAGAAATCACACCGCTTGGCACGTCCCGGCGCTCATGCCGGCCATTTAGGAAACTCCCATCTCCCCCTGGCTGGCAGCGCGGCTGCAGGCAGGATCCAGGCCGTGGTAACGCTGATGCTGTTACGGCCCATCTTCCCCCCGTTGTTACAGTTCTGTGTGTGGTCGGTTTTAGATCCAATGAGAATGTGGTTTGTGCAAGCCCCAGGCTCGTCTCCGCACCTGGTTTCCGATTTGGCTCTGCGCCTGCGTGCTGTGTCATTCACATTTCTTCCAGCACCATCTTCCCTTTGTCTGAGAGGGAGGTGACCGATCTTGCAGGCCCTGCCCAAGTATGTACCTAAGGGTCGAATGCAGGGCCTCACACAAGGTGGATAATTGAAAAGGGGTGTCATCATTTTCCCGTGTGTGTGCCCATGCCCACAGCGGTGGTGTGCCATGTGCTCGGGATAGAGGCACACGTCACGCGTGTCACACACACCAGCTCTGGCAGCTGCCCTGTGCCTCTGCAGGACGTCACTCACCTCGGTTCACCCCGGGGCCCTGGGGGCCCTGCCCCCGCCTTTCTGTGGCCTCACTCCGGCAGCACTCTGGGCCTGGCGCAGTCCCTCTAGAGCCTCGGGTTGCAGGTGGCCCCTGCATGATGCCTTGAGCAACCCTGGTTCCGTGGACGGCCGGGTGTTCGTGGCTCGAGGACGTTCGCGAGCTCGGCAGCTCCGTGTGCAGCGGGCAATGGCTCCGTCACCAGGAGCACTCGGACCCTTGGTTCCGTCTCTCCCTCACCTTAGACCAGTGGTCGGCAAACTGCGGCTCGCGAGCCACCTGCGGCTCTTCGGCCCCTTGAGTGTGGCTCTTCCACAAAATACCACGTGCAGGTGCGCACGTACAGTGCGATTGAAACTTCGTGGCCCATGCGCAGAAGTCGGTTTTCGGCTCTCCAAAGAAATTTCAGTCGTTGTACTGTTGATATTCGGCTCTGTTGACTAATGAGTTTGCCGACCACTGGGCTAGACTGGTTAAGCCCCTGGCTTTCTTTCACACACAAGGAAGCCTCGGTGCTGGGACCGGCTGCCGAACTGTTCTGGAAAGAAGACCGGGTGGGAAGCCAGGCAGCTGCAGGCTTTCAGGAGACCACTGGGTTTGGCTGGGTGCATGAGGCCCTGGCGCCCTTTGGGCTTTGCAGTCACCCAGGTCTGTGCTCCCAGGAGTGACGGATGTTGATGTCCGGACCCTGGGAGGCCCCGGAGGTGCCCACGGACCTCAGCGGGAGGAAGAGGCCCACGTGCTTCCGGTCGTGGCGCATGGCGTTTGGACAGACTCGGTCCTTGGCGTGGGAATCTCTCGCGCGCTTGTGGCGGAGGCAGTCCTGGGCAGTTCGAGGGGTTGCTTTGTGGCACGCGTGTATGCTCTGCTTTCACCGCTCCCTGGCCGCAGCCCCGATCGCCACCGCCTCCCAGCCACGTCATGACTCCCTCCTGTGGTTGCGGGAAGCGCCGTCACTCTTCCCCACGGGAGCCTCCCATAACCCCATGGCATCGGTACCCTTGTCTTCATTGGGGAAACTGAGGCACGAAGGAGTTGGATGGCTCGCCTGGGACGTTCCGGTTATCGAGCAGCCAGACGGGCGTCCGGACGAGCTGGTCGAGGTTGTTGCGCCGTTTATTTTCTGACCGCAGCGACGTAAAGGTTTTACACAAACACAGCAAAATGGACCTTTCCGGCATGGAGTGCGTGAGCCCCAACACACATTCGATTCACTTTCCACCATCAGGAGAGAGAGCAGACCTGTCACCCTGAAACCTCAGCACGTGCCCCTCACGGTCACCCCGCCCACCCTGGTCCCAGTGCCCGCGGACCTGCCCTCCGGCCTCCCGTGTGTGCACGCCACGGGCCCGGCCTTCCAGGGCGCGGTGGAGGCGGGATCCTGCGAGGCGTGAGCTTTGGAAGGGGACGTTTCCGCTCACCATGTTGCCCTCAGATCCGTCGTGTCGAGGGCGTCAGCAGCTGGGTTTTGTCTGATTGCGGAGTTTCCCTTGTCGAGCTGCGCCCCGTTTGTGAGGCCTTCACGGCCGAAGGACCTCGGGCCGCCCCAGCTCGTTGGGGCCGTGAATAGAGCTGCTATCAACGCCTGTTCGTCATGACTTGGCGACGCGCGTTTCATCTCTCGAGGTTGAGCACCCCGTGGGCTTGCAGGGTTCCACACGGGGGAGTGTGGGCTTAGCTTTGGAGACACGGCCCGCTGTTCTCCGAGGGCAGTGCCCCGGGGCAGGCCCCGGCCGAGAGAAAGGACCCCGCGTCCTCCTCGCTGGCAGCCGCCTGTGGGTGTTCTCCTTGGAGCCACGTCAGTGCGTGCTGTGGTGCCCGCACCTGGTCTCCCTGCTGCTTCCCTGACGGCGGGTGACGCGGAACGTCATTCCTTCCCCATAAACAGCCCCCGGGAGCACATGGGGGCGCAGTTGCCTTTTGTTGAACTGTCTGTTCAAGCCTTTTTTTTTCATCCTCACCCGAGGGTATTTTTTCCATTAGTTTTAGAGAGAGTGTAAGGGAGGAATGGGGAGGGGGGAGGGAGAGAGAGAGAGAGAAACCTTGATGTGAGAGAGACATAGTGATCAGCTGCCTCCTTCAAGGCCCCTACCTGGGATCCAGCCCACAACCCGGCACGTGTCCTTGACGGGGAATCAAACTGGCAACCCCCTGGTGCATGGATGATGCTCAGCGGCCCGGGCAGAGACCCGTTTTTCTTGTGTGCGTCCATATCCCCAGCCCACAGCAGGCACTCCACAGGTATTTATGTGTGTTAGGCGGGATAATTAATAAGACTGATTCTCGGCGGAGGGAACAGTGCGTGCCGACCATATGGAGGTAGTTTCACATGCTCTGCCCTCTGTGTTGGGCCATCTCCCCCCCTCTGCCCCCCCGCAGCCTTGGCCGCCCTCTGCCTCCCCCTCCCCCTGGTCCTTCCCTGCCACGGGCCTTTGCCCTGCCCCCCCCCCCCCCCGACGCCTGGCGGTGGATCTGTCCTGCAGGACCTGCTCTGACCTAGGCTGCCAGGAAGCTTCCCGGGCTTCCCTGACTTCAGGAAGAGAGAAAGCCACACAGAAAGCAAGCCATTCAGTGTCCGCTCGATGCTCGGCTGGTGGGAAAGGGCCTCAGAGCAAGGCCACCGGTGGGCACGGCTGCAGGTTGGGAGGGATCCATTCATGGGTCACAGGGCACAGGCCACCGCACGTGCTCAGTCCGCGCAGGAAAGGGTGGGGCCAGGCACCCAGGGAGCTGAAGGACAGGGCACGGAGGGCCGCGTGCCCATGTCCGCCGTGCGGCTGGGAGCGAGGACACAGACATTGGAACCTTCCCTTCCCCGCTCGAAAGCCATCCACTTCCCTCCTCTGATAAATGTTCTACCAACTCCCTCTTCCGAGGAAAGGTTTTGCTGTGATTAAAGATTTCATGAAGTTATGACAGAGGCGGAATAGATCGTTCCTGAAAGCTCATTTTCCCGTGAGCGGAGTGAAGAGGCCTGTTGTAGGCAGCTGTCAGAGCTAATGAATATTTTCCAAGAGCTGAACCTCTGGGGAGACACCCCCATCCAAGGGCCCAGGAGCACCGGTGCGAACCTGCCCTTCTGAAGGCGGGTGTGGGACACGTCTCACGGCGCAGCCGCGGGAGCCTTACGCTGCTGCTCTGCCTTCCTCCCTGCAGGCGGGCTCCAGTGCGCGTGTGAAAAATGGATCTCTCTCAGATGCCCTGGTCTTTTTGATGACATGTGCCTATGTGTGCATATGCGCATGTGTACACATGTGTGCAAGGGTGTGCATGTGTGGGTGCACGTGTGTGTGCGTGTGTGCCTGTGTGTGCGCACCCACGGAGAAGGTATGCCCTGCTCGCCTGGGTTCCCTTCTCTGGAAAGAGCGGAGGACAGGGCTTGGCTTGGCACCTGGGTTCGTCTGCTGTGACAACAGAGGCTTTGAGTGCTGCCTTGAGTCCCAGTCGTCGCCTGAGCCTCACCGTCCTTCCCCGTAAACAGGCCCCGGAGCACAGCCCTGGGTTATGGGGGGAGTGACCTCACGGGGTCCCCTCCGTCCCTTCCCCACCAGGAAGCCCTGTCCGCACTCAGGAAATAGGCGGAGAGTTGAGGGGTCCCATCAGGTGGGGCCTCCCTCCCCGAGGCTGTTTTCTGTGAAAACTGCTCCCCCTGCCCCTCCAGACCCTCCAGAAGGAGAGTGGCTTCCGCGTCTGCCGCCGCCGTGGGCACGCTGCCCTGCGCGGATCAGCAGGCGCACGGACGACCTGCCACGTGCAGCTGAGGTGCTTGGCCTGTGGGAGGCCATGTTGTAGGCGGCGTGGACCTGTAATGGGAGCTGAGCCGATGGCGCCGACGCCACTGAAGCGTGTGGCCGCTCTTTTGTTCGGTGTGTGCCGCTAATGAGCCCGGAGGGCGGCGGCGTGAGCTGCTCCAGCCGCTCGGCCACTACACGCCCAGCCTTCCTGTCCCCCCCCCCCCCCCCGCAGCCCGCGGTGTTTCCTCGTGGCCTCGAGTGGTTGGTGAGGTCCTCGCACCCCGCACTCTAGGGAGGGAGAATGGGGCGGAGGCCGAGGGCGAGCGCCTCCTTCTCGGGCTTGTCTTCTGTTGGGATGGACTCCCCTGCAGTCTGTCCTCACTGGCGAGGCCTTTGACCCACGGCCTCCCCCGTCCCGTAGGAGAGAGGACGAAGGAGCGGAGCCTTCAGCGGGGTTGAGCGAGCCCCCAGTGTCCTCACGCCCTGAGCAGGAGCAGGGCTGTGAGAACCCACGGCAGGCAGCCACGCACATCAGCATGGGCTCTTCCCCAGGACCAGGGCCCGGCACCCCGCACCGGGCTTGGGCCTGGGCCCCCGGGGAGCAGGGGCTGATGGGACTGTGACTCGGATGTGGCATTCATGGAACGACGCTGGCCGAGTGCCCCCCCAGCCCCGGGCTGTCTGGCTGTGTTACTTACCTATCAAGTGTTCTGGTCCCCACACGCGTGAGCGAGGGACTCCAGTGACCTCCCACGGTCTCGTGGTTTGTGCAGGGCACAGCGGGCCGTGAGCACGTGACCCGGGACGGAGGAGGACCCCAGGCCCACTTTTCCGAGTCCACAGTTTTGCTCGGAATGCCTCACAGTCATCTCTCAGCCCAGGGGCACGGGGCATTGGTGATGAATCGCAGTCCCGACATCCTCAAGGAGGGGAGGACCTTCTGGGGAGAGAGAAGGCAGAGCCGCTCTCCTCTCGGCCGCCAGGCAGTTCTGAGCCTCCCTCGTCTCTCCCTGCAGCACCCGGCAGTGCCACCTGCTCCTGGACGTGTTCAACTCCACGGAGCACGAGCTGAGCCTCAGCGCCCGCGGCAACGAGGAGCTCATCCTGCATGCGGGCGAGTGCCAGCGGTAAGTGTCCTGCGTCCCTGCGTCCCCACGTCCCCGTGTCCCCCCCACGTTCCCGTGTCCCCCCCCACGTCCCCGTGTCCCCCCACGTCCCCGTGTCCCCGCCTCCCCACGTCCCCGTGTCCCCCGCTCCCCACGTCCCCGTGTCACCCCCCACATCCCTGTGTCCCCACATCCCCACGTCCCCGTGTCCCTGCCTCCCCATGTCCCCCCCCCACGTCCCCGTGTCCCCCCCCATGTCTCCGTGTCCCCCCCCCACATCCCCGTGTCCCCCCCCCACGTCCCCGCCTCCCCACGTCCCTGTGTCCCCTGCTCCCCACATCCCCACGTGCCCCCACATCCCCTGTGCTCCCCTTTCATCAGAAGGCACTGAGTGTCTGCTTCTCTTCTTCCTGCGACGGAGCATCTTATGGATGCTTTTCTCTTACCTGAGCCTGTACCAGGCGCCTGGCATGGAATTCTTACACCAACATGTGCACTCCCGTCTCAGCTGACAGAGACGAAGTGAGCTGCTGTCCCATGAAAGTCTCTCCCAAGTGTTGGGTGGCGGCTGTGGGCATGGGGATGGGCGTCACAGGGCTCATTCCTTTTTACTAGAAATTTACAGAATATATTTGCTACCTTTTATTTATTCAATATTTATGAAAAGCACATGTTCTCGCCAGGTGTGCTTGGTCCTGGGAAACAGACACTGTGTTTTGGGGCCAGAACCCAGGCCCCCGGGGACCTCTCCCTTCGGCCTGGGATTGGGTGCAGGAAGCGCGAGGGGGGGCTGGCCAGGGCCCAGGAGCGGGGTTCATCCCCAGCCAGCCCTGGGGGGTGGGGACAGCTGTGTGGGGAGCTGGGTGGGTGCCGCGCAGCCCCCCACCCAATCGGTCGCCTCGCCTCCTCATGGCTGTTTACCGGTGGCTAGCGGGCAGGAGCTTCCCCTGGTTCCAATCACTTGTTCCCCGAGCACAGTCTGCATTTGCTCATGCAGACCCTCCTAACGTGGCGCCTCTGCCCTCCGCTCGGGCGGCTCTGCTTGGTGAAGTGACGGCACCGTTGGTGTTTGCTCCTTGTGTGGGGATGTCTCTGAAACGGAGGCGAGGCCGTGCGGCAGGAATGCTGACAGACCTCGCTGGGAACATCTCCGCGCGGCCGGCGGGCAGAGCTTCTGGGCTCAGGAACCTTTGTTCTTGGCAAACGTTTGACTAACAGGCACTCACCAGGCCTCGTTTCCTGCTCGGGGCCTCGGGGCCGCCTTCTGATCCCCGTCTGCATCTGCACGTGTCCCCGTGTCCCCCCCCCCCCATGTCCCTGTTTCCCCGCCTCCCCACGTCCCCATGTCCCCTGCTCCCCACATCCCCACGTGCCCCCACACCCCCTGTGCTCCCCTTTCATCAGAAGGCACTGAGTGTCTGCTTCTCTTCTTCCTGCGACGGAGCATCTTATCGTTCTTTTTTCTTACCTGAGCCTGTACCAGGCGCCTGTGGAGACGCGGGGCGAGGGCAGCCCCGTGTTGAGGGAGCTGGGCCCGCGGGCCCTTCACCTGGGCCTTCAGGGCGTTGGCACAGTCACATATTCCCTGCGCTTGGTCCTTGTTCCCTAGGGGTGGCTCCCTGTGTCCGCAGGTGTTCGGGAACCTTCAGAGGATGGCCTTGGCCAGGGGGCCCCTCTCCCTCCGTGTTTGGGGGAGGCCGTGAGCTGTGAGGTTCCCAGGAAGCGAGCGCATCCCGCTGCGCGCAGCAAGGCCGGGAGCCGGGGCCAGGGAGCACGCTCTCCGGACGCTCTCCGGACAGGCAGCCACGAGAGCTGCAGGCCTGCTGAGCACGGTGTGTGCGTCGTGGTCACTCGTGGGACCCTGGGAGCAGCCAGCGTCGGCGACGGGCGTGATTAGCAAACGGCGGCGCGTTCGCGTAACCGGCTGTCGTGCCGCTCTCAGAAATGATGTTTCCGTGGAATGTGTCGTGCGTGCCCGGCTGTCACAGTGCGGGCAGTGCAGCGCAGACATGGGCGGGGAGGCAGGCCCCTTCGGGAGGGACACGGCGCGGCCACAGCGGCCGGCCGCCAGCATCCCAGAGTGGCGGGCTGGCCCGGTCCCTGCGCCTGTGTGGCCAGGATAGCAGCCTCACTCAGAAGTCAGTCCCGCCGGCCGGCGTGGCTCAGTGGTTGAGTGTCGACCTATGAACCAGTCAGGGCACATGCCTGGTTGCGGGCTCCATCCCCAGTGGGGGGCGTGCAGGAGGCAGCCGATCCATAATTCTCTCTCGTCGTGGACGCTTCTAGCTCTCTCTCCCTCTCCCTTCCTCTCTGACATCAATGAAAACGTATTAAAAAACAAAAGCAGTCAGTCCTGGCCTGGGAAGCCTGCCATCCGAGGAGGAACAAGACAAGACGGACACGGACAGTGGGGGGGGGGGGGGCGCTGCCTGGCGCAGCGGCGCAGACTCTGGGCGGAGAGGCGCCCTGAAGGCCGTGGTGGGAGCTGCCTGGGCCTCGCGAGGAGGCGAGGAGGCGGAGCTGGGCCTGCGACGTGGCGGCCGCGTGCCCGGGAGCAGCAGCGTGGCCCAGAACGGGGGGAGGGCGGCAGAGTCCCGGCGCTGGCGGCACCTGGTGGAGAGTGCGTCCGGCAGAGGGGCGGTCAGTCGTCAGCTGAGTGGTGCTCGGCGCACACGCTGTGCGGAGGCGTGAGGGTATCGACAGGACAGCCTCACAGCTTGGCTCTGGCCCCCGGGGACCGAGGGCCTGGCATGGCCTCGCCCGGCTGCTCTGGTCCCTGAGACGGGCTCCTTGCCCACTGTGCTCCTTTATCCTGCACGTGGGCTGAGGGGAGCCTGGGCTGCAGGGGCCTGACTGCGGCCCCCACTCAGCGTGTCCTTCAGCTCAAGCCCTCGCCACCAGCTCACTGGAGTCTGTGACCGGCCGCTGCCCAACACTCAGGCCCTTGCTTGCCGGGCTGACCCGACGGGGAGGCCGTTCACAGGGAGGAGCAGAGCGAGCCGCAGGGTGTCCGCTGGGGCTCAGCTCCTCCAAGTCCCCTCGGAAAGCAAGTCCGCTGGACGAGCGTCCACTCTGCGTGGCCCCATGCGGGCCTCTGGCCTCGCTCTCCTCTCGCTCTGCACGTCCGTGTGCACATCTGTGAGGTAGAGGGGGCGGCCCGAGTCCTGGGCGCATGTGGGCCGGGCCCCAGGCAGCACGTCCCTGGTCGCTAGGCAGTGCCCTGGGGCAGGGCCGTCCCCCCCAGGCTGTCGCGGAGGGACCGTAGCCCAGGGGCCTCCACCTGGGTCGGAGCCACGGCTGTGTGCGGGCCTGTCCCTCTGCCAGACCCGGTTCCTGTCCCTGCAGGGTGCCCGTCAGCTCCTCCTGGCCTTTGAGGGGCAGCTCACCATCGGCTTCAGTGAAGCCGTGTGCCCGCCCACAGCCCAGTGCCCTCCAGGGCCGTGCCCCGGGGTCGCCCCAGTCCCCTGTGACCTTGAAGTAGCCAGGGCCACTTGTGCCCTCCAGTTTCTATGGCAACTCCCTGGGCCTTGCTGTGGACAGAGGTGGCTGTGGCTGTCGGGACTAATTGGCATTAAGGAGCTATTTTTAGGTCCCGTGAGGAAACGCTTCAGTGAGGGCTGTCACAGGGCAAAGCTGCCCAGAGCAGCTCGGCGCGGGAGTGAGCTGGCTCTGAGCGGGGCCTGGTGCCGGGTTCCTCGCCCGACTGACCTTCTCTGGCTCCTCTGGCTCCTGACGCCCCACAGAGCTCCCCGGGGCTCCTTAGAAGTGACCTCCTGTGCCCAGTTCTGGGTCCACAGAGCCGCCCAGAAAGAGGTGCTTTCCTCCCAGGGTGGGGCCACCCTAGCCCCTTCGCAGTGCTCTGCGGGGCCCGGAGTGTCTGTCCTCCAGCGGCGCCCAGGCGTCCGGCTGGCTTTTGTGTCCCCTCTCGTCTCATGTTCTTGGCACCCTCCTGTTCACCGTTCCGGGGAGAGCCCCAGGGACCCCAACTGCGGACGCCGGGCGGGTCTCCCCGTTCCGGGTCCAGTTCAGTTTATCCTGCTTCTGCCGTCCACGGTGTTGTCACTTAATGTAACTACTGGGCTTGGCGACTCTCTAACCCCCGAGCCTGCCCCTCCTTCTGTGGTGAGGGGGAAAAGGGGGCTCCACGGGGCTCTGGGAGGGGGAGCCGAGACCCCGTGTCAGAGCCGGGCCTGTGCCTGGCACACAGCGCTCACTCACTGCCCCTCGCCGATTCTGAAGCCGGGGGAGCAGGGCCTTGGCACGGGAGGCAGGGAGCCAGCCCTGTTGAGCCTGAATTTGGTCGGAGGTTAAGCCGTGGAGGCGAGAGAACGCAGTGTGCTGTCAGAGGGCAGACCTGAGGGGGGTCCATGTCCGCCTCTTTCTCCGAGGAAGGAGGTTAGAGGAGGAGGTGTGTTCTTATGCAGTTTGGGGCGCTGAGAACACATCACTGCAGCGAGGCATTCGGGAGGCAGGGGTGTCTCCCCCCAATGGCACGGGACGCGGTGATGGCGCGGGACGCGGTGATGATGCACGCTCTTGCTCTGCCCGAGGAGCTACAAGGTGCCGTTTCTCGGTTGCGTTGCCGTGGAAATGGTGCTTAATCGTGTTAATGCTCTGGGCTCTGATTATTTCTCTGAGACTCTCCGGCCTTCAGAGCCCTTTGCTGCTGACTTAGAAAGACTGACCTTGGAGCCAGTCTTGAGATTTTTCTTAAAAGGGGCTGCAGTGGGGTTCCTGAGACAGAGACGCGGGAGACACTGCACAGCCACTTCCCTGCACACTGACACGGCCCTTCCGCGTCTCGGGTGTTCTGGGACGTCCACTTAAGACAATGATTGATTTTTTTTCTCCATTTTTTATTATGAAAAATTTCAAACATGCAGCAAAGATAAAAGAATTTCTCAGTGAGTATTGGTAACCCCCCCACCTTGATTTGTCATTACTATTTTGCTATACTAGCTTTATCACGTATCTGTAGGTACACACACATGCACACACACATATACACACATATATATAGTGTCGCAAAAAATGTGTACATGCTTAAATAGCTGATAGCTGTTAAATGAAAATGAAATGCTTTAATAAACACTGCCTTTATAATTAATTCATAGTGTGTGTATATGTTTTTAGGGTATACCCTGTATCCTATATTATAAAAACCTAATATGCAAATCGACTGAACTGTGGAATGATTGGTCGCTATGATGTGCACTGACCACCAGGGGGCAGATGCTCAACGCAGGAGCTGCCCCCATCCCGCAGGACCCGACTGGTGGGGTGGGGGCGGGGGGTGTGCGGGCCAGTGAGTGGGCGGCTCCAAGCCAGCCAAGGCAGGTGCCAGTGGGGTCTCCCCCCCCTCGCCAATTGCCCTGCAGGGCACCCCGCAGATCGGCCCTAATCGCTGGCCAGGCCTAGGGACCCTACCCGTGCACCAATTTTGTGCACTGGGCCTCTAGTTTTTTTTTTTTTTTATATATCTGCTTATATATCTCCATCTTTTTATCCATCTACTAAACCAGGATATTTTGTTCACGGACTTTAAAGTAGATTGCAGACATCAGCACACTTGCCCCTGAACACACGTGACAAGCATATCGTCCACTAGAGCTGACTGCTGCTCCGTGATTTCAGAACTGTGAATAGGCGGTGGCTTGTGCTGCGGCCCGGCCTGGCCCACGTGGTGAGGTGGCTCATGCTCGAGTGGAACGTGCATCCGAGGTTGCTCGCCGCATGCTCGCTCGTACCTGCTGGGGGACCAGCATGTTTGTTCGCTCCTGTCTTTACTGGCTGTGTTTTTCGGTCTCTGGGTGCGGGCAGGACGGGGAGCGCACCCAGGGCCCCCTCACTGGCTGCCATGAGCGCCCTGCCCGCACACGTTGCTGTTGTGGGTGCGTGGGCTCCACAGCCTCAGCCAGGACGCGGTCCCCACTGAGGTGCCGCCAGCTCCTGATCCTGCCGCCTTGCCTCCCATTTTGTGTCATGTCGCTGCCCCCTGTGCTCCCCTGCGTGACAGATTGCCCGTGAGTAAGGGAAAGCATCGAGGCATAAATCCCCCAAGAGCCGGTTTCCTAACACGGACGTGTGCTTTTACTCTGGTTTCCGCAGCCTCTCTGGCAGGCCATTGTCATCACGATAGAGCAATAAATCACAGCCGTGTTACAGGGTGAAGCACCCGAGTTTCTCATTCGCCGCCTTTGCGTTTCCCTCCCTCCTCCGGCCCGGACACGTGACCCTCACTGACGGCTGACAGAGCACAGACCTGCTCTATCCAGGGCTGTCTGTGCCTGGTCTGCGTGGGGCTGGCTCTGCAGCGGGACAGTCCCAAGCCCATGGCCCGTGCAGGCAGACAGGGGGAGAGGGCAGCTCTGGGGGCTCGGGGTGGCTTAGTCCGTGCTGACCCTTCCTCCCGGACCATCCCCGGTGCTGGGCTTCTGTGTGCTACGTGCCCGAGGAGTGTGCCAGGCCTGGGAGTGTTCGCCTTCTTCCTGGACGCACCACGGGATCCCTCAGTGAAACCTCGAGTGTGAGGACCGCTGTCGCCTGCATTGGCCCATCACTGACCCCTAGTCCTCAGGCTCCTCTGTGAAACGGGGTCATACCTGCTCCAAGGGGCTGTGAGGATGGGGACATGGTCCTTGAGGGCGGGCGTTCAGGCTGAGGCTGGCATCTACCACGCATGTTCTCCTCTTCCGAGTGGACGGCCGAGCTCCCCACGTTCGTGATTGTGGAGGTGGGGTTGGCATCGTCTGCAGGCTCCTGCCTGGACCCCCTGGGCAGCTGGGAGGGGGGAGGGCGAGAGCAGGCCTGGCCGCCTGCACCCGACAGCAGAGCCGGGAAGTCAGCAGGCTCTGGCACCTGAGGGCATCGGCCTGCCCTGCCTCAGTTTCCACCTCTGTGCCAGGGGAACTAGCGGGCTGTGGCGCGTCCACAGGTTATCACGTGTGTGCCGCCCGGTGAGCACTGAGGTGCCTCTGTGTCATCCTCCTCCCGCTGGCCCACGTGGCCTCCTTCCGCCTCCTTCCTCTCTGAGCCTCTCCCGGCAACGTTCCTGTCTGAGCTCCCTCCCCATGGGGCCCGTCGTGGGCACCTCTCACTGTATGGCAGGACGGGGAGGATTGAGGCTGTCTTTGAATGTTCATCTCGTCACTGTGACGTTTCTGCCCTTTTAACGCCGTGGCTGGAACAAGTTGGGTATAAATAGCACTTGTCTATCTCCTTGAAGGCCGCGAGCGCTGCTGTTTGAGCTCCAGAATGCAAACCAGAGCTCATGCCGAGCTTTGATCTCGCCGTTCCCTCCCTTGCTGTCAGTGTGAGCCGAGCCAGCCGCCCAGCCTGCCAGGGGAGGCTGCCCGAGAGAGCGCCACCCAGCATGCACTTAGCTGTTCTCACACTGTTGACGCTACGTGCCAACCCCAGGCTGCCATGGCCCTGCCCTGGCCCCACAGCCTGTCCCTTGCAGGAGTCGGAGGGAGGTAGATGCAAGTTAAAACGCATCTGTGACATCCAGGTGACCCACACTTGTTGAGCACCCACTGTGTGCTCTACATGCTAGGTGCTACCTTTGTGTCACCTGTGGGTAACAGAGGGTTAGACAGACAGCGGGACCTACTCAACCACGACTGCCGGGCGGAAGAGCCCCTCACCTACCGTCCCGTCTCACAGGTGAGCACCCCCAGGTCAGTACGCCACTGTTGGCGTGCGTGCTCGGTGCTCAGCGCGTGGCCTGCGGCATCTTAAGCCTCATGACTGCACTCTCAGCTCGTCCCTGTTCTTACGGCTGCAAATTGCTCCAGGGCCAGCTGCCTGACCCCGGGGGACACACGTGGGTGCATGTCCAGGTGTCCATGTCTCCGCAGCCCCGAGCTCGGACATGAGGGGGGCAAGCAGACATGTGGGGCCCCTCCCCGAGCTTGGCACCCACCCTCCGATCGTTTGCGAGGGAGATCTGAGCGTTTCCTGTTCTTGTTTGCTTTTCTCATTTAATTTAGGGACTAGGAGGTTTAATTCAGAATCGATGAAATGTGTAATTAGATGTAATAGTCCTTTCTTACTAATGGCAACTGATTTAGTATGATTGAGGCATTTTGTTAACAAAATGGGGCACTTCCCTCCTTAGCCAGTCCGCTCTGCACTGAGCAGCTCCCTCTGGGAGGAGAAGGCTCCAGCCACATGCAAGCCTTCCGGTGCTTCTTAGCTCAGCCAGTGTTTCTGCAGCACCTACTGTGTGCCCGGCCATGTGCCAGCTGCTGGGCAGGTGAGGACAGATCGGCTCCGTCTCTGCTCGCCAGAGACCCCTCCGCCTGCTGGGGAGACGCGTGCCTGCGATGCTGGGCGTTTTGATGAGCTTCATCAGAGACGCTGGGAGCACGGGGGTGGGAGGGGAGCTTAGCTGGCAAGGTGGGGCTGAGACCTGGGCTAGACACCGGGTTCTGAGTGTTCCCGTCCCGGTGAGTAAGACGTGGGGGTGATGCCGGCGGGGGGAGCCGGGGAGACCCTAGCAGGTCCGGATCCCAGAGGCTGGTGCCCTGGCGCGCGCGGTCAGGGTGCGGGGAAGCCGCTCTGGCCCCTCCCTTGGTGGTGTGAGCGCAGGCTGGTGTGTCCTGCTGGCTCACTGGCGGCGCAGTCATGCCAAGAGCTGCATGGGAAGAGCTGGTCTTCGCAATAACGAGGGCTGACGTGGGCACCTCGGAGAGAAGGCCAAGGCCTGGGCGTGTGAGGAGCTCCCACTTCTCCCCACCCCTCCCACTCGGGTTCAGGTCTCCAGGATCGTTCCGGGCTCTGCTCACCAGGCCCTGCCAGGCTCCTTGAATTCAGCACCTCGGTCAGCGCCGCCCTTCCACACCCTCACTCCAGCTGCCAGTGGTGCCACTCCCTGCCTGGACCTCCCCTGGCTGCCAGCTGTGCCCCGTCCAGGCCTCTGGGCCCCACCGTGTCCCCATTCCGGCCTCCTCCTGGCCCTCCTGCTCACAGCCTGCTGCCTTGCAGCTCCTCCAGCACAGGGTGGCGGGCAGTGCAGGCGCGTGGTCCGCGCTGGCCTCGTTCAGGCCAGGCTCGTGCACTTCCCGCTGCTCCCCTCCCTCCTCGCCGGGCGTCCCGCTGACTCTACTCATGGGATCTTGGCTCTCGGGCCTCTGCCTCCCTGTCTACACCCCTCATGATGCTGGGCGTTCCTTTGGAGCCTCGGCGCCCCATCTGTAAACCAGGACCCACCTGCCCACACTCTGGTTTCACCGGGGCGAAGTAGGAGAAGCTCCACACGCTGGGCACAGGGGCCCGGCTTCTCTCGCTGCAGCCCCTGCGGGACGCGACGTGGGCGGGGGGGGGGGGGAGTGTAGTGCCCAGAGAGAGGCCGCAGAGCGCGAGGGGTTGTCATTGAGGAGCTTTCACGCCCCCCTGTGTGCGCGCCTCTTGGAAAGAACGCTGGCCTCTGGAAATGGCTCTGATTTTTACTTCCTAAAGGCGTCTCCTTTACTTCTCACCCCGAGTTCTATAAATAGTCCTGGAGTTTTGTTGACAGAGCTGTTTGCTGAAGGTTGTGTGAATGTTACTTTGCACACAGACGATACTCAGGCGATTTCCGACGTATAAATCCCTGGAGAAGCCACGCCTCGGACACTTGTCTTCCTGCTGGCGATTCTGGTTTGGATGGGGCCCCGGCACTGAAAACTGGTCCCATCAGCCCTTCCCAGTGACCTCCGTCCGGTCTGAGCGACACCCAGGGTCGGTGGTCGCAGTCCCACTCCACCATGTCCTGCTCCCGGCAGTGACAAGCCCGTCGGGATGGTCTCGCCCCCCCACCCCCCGCCTGCCCTGCCCCCTCAGCTCAGCCAGCCGGCTTCCCAGCTGCCCCCGAGGTTGCCCGGAAGCACTGGCTATCCCTTTCTACACCCCCATAGCACCCTGAGCACCCTGTGTCACAGCTCTGACCACCACCTGACAGTCCACCTCTCCGCCCCGCCTCCCCAGGAAGGCAGGTGGGGTGGGGCACAGCGAGGCTCCTGGGTGAGGCCCTGCCTGGCTGGGTCTGAGGGGTGCATGGAGTTAGCATCTGGGGAGGGTGGAGCCGTGGAGAGGGGCCAGCCAGCATCCATGCAGGGCCGTGAGCAGAGGGCTGCCTTAGAGCCTGGCTCTTTGTCCCCTGTGACTGCTGTACATTACTTTCTCTCAGCTCACCCTCAGTGATGGGGGTGGTGACAGGTCCCCCTAAGCATAAATGAGATAGTGCATGCACAGGCGCCTTCTCTGCACCGTCTGAGGTCTCCTCCCGGTCCCTGCAGCTGGTTCCACACCTGAGGGTTCGGCAGAGGCTGCCTCAGCAGCAAGAGACCACACAGACTCCCGTGTGACATGCCACACGGGCTCTGGCAGGTCACACCACACGGGCTCCGGCAGGTCACACCACACGGGCTCCCGCAGGTCACGCCACACGGACTCCTTCAGGTCACTCCACATGGGCTCCCGCAGGTCACACCACACGGGCTCCTGCACGTCACGCCACACGGGATCCCGCAGGTCACGCCACACGGGCTCCCTCAGGTCACGCCACACGGGCTCCCGCAGGTCACGCCACACGGGCTCCTGCACGTCACGCCTCCGCACTATCCATCACCTCCCAAGGAAAGTTCGATTTACTTCTGCGGGGCGGGTCCCTCTAAATCCGACGCCTTGGTTTGTATTTAAATGTCATCGTTAGACGTCCCGGGCGAGGCCTTCAGCTGTTCAGAGGCTGAATCACACGATGTGGCTTTGAGACCAGCGCTTTTTAATAGACTCTTTGAACATCTCAGCACCTTTCTTTCGTGCCAGCTCTCGACTATTACTGACACATTTGGCCATAAAATGAGACATGAAAATTGGCAGTCAATCGTGGTATTAATTCTACTTCACTCTGACTCATCAAAGACGAACGGGATCATTAGCGGCAGGGATGGTCTGGGAGGGGCTGGGCCCGCGGGATGCCGGGCGGTCGGAACTGCAGGCCAGGGCTGCGTTCTTTGGCGTCTCCTTACCTCCTCGGCACCTGGATCTCTTCCTCTGCATGTGGGGTCAGTAGTCACCACGGCAGCCACCATTCCGAGTGTTCTTCGTGTACTGGGCACGTGCCAGCCCCTTTGTATCCACTACCGTCTTTAACCTGCAGAGAATCTTACAAATGGGGTGATCAGCCAACAGAATGGGGGTCTTGCAGAGAATGTGGTACTAGAGCGGGAACCTGTAGGGTAGAAGTGGCTTAAGACGGGGCAGGCGGGCGCAGGGGCTGGCTTTGGGCCTGTGGGCGCAGGGCTGGCTGTGGGCTGGCGGGCGCAGGGCCGGCTGTGGGCTGGCGGGCGCAGGGCCGGCTGTGGGCTGGCGGGCACAGGGGCTGGCCGTGGGCAGGCGGGCGCAGGGCTGGCTGTGGGCTGGCGGGCGCAGGGCCTGGCTGTGGGCTGGCGGGCGCAGGGCCTGGCTGTGGGCTGGCGGGCGCAGGGCCTGGCTGTGGGCTGGCGGGCGCAGGGCTGGCTGTGGGCAGGCGGGCGCAGGGCTGGCTGTGGGCTGGCGGGCGCAGGGCCTGGCTGTGGGCTGGCGGGCGCAGGGCTGGCTGTGGGCTGGCGGGCACAGGGGTTGGCTGTGGGCAGGCGGGCGCCGGGCCTGGCTGTGGGCTGGCGGGCGCAGGGGCTGGCTGTGGGCAGGTGGGCGCAGGGCTGGCTGTGGGCAGGCGGGCGCAGGGGCTGGCTGTGGGCAGGCGGGCGCAGGGCTGGCTGTGGGCAGGCGGGCGCAGGGGCTGGCTGTGGGCAGGTGGGCGCAGGGCTGGCTGTGGGCAGGCGGGCGCAGGGGCTGGCTGTGGGCAGGCGGGCGCAGGGCTGGCTGTGGGCAGGCGGGCGCAGGGGCTGGCTGTGGGCAGGTGGGCGCAGGGCTGGCTGTGGGCTGGCGGGCGCAGGGCTGGCTGTGGGCTGGCGGGCGCAGGGGTTGGCTGTGGGCAGGTGGGTGCAGAGGGCCAGTGAGGCGTGGTGTGTGTGAGCCAGTCTGTCTGGCCGAGGATGGAGCGTGAGGACGAGGAGCGACAGGGCTCTGATGATGCGTTGCAGATCCCAGGGGGCTTTGGGGCCCCCAGGTTACGTAAGTGCCGGTGTCCGAGGTTCTCCGCAGCGGCCCTGTCTGTCCCGTCCTCTTCCAGATGTAACATTTCTGGGGCCCGAGCCTTCCGCGAGGTGGGAGTCTGTGACGAGGACTCAGTCCTGCACGGTGTGTGGAGCCAGCTCTGAAGCTGGAGCTACCCCGGGGGTCTCAGGTTATTTCGTCTCCTCGGAACGCACCGTCCTGAATGGCGATGGTGGCCCCTTACGCTGTTTCCCGCTGGCATGTGCCGGTTCTCCCACGCCAGCGAGGACCTTGCCCCCCTGACGAATTCTCTGCTGTGTCCCCTTCTCTCAGAATGGCGATTCAGGTGGACAAGTTCAACTTTGAGAGTTTCCCAGCGTCCCCTGGGGAGAAGGGACAGTTCGCGAGCCCGAGGCAGCTGGAGGAACAGAGGCAGCAGGCGCGCGGCCTGGAGATCAACAGCAAGCTGGGCATCCGGTGGCGGATCATATCCTTTCACGGCCGTGGCTCTCGAGGCCCTGCTCGGGCTTCCTGACCACGGAGGGGACCCGGGAGGGGTTAGCACTGCGTTTCTTAAAAATACCTTTTCGTTGATTTCAGAGAGGAAGGGTGAGTGAGATAGAAACACCAGTGATGAGAGAGAATCATGGATCGGCTGCCTCCTGCATGCCCCACACTGGGGATCGAGCCTGCAACGTGCCCTGACCGGGAATCGAACCAGCAACCTCTAGGTGCATGGGATAATGCTCAACCACTGAGCCACGCTGGCCGGGCAGCTGTTGCATTTTAGCCACAGGTAGCTCAGAAATGCCACAGCTGGGAGAGAGGGCCGAAGAGAGGGCATCTTCTCCGTCTCTCAGCACCTGCAAGGCCCCCAAAGGAAGCACCGATTCGGGGGAGGAAAGGTCTTGGATCCTGGATTTCTTGCCCGTGTAGATACTCGGGTTAGTGACGGGTTCTGCTGGCACCCCTTTACCTGGTGCACCCCCCTGCCCTGAGTGCTGCCTCTGTCTCACCCGGCCCCAGGCTTGCCTCTCCAGGTCCTCAGCCCACAAGCCCCTCGGCGATGCACCCTGCAACTCCCCCGGCAGCTCAGCACCCTGCCTGGCACTCGCGTCCCCTGGTCTCTGACACTGGGGCACTGAGTTGAGCCGCCGGCGGCCCTGCCGAGGTGAGAACGCCCACATTGGAGTCCCAGAGTTCCCGGTGCGGACTGGAAACAGTCGGGGGAAGAGGCTCGCTACTCACCTAAGCGCCCTTCCAGTAGCGCCACTGCTTTTTATCACGACCGAAGGGGGGCCGGGCGCAGCCCCTGCACCTGTGCTTGCTGCAGAGCTGGCGCGTGGGCGCAGATGGCCCGCTGTCCTGGGGGATGTCGAGGAGCGCCCCCAGCCCGGCACCCCCTCCAGGACGCTCACCTGGGAGCACCCGTCAAGGGTTTCCCGCTGGGCTCACAGCCATGTGTCAACTGGGCGCTGGGAGCAGGGCGCTGCTTCCCCCGGGCGAGGCGAGGCGAGGCGAGGCTGCAGACTCCGGCTGGCGGGCTCGGGAGAGGCTGGTCCCCCGCCAGGCGGCACAGGCCCCAGCGGAAGGGCTGATGGAACCATCATTTTCTCTAAAGTACCCGACGGGGTCCTGGGGAACTTCACTCACGTAAGCGGGCGGGATCTCAAATGCTGCTCAGTGGCTTCAAATGGCCCTTTGATTACGGCACATCCCCCGATATTTCACCGCTAATGGCCGAGCAGACAATGGGAGGGGAGGTGTGTGAACCTTCTGCGTTTTCCCTGCTTCTCGCTGTGAGTTTCAAAGATTCGGAGAGAGTATTCACGATTCCCAAGACACGTAGATTAACTGAGATGTGAGCGTGCAAACGTTTGTGAACAATAGGCTCTGCACAAATACTGATGAATAATTAAATGTAATTATAGTGATGGATGACCCGCAGATAAGATCTGTCAAGTAGACTGGGCTCCTTAGAAGCAGGAGGGATCTCATCTTGGTGGGTCTTTTCATCCTTAGCACCCCCACAGCATACTGAGTGGGTGTTGCTAAACACCCCGTGTGGATGCGGGCCCTGCAGGGGAGGCACATGGGGCGCACGCACACCTGAGCAGGAGTGTAGGGAGGAGGGGGGGGGCTGGGGGTGCATCAGAGAGGGCGTCCCAGATAAGGTGGAGGTGAGCTCCAGAGAAGGTGGGCGGGCACCAGAAAGGCCAGGCTGAAGAGGCTCCGGGCCCCGGCGGCAGGCACCAAGGCGGGAAGCAGTGCCGGACGCTGGGTGTCGTGGCTCACCCCCTTCGAGGGTTTGCGACAGGCAGGAGGTGTGAGCGACCTGTAGTGACTCCACGTAACTGAGCCACGCCTTTGCGGCAGCGAGTGGCGAGTCTGGAGGGCCCCGTGGTTCCTGTCAGTCAGACACTGCCTGAGCTGGGAACTCGCTCTGGTTCAGCAGCACAGGGCTGTCAGTTGTTACACACAAGTGGCTCCGAGGCTTGCAAAGCCTGGGTCACACGACAGTGATGGCACAGTCCCCCTGCCCCGGGGTCACCTTCCCTGTCCTCCGAAGGGACAGGAGCAGGTCCGGGAGACAAGGACCTGTGACTTAGTTGGAAACTTAATTGCTGCATCCCAGGTGCCCGACCAGAAAGGGCTTAAGGGGAGGCAGGCCCTTCAGCACCACGGACAGTCCCCGAGGGCTGTCCTGGGACCAGGAGGAAGAGGCGGGCCCAGCGCCTGTGGGCCCTGTGTGTGGGGGTCCCCACCGTTCCTGGCATCCAGGTTTCCTGTGTCTGCAGGTGGGGCTCCAGGGTCAGACTGCCCTGATCCCCCCACTTCCTTGCGGTGCCAGCTGCTTTGGTCTCTGCGAGGGCCTGGATGAAAAACGCTCTGAAATGGAAATGGCGGTCCCTGCCTTCCACCCTCCACGTTCTCAAGTCTAACGTGAAAACGGTATCACGTAGAGCAGATCTGTGTTAGACGCGTCCTGCACGCACAGCCTCGCGCGGGGAGCCTGCAGAGGCGTCCTGCTTGTAGGAATAATGGTAGGACCATCGCCATTATCATCATTTATTGACCTCTGGCCCCAAGTGCTAGGGTCTGTGTGTTTAAGGAGGAGGAGTGGCCGCCACCTCCGCCTTCGGTGCTGGGACTGTCGCCTTGGCCGCAGTGGCGGCAGGAAGGGGCAGCGTGGCGGAGGGTCGGCCGGTTCATGTTCAGTGTTCAGGCCCAGACACAACACTGCTTGGGTGGCTCCTGGGGCCGAAAGGGGGTGTGGCTGCAGGTAATTAGCTTTATTAGCTCAGCTGTAGAGTTCCATGGCTCACGCCCAACAGCAAATGAATACAGAAGTGTGCTCCGGGCCCGGTTCCCAAAGCCCCCGAGCCACTGGCAGCTTGCAGTGGCTCCCACACTGACTCGCTCTCCAGCGAACCATTGCCAAGCTCCTCAGCCATCGGCAGGCCCCGCGCGACCGCCTCGAAAGCCTGGTGCGATTTCTGTAGCGAGGGGGTAAGGTGCCACGCGGCAGAGCCTTAATTTCAAACGAGGGCATGGACAGGCGCCGTGGCCCCCAGCGGTACAGGACAGGGCTGCTGGCTGCGGGGGTGCAGGGCAGGGCCGTGCAGGCTCTCCCAGGGCAGGCCCCCTGAGGACAGCGTGGCTATTTCTCGGAGTCCCCGCAGGCCGGTGGGAACCGAGCACCCGCCCCTGTCAGTCAGCCACTGGCTATGGGCTGCGTGGAGGCGGAGGGGGCTTTGTGGGCGCTCCTGAGAAGAGGGGGTGGGCCCCCCTAGCAGTGGTGGAAAGAGCTGCGTGGAGCCCCCGGAGCCCCTGGTCCTGCCCTGTCCCGCCTTAGGCCAGGGAGGGGCCGCGCAGGTCATTGAGGTCACAGACACCGGACCCCGGCGCCCGACAGGCTTCCCGCTGGCTGGCTCCTGGGAAGGAACAGAGGCGTTGGCTTTCAAAGACAACAGAGCCGAGGGCGCTGTGTCCCCACAGGTGCTCGTACCCCTGTGGGCCTCCCCCACGGTGACTAAAACGGGGTGTCCCGACTAAGACGGGGTGTCCTCGCTGAGAGGTGGCCTGAGAAGGGGAGGGACACAGCCACAGATGGAGCTGGCCAATGACACGTGTCCCCCGCAGGCCTACGAGCTGTGGTGGCTGGGGCCAGTCTCAGCGCTGCGTCCCGGCCACCTCGAGAGCGTCCCAGGCTCGGAGGTGAGTCTCGGCGCAGGGCCAAGTGTGCAGCCGTAATAATACCAGCTCGGCGCACAGCCCGCGTGTAACGAGGCGGGGAGCGTTTCACGGGGAAAAGTCTTCCTAGGGAGAGAGTTATCGTTGGGAGGAACACTGGTAGGGTGCTGTGGTAGTCGGTCCCTGTGGCATCTGAGGCCACAGAAATGATGGCCGTGTTCCTGAGGGGAGGGGAGACGGTGCGGGGGAGAATGAGAGAGTGGGGTTACACTCACTCCCCGTGAGCCTGTGAAGGCGTGCTGCTCTTCAGCCCATTTTACAGATGGTGAAACTGAGACCCAGTGGTGGTGCCAGGATGGAAAGCTAGGCCAGGAGCCCCCACACCCCCTGCTCAGCTGCCACGTGGCACTAAGAGGAGGGAGCGCAGAGCCATAGGGGCTTCATTTCCTCAGGGCCCCCGCACCGCCCCGGGTCCCAGCCTCGGCCCCGTCCTAGTCTGCCTGCCGCTGATGAGCTCCATGGTGAGGCCACACCAGAGCCCATCTGTCGTATCCGTGTGATGACAGCACGAGGCAGAGCTCACACAGGAAGCCAGCGGGGAAGCACACGTGTCGGAAGCGCCCCTGGCGGGTGTTTATGGAGGAAGACACCCCATTTCTGCGTCCCCAGCGAGGACAGCTGGAGGTCACGGTGACCGCACTGGCCTTCCTCACCCGGCTGTGGGTTCCTTGGCCGCGTCTGCGGTCAGAGGGAGAGGGCTATGTCCCACATGCTCAGTGGGTCCTGGGTGGTCGGAGGAGGGCACATCTCTGCGTATCTGCAGGTGGTTTCCTGTCTGGGGGTGTGTCCAGAACCTTCTGGCGCTACCCCTCCCGTCCCAGGACCCAGCGGGAGCCGCGTTTTCCTTGACCGAGGCTCACCCCTCGCTGAAGCGCACGGGCGAGGCCAGCGTGGAGGGCGTCCTGAACCAGCTGGCCCTGGAGCACCTGCAGCTGGCCCCCCTGCAGTGGGGTGAGTACACCCCGCCCGCGCCTCGCCCTCGCCCGCTGCGGGGCCGCCCTCGGCTGAGGTCACCGTGGGAACCTGGGGGGGTGGGGGGACTCACCATGCCGCCAGGCTGGTGTCTGTGTCTCACCTGAGTGTCCTCGCAGCCAGACCTGTGGTCAAACCCCCGGTGTGGGGTGCGCTTGGTGCCCCTCGGTTCCAGGTGCTGCGTGCGGAGTCCCCATCCTCCTCGGGGAGGTGGGGGAACAGGTGTGTCACCTCCTCCCCTCCCGAAGGAGCTCGGCAGCTTTCCGCGGGGCCAGCGGGGAAGAGCGTGTATCTGGCGAGCACCTAGACCCCCTCGCGCTCAGCCCCCGGGGGCCGCACTGGGACCGCGTGCCAGATGCTGTGTCTGGTGCCCTGGCCATCGGCCGCCCGGGCCCGTCAGCGCGGCCGTAGCCCTCGGTGAGCGAAGTGTCTTGTTGGAGTGAGAGGCTTTCCCGGCTGACCCGGCGATCTGTCGGGACGAACAGGAACCAGGCATCTCGGGGCGCGGAGGGCACGGCGTGGGTGCGCAGCAGCCGCGGGGCTCAGTCCTGGCTCTGCTGCATCGGCTGCTGTGACGTCCGTCCGGGGCAGGCGGTCCAGCTTGCTGAGCCTGTTTCTCCTCTGTCGACCGGGGATGCTGAGGCACCAGGTCCTCCTGAGGTGGAAGATGTGGCCCGACCCCACCGTGCCCTCCCTCCCAGAGGTGGGGGTGGGCCCGGGGGGCAGGGCGCTGGAATCGTTGTGGAGAGGGGCAAGTAGAGATGCTGGAGGGGGCCTGGGACTGTAAGTGCCTCCGGAGGGCAAGGCAGGCGGGCAGGGCTGCGGTGGCTGGACTGTGGGGTGCAGGACGGCCCCACGCCATGGGGGCGCTCCCGACGCTCCTGCCTCAGTCCTGCACCGGGAAGGCTGCCCCTCCAGGTGGGAGGACAGGCAAGGGGGCTCCGCAGGGCCAGCATGCTCTCTGATGGCGGTTCTGAGGGCTGTTCCCAGTTGTTTCCATAGATACCAGGTACAGGAGACGAATGGGCTAAGCGATCTTTGCTCTGCTCTGAAAGCCCGCCGCTGGGCCTCCCCCTGCCTTCCGCGGCTGTAACGCGTCTCCTCCGAGCTTCTCAGGTGCATCAGGGACTGCTCTGCGCTCCTTTTCCTTGACATCCATCCTGTGAAGACAACGTAGGGGTGACCTGCGTTTTGGAGAGGGTATTTTCAGTACGTGTTCCCCAAATAGCCACCGGGAAGCTTGCCCCCGCGAGCCTGGGTCCCGAGCTGTGTGTGTGGGCGGCGCTCCTGGGCATGAGGGAATGCCCATTTCAGAGGCAGTGACCACGGGGATGGCGTGTGTGGTGGCACCCCACTGCCCTACTTCAGGGAGAATGGCACACCTACACTTCTGGGGAGCAAGACACGGTGGCCAACTTCTCCACGCAGTTTGTGCAACCCGTTCAAGTCTGTGAGGTCGTCATGGTCACGCATTTCTTACAAATTAGGGACCAGACTCGGGGGTTCATGTTGCTTGAGGTTACATGGAGCTGGTAGATTCTCTGATTGATGGGTTTACCCATTTGTTCAGTGAAGAGCTGTCTATCCACTCTGCACCTTCGCTTGTTCCGGTCTTTGCCGTCGTAAACATTGTTGCCACAATTATCCCCGCCCACAGCCAGTCCTTCAACAATGAATCAAGTGGGAAGATAATTACTTTAAACTTAGCAATCTCTTAAAAAAATCTTCTGTTTTTTTTAAAATATATTTTATTGATTTCTTACAGAGAGGAAGGGAGAGGGATAGAGAGTTAGAAACATCGATGAGAGAGAAACATCAATCAGCTGCCTCCTGCACACCCCCCACTGGGGATATGCCCGCAACCAAGGTACATGCCCTTGGCTGGAATCGAACCTGGGACCCCTGAGTCCCCAGGCCGACGCTCTATCCACTGAGCCAAACCGGTTAGGGCAAAATCTTCTGGTTTTTAAAGATATAAATATATATATATATAAACACATATATATATGTATATAATTTTTTTAAAATTATTTCAGAGAGAAAGAGAGAGAGAGAGAGAGAGAGAGAAGGAGAGAGAGAGAGAGAGAGAGAGAAACATCCATGATGAGAGTCATGGATCGGCTGCCTCCTGCTTGCCCCACACTGGGGATCGAGCCCGCAACCCGGGCATGTGCCCTGACCGGGAATCGAATCGTGACCTCCTGGTTCATGGGTCGATGCTCAACCACTGAGCCACACTGGCTGGGCAAAATCTGTTTTTGTACCATATCTGAGTTTCCTCGTCTAGAAATGTATTTTTAACGTGCTCCCGTATTTCCTCCTCTCACTCTCCTGACTCCTGTTTGTCTGGGTTTCGTGAGGCCTGAGAGCACGGCACGGGCCCCCCTTTCTGTTCCCCCCAGAAGGGATCGTGTGAGTGTGCACGGACTGCAGGAGGTGGGGTTTATTTCCGAACCGCTTTAGAGGAAGCGGCCGGCCTGCTGCCCCTTCATCCCGATCTTCTCCTGTGCCTTTGCCACCATCGAGGACAGCGTCTGGCATAGCGACACACAGCTGTCGGGCCAGGGAGTCGGCACCAGGGCCAGCAGCTAACCTCTGGACCCACTCAGGCGGCACCAGCTCCCAACAGTGTCTTTGACACCCAAAACCCCCAGCCTCGTGCAGGTCACTTGTCGCGTTCCGTCACGTGTCCGGTCTCCTGGGTCTGAACACTCCTGCGCCCCGGCTTTCTGTTCTTTCAGACAGCCCACCAGCTACTGCGAGAATGTCGCTCGGTCCGCGCGTGGGTCCTGGGCCCTGGCGATTCGGTTCCGTGCACGTGTCGGTGCCAGCGACGCTGCGTCCTCGGCACGTGTCTCGGGTGTCCCCGGGGCAGGGGCCCATGGTCAGGGACGGTCCTTGTGGTCCTGTGATTAAGGTGGAGCAGCCAGTGTCCACTCTAAAGTTCCCCTTGGCGACGTGGTGAGCAGCGGGTGTTCTGGGGGAAAGCGCTTTGCAGCCATGTAGCCATGCGCCTCCTCCACTCCCCTTCGTCCACTTCCTCATGTTTGAGTGCTTCTCAGTTCCTATCGCATGTGGAGGGCTGAAATGTTACTATTTCTATTTATTTTGATGCTCAGATTGTGTCAGGTTCAGCCAGTGGGAGCTCCTTCAAGCTGCCTCCCTGCCCCCGACGCGTCCCCTCGCTCTGTGAGCCCTTCCTCACTCTGGTACAGGATGCTCTAGCCTCACCTTGCACCCCTGCCGCCACCCATCTCCCGGGGGTGTCGGTCCCTTTAGTGAAGACTGGTCTTCGGCAGCCAGGATCCAGGCGGGAGGGAGGCCCTTGCTGTTGGGGAGCTGTTCCTCCCACACCATCTCAGAGGCCTGGCCAGGAAGTAGACACACACTTGTAAACATGAACACCCCCAACACCTCTGTCCTCCTATGGATACTGACAGCCACGGTCGCCTACCCACCGCTAACTCCAGCCGACACCACAGGAGCGTCCCGGGCCTCGCTGTGCTCCCATCCGGCTGAGGCGGCGTTCATGACCTGCCATGCAGGCACTGATTAGTCCAGGGGTAGGCAAACTTTTTGACTCGAGGGCCACAATGGGTTCTTAAACTGGACCGGAGGGCCGGAACAAAAGCATGGATGGAGTGTTTGTGTGAACTAATATAAATTCAAAGTAAAGGAGCGGAGGGGAGAGCAAGAGAACCCTCCGCTCTTTCGGCTCCGCGGGCCGGATAGAACAGCCGAACGGGCCAGATCCGGCCCGTGGGCCGTAGTTTGCCCACGGCTGGATTAGTCAGTTAGTCCCCCCAGGTGCCAACCGCTGTCCCCACCGGCACTCCCCGCTCCAGGATCTCAGCCCCTCTCCAAGGTGCTGGCATCCTGCACTGGTGGCTCTGTTGGGCAGGTATCCCCCCAACCTCCCTGTCCACCCTGTCACCCACGCAGTGGCCTCAGAACTGAATTGCCCAGGAAGCAAAGGGGCCCCTGGGCTGCCCCACCTACCCCCGCTGGCCTCTCGCCCCTCCACCGTGCTCCCCAGCTCTGCCTGGGCTCTTCCCACACACATGCTGCTGTGTTCTCCGGAGCCTGGGCCCCGGCCGGGCTCAGGTCCGTCCCTTGCAGCTTGCTGGCCTCGTGGGGCAGCACTGGCGTTGCGCCCGCTCTGGGTGTGTAGGGGCACAGGCTACGGGCAGGACCGTCTCTGCCTGGTGCAGCATCGCTCACTCGGGGTCACCCTTTCGGGTGCAGAACCTGCGGCCACTGCTTGAAGGAAGCACTCACGTGCTGCCTCCTGAAGCCGCGGCCGGCTGTCACCCACACGCCCCTTCTATTTCTGGAGCCTGCGCTCCACGCAGACATTCGCGTACTCGGTAAGCAGCAGCAAGCGCGCTGACGAAGTGTCTCTGTGGGTCATTAGGACAGTGAGCAGCGCTGGTGGCTGCTTCTAAAAATGGAAACGAGGTGGGCTGGGAGCTGGCAGAGGAGCGGGGGAGGCTGCCTGTGCCGTGAGCCGGCCTCCAGCAAGCCATGGGGTCGCACAGCCACGTGGGGGCATCTGGACTCAGGCCAGTGCCACCTCCTGAGCGTTGCCAGGGCCAGGCACGGGGGGTGAAGGGACAGGAGGCGCCTCCGCTCCAGCCGGGAGCAGCTCCAGGCCCCTGGCTTGGTGTGGGCGTCTCAGACGCGACGAGGTGGGGATGCTCGGAGTGCCGGTCTGGCGGACCGCTGACCAGGAGAATTCCTGGAGGCAGCCGCGTGTGAGGCTGAGAGCAGGGGCGGGACTTCAATGTGCAGAGCAGGGCAAGGCTTCTAGATGGAGACGGCGGATGAGCCGACGCGGGAGGTGGGCCCGCGGGAATGTGCGCCTGCGTGAGTGTGGGGTGGAGTGTGCGGCGGTGCTGCTGTGCCCAGTGTGCCCGGCCTTGGCAGACCCGGGTCTCCGCCTTGCTCGCTGGCTCTCGTTTGGGCAAAACCACTGTTGCTCCTCAAATGTTCATCGCACTCTCCTGAGGTCAGGCTCCTGCGGGTGCAGACAGGAAGGAGCCGACACCTGGGAGTGGGGCCCCACACATCCCCCACCACGGAGTTGCCCGTCTAGAAACGCCTGGCAGCAGCGGCAGAGAGAAGCAACCAACTGCAAAGCACCCGCCCATCTGGGGGAGGCGGGGCTTCCCCCCCCCACCCCCGCCCCCGGCCCCCGGCGCTCACCGCAGGCGCGAGGTTGGGCCAGAGCAGGACCTGCAGGCTTCACGCGGGGTCTGGCCCCTGCTGCCTGGTCCTTATGTGGGTCAGGAGTGGAGCGGAAGCCGCATGTTTGAGGACCTGGTTGGACCTCAGTGGGGCAGTGCCGAGTGTTGGCGACGCCATTGTCCTGGGAAGTGGTCGGATCTGAGGCCCAGGGAAGTGGAGGGACGTGGCGAGATGCTGGAGCTGGGCGTCAGCCCCCCGCCCGCCACCCCCGGGCCACGCGGCCGCAGCTCAGGGTTCTGAGCAGGAGCCTGACCCCGCTGTGGGAGCGCACGGAGCTGCTCTCCCCATGGCGGCTCCGTGCCGCACTCAGGATCCTCCGCCTGCTTCGCGGATTGGTTTGCCCTTGGATCTGGCCTGGCTCCAAAGGTAGGCAGGTGGCCTGACAGTCTCACGGGCGTGCTGTGGAGGAGGCGAGCCCCACTTCTCGGAGACCTGGACAGACGATCTATACATGTAAAAGGCGAAGGGACCGACCGCCCACCCGCCCGTCCGACCGGTACCTATGACGAGCACTGGCGATTTAAAAATACGTCGACTCCCGCATGCGCGATACATATAAAGCTTTCACTGGCGCCAATAGCACGTGTGTTTTCATTTTATAATACTATATCACATATACTACTAGTAGCCCGATGCTCGAATTCATGCACATTGAAAGGAAATTAATTAGAATATTTTAATATTTTAATATTGCCGTTTGCCCTTTCTATATAATAGAAGTGTCAACCACATTCATGATTGACAATGACAGATCGAAACACACGCATGTGATTGGTGCCAGCGAGAGCTTTGTATGTACTGCGTGTGTGCGAGTCAACTTAGTCTTATAGATATAGAATAAACTTGCTTAATTAGTCATGCTTTCTGATGTAGCTAAACTTTTTCCAGCCCAGTGAAGCACCCCAACTTCTCTTTCAGGTAATTGTCAGCAACACAGCAGTAAATATCAACACGAAGCAGATTATTATTGTAGATCATGCAGGGAGAGCAAAGGGTAAAATATTTAACTGCAGCAGTGTTTGACTATATTCTGCACAGTGAGAAAACCTGAAGTCATTTTCAAGGTCCACCATTTCTTACTTCTTTTCAGTTCGGTCAAGTTTCTAAGCTTTCTAAATCTCCGTTTTCTGGCTAATGAAAAGAAAATAGGATTCCACTGAGTCTCCTATCTGCCTACTCCAGGACTTCTGTGAGGATCAAATGAGATGAGGCACAGGAAAATGCTTCACAGACATTTGGTTAAAGTGTAAAATGTTTGCACCTGGCTGTAAAGCAAATCGTGTTCCTGGGCTGAAGGAACTCCTAGGAGGCTAGTTGCTAGGGAGAGGAAGCTGGGTGTTGCTACGTGACATCATTACCCAGATGGACACTTAGCATATTAGCCTTTTCTGTATATAGATTTTGACATGTCATTTTTTGCAGTAACGTAATTACTGCATGAATCTTGCTTGTAATTAATTTCCTTTCGTTGTGTACTAATCCGCGCACTGAGCCACTAGTGGTTTAATTGATGTGCTTGCCTTGGAACACCACGCAGCGCGTGCACGGATGATTGATGGCCTAATGGGAGGAGCCAGTGCTCATCTGGGGGCTGGGCTGCCGCAAGGGCGGGCAGAGGCCAGTGGGCCCGCCCCCCAGGGCTCCACAGCACCCCCTCTGCTGAGGTTGTGAGACCCACCACTGCCCACAGGGCTTTGTGAGCTCGGACCAGGTGGGAGGAAAGAGGGGTACATTAGGGCAGCATTCATTGGGGTCTCACCGTGAGCCTGCTCTGGGCTGAACCTCCTTATGAGGGAGCTGCTGCGATCGCTGGGACCCTGTCGCCCACTGAGGCTCAGAGGGTTCGGGTCCTTCCCCACAGCCGCACAGCTGGGAGGGCGAGGAGCTGGGTGAGTCTGGGTGCCTGTCCAGGCGGCCCTTTATTGGGGACACTATGTCACGGGCTCCCACGCATACTCCTGCCCCGACACGGAGGGCAAGGGCACTGTGAGCACCCCCACCCCCAAGCAAAGCAGGGAGGACCCCAACCCGGCCTTGACCCTGTGCCAAGCTCCTTTCCAGAGCTACAAGCATCGTGAATGGTGACCCCTATCATCCGAGGTCCCGGAACCACGCCGCCCTGTGGATTCTGACTCAGAGACAGTGGGGTGGCTTCAGTCCTTGATGTTCCAGAGTCGGGGGACGGGGGGCGGGCAGGGAGCAGAGAACATGCTCAGGGCTGGAGCCCTCAGCCTGCAGATCGGAGCTCAGGAGCCCGGAGGGCCCTGCCAGGGCTGGGCAGCTGGTGGGGGGGTGACTCTCCTGCAGCGCGCAGGGCCACGCGCGAGCTGAGGCGGGCCTTGCCCTGCTTTCGTTGTCTGTTCCGATGACCCTGTAGCAGGACCGTTTGCCCCGAGAATAAGACAGAACAAAATGCCATGATAAACAAGCCCCCGAGTGATGCTCACATTGGCATATTTATTAGGTAATTATATGCATTTGTGATAGGCATATGTGTATACATAATAATTACCTATGATTACAATAATTATATGTGATGCATGTAACATAAAAATATTAAACATTTACATAGTCACTTACAAAGAGAAGTAACAAAACCCCAACGGAACACTTTGCCTCGTCTTTAAAGTCATCCCCATTGCCCTCGGCTCTGCCACTGGCACCTGTCCCTAAGGGATTCCCGCCCCAGGCCCTGCCCCGGGTCCCCAGAGCGAGCCCATCAAGCCGAGTCCCGCCCCCTGCTCCTGACCCCGGGCTGGACCCCTGATCCCAGTGCCCGGCCATGGCAGACCCGGAAGGAGGCAGGCGCAGCCTCATGGCAGCCTGCCTTCCGAAGCCTAGAGCTGAACCGCCCCTCAGGGCACCGGGCAGGGCTGCTCACCTGCTCCCTTGCTCGCCTGTCTTCCGCTCAGCAGGCGTTCGAGAGCTCTGCCCTGCATGTGGGACCTCGGATGACCGGGGTCTGTGCCTGTCCCCGTCTCTGTGAGGCAGACTGATGGCATCACTGAGAGACCACAGGACGCCCTGGCTCAGGGCACCTGCCCTTCCCGGAGTGCGCGAGGTCGGAGGTGCCTCCCAGTGACTGTACTCTAACCTCGCCACCTCCCGCTCCTGACCCCACGAGGACCGGGCTGCACACCCGGTTCTTGCCGCTGGGACGGTATTGACGGGGGCCGAGCCTGGGGAACCCTGGCTGGCCAGGCTGAGCTAGGCGGGCTGGGGGTCAGAGACCTTCCCCAGATTGCAAGTGGCGCGCCCCCGTGCTGACGGGACAGGAGCCGTGTACCGCCAGGCCTCGGCGTCCCTTCGGAACCATCCACGAGAAGCCCAGACTCAAAACCACCTGGGCAGGACGGCGGGGAGCATGTTTCTGGGCTGGGAAGAGCGCACAGCCGGGTCAGCAGGTGCAAGGCGCTCAGACGTGGGCGTGGCCAGGACGTGAGGAAGGCAGTTTGTCCACCTCCCAGGAACCCTCCGGTGCTCAGCGCCCTCTCCAGAGTCCCCGAGTTCCTGAAGGTTGTCCCCTCTGTTGTCCAGTTGAGGCTGATGGACTCAGTGCTCTGTAACCGAGAATGACCCTAACTTCCTAATGACGCTCCACGTTCCCCTGGGATTAGAATGCTTCTTGGAACACAATGACGATGCAGAACCAGAGGAGAGAGAGCGAGAAGAGGCGACACCTGCTTCTGTTTCGTCCTGGATCCTGCGGCCCTTCCCCCAAGGCCACTGCTGACACCAGAGCAGGTGGGGCCGGCAGGGGCCCCCGATGGCCCACGCTCCACCATGGCACCTGATCTCCTGGGACGGGATCAGCACCGGATGCCCTGGTCCTACATTGTCCGTTTCCCATTTGCCCTGTGCTCCTGCGGTGGCCCCTGAGCGTGCTCTGGGAGGTCCCAGGAGACCTCCCCTCCCCGTGTCCTAGACCAGCGGGGAGCAAAGAGTGCCATCCAGGAGCAGCCTTGCCTAAGAACCACCAGAGGCGTGTTGTCCGAGGTGGGGCCGGTGTGCTCTGCAGTCCCCTCCCCGAACCTTATGAAGCCTTCTCTGTGGTTCCAGTCCACGTCGGATGTCTGCGGGTACCCCGTCTGGAGCAGCCCTGCCTCCCGCTGACACCCGTCTCGTTGGGACAGCCTGCAGTGGGGCCGAAGCTGCAGCCCCAGAACTGGGGTGCAGGCCCCAAGGCAGAGCGGCTGGAGGCGAAGCCAGCAGCCAGGATGTGTTTGGTCTGGAGCATGGGCTCAGCTTGTTTGAAACCCTCTCACTCACCTAAGTATATAGGGTTCTATTTCAGGGCGAGAGACCTACACACACACGCGCGTGTGCACATGTTTCTATGGCGAGAGCTGCAGCTGTCCGCGAGCGTGTCCATGCAGAGAGAGGGCCCGCTTTGGGCTGGCGCACACCCGGGTCTTGCCTGTCTGCATATGCAGCGGGATGCAGAGTCCACAGCGTATCTCGCAGCAGCTTGGAAGCAGCTCCTTCCAGGTGGTTGACTCCAGGTGACCCACCACCTGAGACTTTAGAGCAAGTTGCCCCGGGCAGGACGCCCCAGGCCGCCAGGAGCACTGTTCGTCAGCCATGAATTAGCCATGAGATGTGATGCCGGCCAGCCTGCCGCGTTCCCCTCCCCCTGCGCAGAGCTCCCGGCTGTGTGGACACCCAGGCTGGGGAGGGGCTCAGAGAGGCCACACTCGTTCTCGCACTTCCGGAGGCTGGACTCCCAGAGTCTTGGCGTCGCAGGCCCTGCTCCCTCCAAGGCTCTAGGACCGGATCCCTCTGGTGTCTTCCAGTCCCTGCCCGCTCCCAGCGGTCCCCGGCGGTCCGTGGCTTGTGGCCACGCACTGCTCTCCACACCTCCCACTTCACAGGCTTGGAGAGGCCCAGGGTCCCCCGGCTGGTGGCTGGTCAGTGCTTCCCAAGACCCCAGGCAGTTCCCAGAAACCAGCCACCGCTGCTGCCACGCAGTGGTCGCCTCTGTCAAAGGCGCCCCAGCTTCGGAGGGCCGCCCCCAGCCGCCCAGGTGCGCAGTCCCTGCTGGCGGGGAGGGACGCGGGCAGCACCGGGCGGCAGCTTTGCGGTCCTTCCTGAATGGCGCGCTTCCCTAAGCAAGCCTGGTCTCTGCGCTCCGCTCTGGTGGGCCGGGCTGAGAGCGAGGGTCATTGCGGGCTCACCGTGACTCATTCGTTTGTGTTGGGACCCGGCCGCCTTGCAACAGCAGGGCCCCAGGGACCCCCGTCAGCCAGCAGCACCCGCAGCTCCGGGCCCTCAGGCGTTCCTGGGAGCCACGTGGGTTGTCACGTCGGTCACTGAGAATCAGCCTGCCCGGTGCCCAGCGCCATGACTACCTCGTCTCCTCAGCGATAATCAGCGTTTGTGCAGTCGGTCACTCAGCAAATATTTATCTGGTGCTGTTTGCCGAGCCCTGGACGGCAGCACGGCCTGCCGCCGGCCCAGCCCTCCGGGAAGGGCGGCCGGGCCCATCTCCAGCCCTTGCAGGCGCCTCGGTGTGTGTGTCTCTCTCTCTCTCTCTCTCTCTCTCTCCCTCTCTCTCTCTCTCTCTCTCTCTCTCTCTCTCTTTTTCTCTGGGCTCAGGCGGCCCAGACCAGCCGAAAGTTGTCTTCACCTTGTTTTTGATGAGAAATGGCAACCAGCTGAGTGGCGGGCCTGCGGCTGCAACGCGTAGACCGTCAGCGCAGACGGGGCAGGCGGCCTGGGGGCTGGTCCTGGCGCGCTCCGTCCTCACCACGTGCCCTGTGGGAGGGGACCGTGTGGGGCGGGTGTAGGGGACCTGCCCATGCCCAGCCGGGTCAGAACCAGAACCCCGCCCTCCGCGGTTGGAGAAGGGAGGGCGACTTTTCTCCAGGGCGCTTTCCTGGTGGAAACCCCGTGTATCCAAACAGTAAATACAGTTTGTCCAGCCACTGGCGCGATGAGGCCGGTCCCCGGCCGGGACTCGGGTGGGCTCCGTTGTTCAGCATCGCGGACATCGCTGCCTCTGCTTCCTGTCACGCCGCTGCGGGCTTTCTAGGGAAACTTGCTTTTTGAAGTCTCCAGTTCCCCCCCTCACGTCTCAGCAGACCAGCCAGGCTTGGAGTCTCTTCATTTCACTCCGACAGCTCTTATCAATCTTCCCCTTAATTAAAGAAAGCAGACTTGGCACCGGCGTCTCTTATCGGCTGCCAGCTGGGCGCCATCGGCTCACAGCGGCACCATGGCCTTTCCCGCGCTGTCCACTGAGCTCCCCAGGGTTATTAGTCAGGGTGTTCCGTGGACGTAAGGTAGATAAATGAACGGATGGGAGGGCGAGGGCGGGAGGGCAAGAGGGATAGGGAGGGAGGGAGGGAGGGAGGAAGAGAGAGAGAGAGCAAGCGAGAGCAATGCCCCTGGCTGCAGGGGAGCGATGGCGATAAGATCACAGAGCCGTGGAGGGGAGGAGCTGGGAGGGACCTTCAGGGTGCTCAGCTCAGTAGCTTTCCGAGTTGATTACTCACATGCAGTGTATTTGCAGCCCTCCGTCTAACCAGGGGTGGGCAAACTTTTTGACTCGAGGGCCACCATGGGTTCTTAAACTGTACCAGAGGGCCGGAACAAAAGCATGGATGGAGTGTTTGTGTGAACTAATATAAATTCAAAGTAAAGGAGCGGAGGGGAGAGCAAGAGAACCGGATAGAACAGCCGGATCCGGCCCGAGGGCCGTAGTTTGCCCACGGCTGGCTAAGCAAATGAGAAGCAGCTCTGCTCCACCTGTAGGGTGTGGAGCCAGAGGAGCTGGTAGGGAGGTGAAGACCAGTGCTCTGGGCTGAGGCTCGAAGGCGGGAGAGAGGCCTGGGCCGGGCTGGGAGGCCCCAGGAGAGAGGTCCGAGCTGGGATGGGGGGCCCCAGCACGCCTTGCCCACCAGGTCGGAGGAGAATTCTGAGGAAACCAAGGCAAATGGCCCCTGCTATCGGCAGAATCTTGAAGGCTAGGAAGTCAGTCGGGGAAGGGAGCTTTCAGCGTCAGGAGGGCCCTCTGCCCAGGGTTCACAGGCCGCCACCCGAGTGTTTGTCCGGCGGAGTTCCGGCCTGGAGGTTCCGGGAAAAGTCTGCTCTCAGCTCATTCTCCTGTGGGAGGCATGAGGTCCCATTTCCACGCACCTCCTCTAGGAGGCCGGGTGCCGTGCACTGCCCGCCGCCTCCCCAGGCTGGCACCTGCCCGGTAAATACCCAGGCCTGTGGACGTGGGGGAGGGAGACCCCGGAGGCACTCGGCTTTGCAGCGCAGTCCGCCTCGGTGTCTCGGAGCTGCAGCTGCTCTCAGACGCTCTTGGCTTTCGAGGCCCCGGGGAGCTGCTCCCCAGAATCCTCCGCAGGCACGTGTCCCCAGGCCTGTCCCCAGAACACCTGGCTGAACACAAACAGACCAGGACACCCCATTTCCTGGCGGCGGACATGACCTTTCCCTGAGAAGCTGTTGTGGACATCAAATGGCCATTTTTATATTATTGGGAATGTTAATTGATCCCTTAGGGATGGGGCAGAGATTCTTGGGTTTGAGCTTCCGATCTGGGAGGTCTGAGGCCCAGCCGCTGCCCCAGTCCTGCAGCTCGGCCGGTGGCCCACGTGCACCCAGCCAGCGCCCGGGGCCCCTCTGCAGCACGGTCCCGAGTGACAGCGCACCCATCGCCCCCCGTCCCCTTCCGCCTGCCCCTCCGGCATTCTCAGCTCCGGGTCAGCCCACCCAGCACGTCCCGCCGCCCACGAGCAGCACTCACCGTCCCAGCTGCCCTCCGGCCACCTGTGCCCGTTCCGTCCCTGTCGCTGACACTACAGGAGCGAACTGCTGAGGGTGCCTTGCGACCGGACTCCTGCATTCCGTCCCAGGACCACCTTCCCACAGCGCGAGAATCCGAGACCGGAAGTCGGCTGGTGGTTGTCAGGGGAGGGCGGGGAGGTGACTGCCTTTGGGGACGGGTTTCTTTGTGCCCCCCCCCCCGCCGTCACTGTTTATCCCCTCCATGCCTCCTCCACTCCCCCCTCACCCCACTGCTGTCCAGGGCCGGTTCTGCGGGGGATGGAGAGGTTCTGAAACTAAATAGTGGCGCTGGCTGCACACTGTGAAGTCACTGAAAACCGCTGAGTTGTGCACCTTAAATGCATGTATCGTGTGGCACGTGAAGCTTATCTCGGGAAATGCGTTGAGAAATAATCATTACAAATAAAGTCAGGGGAGACGCACCCCTACCTCCGCCGCCCTCGGGCGCTGACCGTAGCTGAGCTCACACTCCCGCGTCATGCCATCCTCTGTGTGACTGGTGCGCCCACCTGCGGGCACCTGCCGCGTGGGGCCTGCCCTCCACCTGCTTGTGGGGCGGATTCCCACGTAGGCCCAGCCACGGGAGGGGAGCCCCCCTGCGGGGTGACCAGCCTGTGCGCTTGCAACCAAACGGAACTCCCTGGCCGCAGGCAGAGAGGGACGGCAGAACCCGATGGGCGCATGCCACCCACCTTCGTGCAGCCACTGGTCTCGCTCCGCTAGTCCCCCCGGCACTGTCACCTGCAACGCCTGTCGCCAGGTGTGAAGCGTCAGGCCTGTGCTGTGCACGGTCTCCTCGCAGATGGTCATGGATGTTAAGCAAGGAGACGTTTGTGGGCACCTGGCGGGCAGGGACTGCTGTCTTAGAAGGGACTCAGGATGCCAGCTCCTGTCCCCCCACCCCTGTTACGAGACACACAACTGTGGCCACGGGCGGGGCTGTGGGCGGAGGGCCTCCTGAACTGCTGGCACCCTGCGGCCTCAGCCACGCCGGCTCCTCCTCACGTTGGCTGAGCTTTCTGACCCCATGTCACCTGCTCAGAGCCCAGCCCCCCACGGAGACCCATTCCTTGAGAGAGGGGGGTTCTTCGCGCAGCAGGACGTGGCCTCTGCACGGCCTTCCTTGGGGGGTCCCCCCCTGCCTGCCAAGGACAAGTGGGGGCTGCCTTTCAGCTGTGTCCCGAGGAGACTGAGCGGGTCACCCCCAGGACGGCTGAGCCCAGCATCTGAGTGACCCCCAGGACCCCCATAGTGCAGAGCTGGCTCTGAGCACCCCGATGCCCAGGGCTCTGCTCGTGGGCTGACTTCTGTGGCAATCACCGTGGGCTGCGTGACAGGGAGTGTCCTGGGCAGGCCCCTCCCCGAGCCCTTCTCCCACTTGTGCCGAGGGCGTCGGGCTGAAGCCTGGCCGGCCGCTGCCTCCGTGTTGGGTTGGCTCAGTCACCGGTCACCACGGGCTAATGACCCGGCACCGCCTGCGCACGGGGCCTGCTCCCCGCCGTGCCATTTGGAGGATCGATCCCGGGTGGTAATTGGCTCGCGCCTGGCTGGTTTCCGTTCTAAAGGTCTGCCTCCCACCTCGGTCGCTGGGCCCAGCCGCGTGATGATCTCGCTCACTCCCGGCACTTTAATTGGGTGCTGCGGGTTCCGGGTAGCGGAGCCTGTGAGATAATTGAAAAGGATGCTTTCAGATGCTGACCGACGGCTGTAAGTGCTCATCCAGGGCCCACTCACTGATGACTTCACCCTCCCCGCCCACCGGCCTGCGGCTGTGATTACAGGCCCTCCCAGCCGCCTTGCCTGGAAATGAAGCCGATGCAGCCGCGGGCGGCCCAGGGGAAGCTGTTCGGATCATGGACGGGGCAGCTCGAGCTGGGGGGCCTGGCGTCCCATGGCCACTCCTCCACCTTCCGGGCGGAGTTTGGGATCTCTGTGTCTTGCGGAGGGGCCCACGGAAGGGAAGGAGGCACAGACAGCCCACATCCCCAGCGTCCAGAGGCCCCGGGCTGGGGGGTGCTCTCGGGGCCACGCAGCGGAGCCAGAGGTGCCATCGAGGGCTCGTCACAAGCCACGGAGCCCTCAGTCCCGGAGCGGAGTCAGTGTTGTCATTGTTCCCGCCTCCGCCTGGCAGACTGGCTGGGAGACAGGCCCGTCCTGGGGTTGGACCCCTCAGGCCGGACAGGCCCTGGAGTGCAGCCCCGGTCCTCGGCCTGCTGCCTCTCCGCACCCCAGCCCTGCAGGAGTCCCCGGCACCCTGCGCTGGGGCGGAGACCAGGGCTCCCGCGTGCTGGCTCCAGTCTGTGCGCCCGCCCTGCTCCCTGCTGGAGGGCAGAGCAGCCCTGCTGGTGTCACTGGTCCTCAGGTCACCGCTGGGGGCACCGAGGCGGGCGAGGAGGGCTCTGAATTTGATTAGCGGAGCGGGGCTCCTGGGCGCCAGCCAGCAGAGCCCTTGGGCTCCTGGCTCAAACAGGACTGAAGTTCTCTGGGGAAAACGGGCTGTGCTGGGGCTAATCACAGGCATGACAGCCGCTAATTAGTAACAGCTTCAGCCCTGGTGTCCTTGCCGTGTGTCCCGATGCAGCGATTGCGCGGCGAGCTGTCCACAGATGCCCCGAAAACACCTGCTGTCCCCACTGGGAGCAACACGCCCCGTGTTCCCGGGGGGCCAGGCCTCAAGCAGCCATTACCGAGGGGGCTGGTCCCACCCAAGGGGCTGCCTGCCACGGGGAGATGGCTCGGGAGAGGGCGGAGTGGCTGTGAGCCCCTGACCACATTGCCGACGTCGGGTGCTCCCCAGGAGGCTGTTGGTGACATGGGTGTGCTGGCCCCGAGCTGCGAGCTCACCAGCGAGGCCACCTCTGTGTCCCCTCCACCTGCCTCCCTGGGGGGCCGGGTCAAAGGTGTGCTTATCTTCCATCCCAGCCCAGGAGACCCGTGAGCAGCAGGGACGGCCAGCAGAGGGCGGTCTGGTGCCCGGGCTGCAGGGCCGTCACCCCCATCCCCACTGGCCCCCACTGGCCCCCACCAGCTGGGTGAGCTGGGTTCACCCTGACTCTCCCTCCCGCCCTGTCCGGACCACCGACCGCACACGGGCACCAGAGCCCTGCCCAGCAGGCCCGTTTCCAGGTTACCGGCGATGACGGGCACGAGGTGCAGCGCTCTCGGAGCTGACCGAGGCGTGCGGCCCTCCCGTGTCAGGGCGGCTCAGCTGGGCTGAGGTTATGTCGCCCGGGGCACTAGGTCAAGTCTAAGCAGGCGCGGGAAGGCGGGCGCGGAAGGCGGGTGCGGGAAGGCAGGCCTGGGAAGGGGAGCGGGAAGGCCAAGTGATCGGCGTGCTTGTGTGGACTGGGCAGCACGCACGCCCCAGCCGCCCCCTCGGGTCCCGGTCACGGTTGGTAACCCCCTGGTGCGTGCATCGTGGTGCTCAGGAGGCGTCCCGTCTCAGGACCAGGCGTGTGCGGGGCCTCGGGAAGAAAGCAGGGCTCCTCGCTTGGACTCGCTTCCAGGCCGCTCTGGTCTGACCTGCAGCGCGGGGCGGGGCTGGGACCAGCACACGGGGGGCTGGGAAGGCAGGGGGCACTTTGTGGGTTGATGGGCTCCAACACGCGATGGGCTGACCTTGTGCAGGGCCAGGTGAGCGTGGGCACAGGTGAGCGTGGGCACAGGTGAGCGTGGGCGTGGGCCTAGAGCTCTTTCCTCTCAGGGTGTGTGTGAAACTGCCCTGTCTCCTCCTGTTCCTCCCCCACCTCCCTGGGAAGAAGGTTCTTTTCCTGGGGAAAGGCGGTGAGGATGGAGCCCAGGCGGGGCCCCGCCCAGGACAAAGCGTCCACAGCCACCGCCCCTGCACGTGGGTGGCTGCCGGGACCTGTGGGCGGGGCTGGCATAGCGTTTCCAAAGCCCCGGACTCCTGTCCTCACCGATGGGCTGGGTTTGGGCTGGGAGAGGCCCTCGCCCTCTCTGAGCCTCGGTCTGCGAGGGAGGGAGGGAGCGAGGGAGGGAGGGAGGGAGGGAGCGAGGGAGGGAGGGAGGGAGGGAGGGAGGGAGGGAGGGCGGGCTTGTGTAAAGCAGGTGCCCGAGGCCAGGCGGGCCGGAGCCTTACCAGGTGGGACCACATCGCCGGGGGATGATCTGGGCCCAGGACTGCGGACTGCCCGCGGCCACGAGCCCGCTGGTGTTGGCAGCGGGAAGGTCCGAGCTGGACTCCCAGCTCCCCCAGCAGCCGTCTTCGCCCTGATGGTTAACGGTTTTGACAGGCCCGGCTATTTTTAGAAACCCGTTCCCACTCCTTTTCCCTGTGGGAGAAGAACGCAGTTACATTTTAAATTAACCCACCACCTGCCCTCCTCTGGTGCGCACCAGCCACGGGCCACCCGGGCGTGAGGTGAGCGGGAGGGCGGAGGGGCGGGCAGGGTGTCCGTGGGGGGCTGCCCTGCCGCATTCGGGCTCTGGGAGGGCCACGGGCATCTGTGATCTGGGGCCAACGCTGTGGTCACCACGTGGTTCTCAGCACAAGCTCATGGGGCCAGGGGCCAGGGGTCAGGGGTCAGGGGTCAGGGGTCGGGGCGGGGGGGCCCGGTTGGAATTAGGCTGCCTGGTCCAAGTCCAGTGCCCTCTGGACCCGTTGGGTCCGGGAATGGTTGGCAGCAAAGGAGTGCCCCGGACCCCATGGAGGGAGGGTGAGGGCCCAGGGGGTCCGCTCACTACCGAGCCTTCCCAAGCTCCTTTGCACCCCAGTTTATTGGGGAGAGGCAGTGTCAGGTTCTCACCCGCATTGCTGGAGACCTGGAGGCCCCGCCCTGTCACCTAAGAGTGAAGAGTCTGGATGTGTTTGCTCATTCACCCCAGTGCCACGTGCCATCCGTTTCCTTGGCCCGAGGGGAGGAAAGCACTGGGGCTTTTGCGTGAAATGTGGTGTCCGTGGGTGCAGAGCTGCCCGCGGCCACGCCGAGGGAGTGCCCGCCTCTTCCTGGCTGGCTGAGCGTTTTATCGGAAGCGAATGTGGCCTCATGGCAGCTGCTTTTCCCGCATCTACTGAGATGACCACACGCGGTGGTTTTTGTTTGTTAATTTCTTACCACGGTGAGCGACATGGCTGATTTCAAATGCTGAGCCGCCTTGGCGTTCCTGGGGTAACTTCAGTCGGTGGCGACGTGTCACCCTTTCTGTACATGTTGGATTCCGTTTCCTCAAGAAGTTTCGTTAGAGTATTTTCCTTTGTGTTTGTGAGGGATGCTTGTCTGGAGTTGTGACCACCCCTCGGCACAGGCCTCAGGGTGACGACGCCTAGAAGGAGTGGGGACGTGATTTTCTGGAAGCTTCTCTGTGGAATCGGGATCACTTCTTTCCCACGTGTTTGGTAGGGCTCCCTGGGGCGGGAACCGGGGCCCAGCGTTGCCTTTGTGAGAAGGATGTTGACTACAGTTCAGTTCCTTAGTCGATAGAGAATATCCCGAGTCTCTCTTCCTCAGTGAGACTTGCTGGTATGTCTTTTCAGGAGTCTTCCCATTTCACCTAAGTTGTTAAGTTTATTGGAATAAACTTTCCCACAATATTTCCATTTTCCTTTTCACCATTTATAGGACCCGTGGTGACATCACCTGGTATTGATCCTTGGTGTCTCTGATCGGTGTGGCCAGAGGTTTACTAATTCTATTGAGCTCTGGGTTTCATTGATTTTTCTCTGTTGATTTTCAGATTTCTGTTTCATTGATTTTCCCATGGCTGTTTATTACTTCCTTTCTCTTTCTTCCTTTGGATTTGGTTTGTCCTTCTCTTCATAATTTCTTAAAGTGGAAGCCAAAATCATAAATTTGAGGGTTCCCCCCCCCCCATACGTGTGTGGTGCGGTAACGTTTCCAGTAAGCGCTGCTATCGGCATCTCACCAGTGTTGATATCCTGTGATTTCATTTTCACTCCGCTCAAATAACGGCTATTTTCCACTGACTCTCTCTGACCCGAGGGTCACTTGGAAAGGGGTCATTCACTTTCTAAATATTGGGGGTTTCCCAGGCCTCTCTGTGACTGATGGCTAACGTAACTGTGGTCGGAGGCTGTGCTTGGTGTGACCTGAGCCTCTCAGGCTCACAGTGGAGGGTGTGGTCGGTGTTGGTGACTATTTCATGAGCCGAGAACAGCCTGTGCGCTGCCTTTGGGTGGCCCGTCCCATGCAGGTTCACCTGGCCAGGCTGCCGGGCGGGTCCTTCTCCAGCCGTGGGCAAACTACGGCCCGCGGGCCGGATCTGGCTATTCTGTCCGGTTCTCTTGCTCTCCCCTCCGCTCCTTTACTTTGAATTTATATTAGTTCACACAAACACTCCATCCATGCTTTTGTTCCGGCCCTCCGGTCCAGTTTAAGAACCCATTGTGGCCCTCGAGTCAAGAAGTTTGCCCACCCCGTTAGCCGGGCGGATCTCTGTTCGCTGTGAGGGAGGCGATGGGAAGGCCAGCCTGCCCCCAGCTGTGGCCCTCTCTGTCTGCACTGGCTGCTCCATCAGGGTGGACGTGACGAACCTTGAGGCTCTATTATCAGGTCCATACACCTTTAGGACTCTTTTAAAAATATATATATTTTTTTATTGACTTCAGAGAGGGAGAGAGAGGGAGAGAGAGAAACATCAATGAGGAGAGAGATCATGGATCGGCTGCCTCCTGCACGCCCCACACTGGGGATCGAGCCTGCGACCCGGGCATGTGCCCTGACCGGGAATCGAACCGTGACCTCCTGGTTCCTAGGCTGACGCTCAGCCCCTGAGCCCCGCAGCCGGGGCCACATTGGGGACTCTTGCACCCTTTGATGAATCGCCCCCGTAGTTACGAAGTGGCGTCCACAACTTCCCGCCAGCGGGCGCTCCCATGTGATACAGCGGCTCCGCTTACTGACAGCCGTGTTAGCATGGCGTGCCTCTTCGCACACGTTCAGTTTTAACCTGTTGTTTCCTGACATTAGAAATGCGCTTCTTGTAAGCCACATGGATTTGGCTCTTGCTTTGTTTTTATCTTGACCATCTCGGCCTTTTGTTCAGCCCACTTGCCTCTTGTCGGTTGGCACTGAGTGTGACTGTTGATAGGGTGAGGTTTAAGTCTCCGATCTCCGTCTGTTTTCTCTCCGTCCCAACTGGTCTCTGCGCCAGCTTCCTCCTGTACCGCCTTCGCGTAGAGTCTCTGGTGTTTTCATGATCCCACTTCAAAAAGCAGGCTCTTTTAGGCAGCAGTTTTAGGCTCAGAGCAAAATGGAGCAGAAAGCACAGAGTGTCTTTATACCAGAACACCCCCCTCCCTCCCCCCGACAGTGTCCCCCCAGAGGGGTACGTGGTCATCATCAGCGACTACACGGACACATCGGTGTCACCGGAGGCTGCGGTGCGCATTAGGGGTGGCTCTGGGCGTGTCACATGCTATGTGTTTGGACAGATGTATGACGTGGAGCCAGCCTCTGTCGACCTCCATGGTCTTGCTCTCTTCCTCCTGGCATTCTGTCCTGTAAACCCTAGCTGCCTTCGTGTGCCTGGACTCCCAGCTTCATCTGCTCAGCTCCCAGAGTCTTCAGCCCCCGCCCCCGCCGCGGTCCCCACTCCCCGCGTGATGCCCCAGAACTCTCCCACGGCAGTGCGCCCGGGTACCCACGGCCTCCTCCTTTGTTCCTCATCCTCAGGGCCACCGCGCTTTGCTGCCTGATGGATGAGCAGTGTCTTGAACAGCGCTGTGCCATGCGTGTTGCCTGTTTGGGTTGGTGTGTGTTTTTCTTCGGGCGGGGCGGGTAAGTCTGCCGTGACTCCCCTCCAGCTGATGGGAGGTGATTTTTGTCCCGCCATCGTGCATGCAGGCGCCCAGGAGTCTCAGGGCCAGGATGGCGCGTCTCCTTGGCGCCAAGGAGAAAGCCATTCATTCTCTCATCGGATCCTTCAAGAAACGCTTACCTACCCGGCCAGGAGGGACACGGTGATTGAGGCGAGCACGCTCTGTTTCCTCTGGGGCCTGTTTGGAACCAGATCCAAGGACCGCTAACAGCTCCCTTGGGAAAGCTTAAGGAAAATAAAGCCCTCCGTCACCCATCGGGCAGACACCCGCTGAGCACGGCACCTGCCAGGCCCTGCCCGGCGGTGCCCGGGGACACACAGTCAGGCCGTGGGCGTGCAAACGGATGCTCAGAGCGCGCCCTGCAGAGCCTGACGCGGGAACCCCTGGACACGGGGACGTGTGTGGTTTGGGCCACGAGGCAGAAAGGGGGCGTCTCCTGAAGACGGGCCGTGGGCCGCATTTTGACAGCCGAGCAGGGCAGGGGCAGGAGGGAGGGGTCGGGGTGGCGTGCTCAGAGGCGGGGGAGGCTGGGCGCTGGGGCCTGGGTGTCGGGCTGAGGCAGAGCGCGGGCTGCAGAGGGTTGGGCCCCTGGGATGTGTGGCGGAGGAAGACACCTCGGACGGTCATTTCTGTGAATTCAGAGACGTGATGGGCTGTTGCTTTTATGGCCTGAAAATCACTTCTGGTTTCCCTGAAGGAACTTTATGGTCTTTCTCAAGGAAAAATTTGTAATTACTTTGGTGGGCTTGGGAGTCTGTCCTACACCGCGCCCTTGAGCCCTGCACACATGCCTTTCCATGACACAGATGTGTGCTTTCTGTGCATACACACGTGCCCACACTCCTGTGCACACGGCAGACGGACGGCAGGCGGCCCTGACAGAAGCCACTCTGGAGGCCCGTTCAGGCCGCTGCGGAGGTCATCTGTGCTTTCCTGATCGGGTGATCGGTTTGTATTCAGACCGTTTCCTGAATGGGAGTTCACGCCCCCTTTCTGTGAACAGCCCGGCTCGCCAGGGAACGGGCACCCACCTTCGCCTGCGGTTAGGCTGGCCTCCCTCTGGCCACAGGGGACAGGCCGGCCACCCCTGTCGTGGGGAATGGCCCCGTATAGTCCGCTGGCCCCGCTGAGCAGCTTGGCTGGTGCCACCGAGCCTCCCTGCACCCGGTCACCCCATGGCCGGGCCGGGCCTTCGTGAGCCAGCGAGTAGCCTGTGGGGGAGAGACCTCCCGCTGGGAGCCCAGAGGGCCTGTGTCCGGATCCCGAGTCCCCCCTGAAGGAGCTGGGGTCCTGGCCGAGTGTCCCCGGTCTCACGGCGGTGACACCCAGCGCCTCTGGGAGCGCCTGGTGAGAGGAGGGGCTCAAGCTTTGGGGGGGATTTCAGTGCAGAAATGGGGAGGAGGACATTCCACCTGTGAACCCCACAGCCAGGCCTGGGCACCGAGGCCAGGCAACAGACTGTGGGTTGTGCAGGACAGGACAGAGCGTCAGTCCTGACTGCCCAGGCAGGCGTGTGGCTCCGGAGTTTGGGGCTCACCCCGTGGGGCAGAGAGAAGCGGCTGTCCTGACACCCCAAGGCCCTGTTGGAGCCTGTTTGGAACCAGACCCGCCTGATGGACTGATAGCCAAGCAGTGTGCTCACACCGGCTGAGGCCAGACACAGGGCATGACCCGTGCCATGGTCACCTGCACCCCTCCCTCCAGCCGGCCCCCTCCCTCCAGCCGGCCCCCTCCCTCCAGCCGGCCCCCTCCCTCCCAGCCGGCCCCCTCCCTCCCAGCCGGCCCCCTCCCTCCCTGATGGGCCCCCTCCCTCCAGCCGGCCCCCTCCCTCCAGCCGGCCCCCTCCCTCCAGCCGGCCCCCTCCCTCCAGCCGGCCCCCTTCCTCCCAGCCAGGTCCCCGCTCTCCCAGATGGGCCCCCTCCCTCCAGCCGGCCCCCTCCCTCCCAGCCGGCCCCCGCCCTCCCAGATGGGCCTCAGCCCTTGGCTTCCTGGGCCCGGGAGCAGCTGGTGATTTGTAGCCCTGAACGACACGCTCTGTGCCCAGCCTGGGCCAAGGGCCCTCTTCTCAGTGTCTGGGAAAGCACCTTTCTTAGCTTGTGAAAGGGGAAATGTTTACCAGAAAGGAAGGCACATCGCGAATGAATAATTGCAGCCCGGTGCTTGGTCCCCAGAGACCAATATCCTGGTCTCTTGCTTTTATTAGAAAAGTGAGCCAAAAAGAGAGCCACCCAGGACCGGGAGTGGGCGTCATACTGGGTCCCTCCCTGTACCGGCTGTGGCTGAGCCGCGCAGAGAGGCCCTCGCTGTCCTGGGCACCTGGCCCCAGGCCTGGCAGCACCCAGGTGCCTGCTGGGCCCATGCTGGCCCTGGACCCCAGCCTGCAGCCTGCTCGCTGTCAGACGGTACCCAAGGCCGCAGGGCGCTGTCAGGGTGTTTCCCTCCTGACCGGCAGGCCCTGTCGTTGACAACTCAGCTCTCAGTGGCTCCCGGACGTGTGTCCCTGACGGGGCGGGGCGGGGCCCAGGCAGCGGAGGGCAGGTGCTCCCTGCGGAGCTCTCACGGCCCCGTCGGACAAGGACCATCTCGGTCATTACCGCTGCCGGGCCCCTGGGTGACAGGAACGCACTGGCCCCCTGGGTTAAGGTTACAAAGCACAGCGTCCCTGTCCGCTTCAGGCCCGGGAGACCGAGGCAGGGAGCATGGCACCCGCCCGAGGGCGAGTCCAGGAGCGCCCTGGCTGATGGCCCCGCGGGGAAGTGGCCCAGCTGCATGGTGACATGTTTGAGTGGCCATCACAGCTCAGGCCGAGGCCGTGTGCAGTTGAGAGGGTGTGTGCGCACGTGTGTGTGACCACACAGAGGCCCCAGGCTGACAGCCCAGCCCACTGCCCCGGCCCTGGCCTCCGTCCGCCTTCCTCTCTGCTGGGCCTCTGCTCCCCTCCCGCCGCCTCTCTGCATCACCGCCAGGTCTCTCCCGTCGGCAGCCCGAGTGACCCCCGCACCCGTGAACCAGCTGTCACTTCTGCTTGCCCCCAGTGACTTCCCATCTCCCTGTCCCTCCCGCCCCGCCCTCCAAGGCCGCTTCCTCCCCCACCACCCACGCCATCCCGGAGAGGGCCACCGCTCACTGTCCTGCAGCCGCCGGCCTTCCCGGCGCCGCCCGCACCACCCTCTCTGAACCGGGGCCGAGTGTTTCCTGCCGTCCCCACTGTACTGGCCCATGAGCACGCCATGCCTGCCCATCACTTGGTTTCTCTCTAGGAGGTTTGTGTTCTTTTTAGAGGAGCCCCTGGCACAGGGGGAGCTGGGGGAGCCTGGAATAGGGAGGAGCTGGGGGAGCCTGGAATGGGGGGAGCTGGGGGAGCCTGGAATGGGGGGAGCTGGGGGAGCCTGGAATAGGGGGAGCTGGGGGAGCCTGGAATGGGGGAGCTGGGGGAGCCTGGAATAGGGGGAGCTGAGGGAGCCTGGAACGGGGGGAGCTGGGGGAGCCTGGAACGGGGGGAGCTGGGGGAGCCTGGAATAGGGGAGCTGGGGGAGCCTGGAATGGGGGGAGCTGGGGGAGCCTGGAATGGGGGAGCTGGGGGAGACTGGAATGGGGGAGCTGGGGGAGCCTGGAACAGGGGGAGCTGGGCCGTGGGGGAAGGAGGGACGCCCAGGAGGCCCTGGCAGTGACCAGGCCCGGAGCAGGGCAGCCATGGGGGGAAGGGTGTGGGAGGGGGCAGCTGCTGCCCCGTGGACCGTGAGGTCCAACCCCAGGGTTCCCTCCACCATCCCTGCCTCAGTTTCCCTCGGGCAGTCTGCCCTTCGGGACCCGTGACCTCCCGCCTGTGCTCTGCTGAGGGCGGGCCTCAGGACAGACTCCCCCGAGGTCCTGGGGGCCCGGCAGCCGTGAGCTCCGGGAGATTCATCTTCATTTGCTTCGTTGCATCGGCCCGCCAGCACTAAGGCCCATCTGGCATTTACTCTGGGTTTTAGTTAAAACCTCTCCAAGCCGCCAGCCTCTGGAGACACAGAGGCCGAGACCCAGGTGGGCGGGCCCTGAGCTGGGCGACAGCCTCCCCCAGCGCCGCTCGCCAGGTGGGCACAGCCGTGGAGCTGTCAGGAGCGAGGCCTGGCTTGTGGTGTGGGAGGTGGCCAGGCAGGCAGCCCGGACCGGGTTGCTGAGAGGCCCGTGTGGGGAAGAAGCCTTAGGCCAGGGACAGGCTCACCTCAGCCCTGCCCACCTCCTCCAGGAAGGTGCTCTGGAGACACTCTGGGGCTCACGGGGCCCTGGGGACTGAGTGTCACTGGGAGAGAGCAGGGCAGTGGGGGGATGGTCATGGTACAGCCTGAGGGGAGCCCTGAGGCTGGACGGTGGAGGAGGGAGGGGGGCGGGAGAGGGTAGCTCAGGGGACTGAGATGGGGTAGCCATGGAGACGGCTGCCATGAAGAGTTTGGGGATTGTTGCCTGGGTCCCTCTCGAGGCTCAGCTGCGCTGCCTCGTCTTTGCTGATGTCCATCTCCCCCTCCAAGGAGACGTGAAGCAGCGGCTCTCATAGCGGGGCGGGGCAGGGCGGGGCGCAAGCTACACGGTGATGGCGGGGCGGCCGGTGAGGCAAGCGGACGCGAGCTACCCGTGCACCATTTGGTGCATGCTAGGCCTCTAGTCCTTATATAAAAACTTAAGTGTAACCCCCCTGCCCCCATCTCAGCTCCTGATAGCCTGCTGTTGCCGGAGCCTTACCAGGCGCAGTCAGTACCACCGCTGAGTGCTGTGCGCAGGGCACTGTCTCGCAGTGAGCAGGCTAGAGGGCATGCTACTCGGACAGCCGCTGGCCGGAGACAGCCTCTGCAGGCTGGGCCGCACCTATCGATACAGGACGTTTCCGCCGTCGGTTCGCGAGGCGAGGCGAGACGAGAAGAGCGCGCAGGGGACCCGCTCGGTTCGAACCACGCTGTGCACGTGTGGGCTGTGCGTGTCACAACACGAGCCGCACCGGGGCTGTGGGCGCAGCTCTGCTTTCCCTCCCTGCGCCCGGTCACCATCTTCCCACCGAGCATGCACGGGTCCGAGGTGTACGTTTCAGTGGCTGCACATACCCCTTTACCTAAGTGCCCCTAATTCCTGTGGCGCCCTTCTGTTGGATGGGGCAGCTGCAGGCCCAGCCCCCCCTCCCCGACAGGTTCTGCAGGAGGACTGCGAGTGGGAGGGGGGGGGTCCTGCTTTCTCAGGGCTGTTTGCTCCTCACACGGACACCGCCCCCCGTTAGTGTAGCAGCTTTCAGACGCTAATAGGCAGAGGAAATATCCATTTCCCTGGACTCTTGCCAGCAATAGCTTTTATTTCCCTCAAAATCTGTGTCAGTGCCAGGCTGGGAGAGACAGGCCCTGCGCCTCCCGTGTGCACTCCGATGGCGGGTGTGCGAGGTTTCCCACCCGTGTGCACGCTCCAATGGCGGGTGTGCGAGGTTTCCCACCCGTGTGCACGCTCCGATGGCGGGTGTGCGAGGTTTCCCACCCGTGTGCACGCTCCGATGGCGGGTGTGCGAGGTTTCCCACCCGTGTGCACTCTCCGATGGCGCGTGTGCGAGATCTCCCACCCGTGTGCACTCCGATGGCGGGTGTGTGAGATCTCCCACCCGTGTGCACTCTCCGATGGCGCGTGTGCGAGGTTTCCCACCCGTGTGCACTCCGATGGCGGTTGTGCGAGGTCTCCCACCCGTGTGCACTCCGATGGCGGGTGTGTGAGGTCTCCCACCCGTGTGCACTCCGATGGCGGGTGTGTGAGATCTCCCACCCGTGTGCACTCCAATGGCAGGTGTGTGAGATCTTGCACGCGTGTGCACTCCGATGGCGGGTGTGCGAGATCTCCTACCCGGGTGCCGTGCGCGTGCCTCTTCCTGGACCAAGCATCAATCCTGCCCGCCAGTTCCCTTTGTTTCCGCGGGACCTGGGCCCACAGCCACACCCACCTCCCCACCTCGTGCTGGGCTCCCAGGTCTCCTGCCTCTGGGATCTTGGCCCCGCCCGGCCCCTCGAACCCCCAGATGGTCCCTGGCGAGGACGGGGCGCCTCCGGGCCAGCCTGCAGCGCTCTGCTGGTGAGGGCAGGAAAAGTCCGACCCTCCTCTCTCGTGGCCCCTTGCTTCCGCTCCCTGTGTCATCTGCACAGGGGCCAGGTGGGCACATCACAGGTGAGGAGACCCCAGAATGGCGAGTCCTCCCCAGGCCCGGGGTGGTGCACAGCAGAGTCCCGGCTTGAGTGTCGTGGGATTGCGGAGACCTGGCCCTGAAGTTAGTATGAATCTGGTGAAGGCTCTAGACCAGCCGTCGGCAAACTGCGGTTTGCGAGCCACGGTTTGCCGCTCTGTTGACTAATGAGTTTGCCGACCACTGACCTAGACTCTCGATTCCAATAATTACAGGCTGTTGTTGTTCCTTGTGATTAAGCCCCTATCCCAGTGGTCGGCAAACTCATTAGTCAACTGAGCCGCAGTTTGCCGACCACGGGTCTAGACAGAGCTACAGCTTGTGTTTGGACCCGCTGTGACCTGGTGGAGGCACCTGGAGGGGAGCGAGCAGGGCTGCCGGGGCAGAGGCCGCAGGACCGCCTGACCCCCCTCCTCTCCCTCCCTGCCTCGGGTTCACTTGCCCGAGGACACGCACCCTGTGCCGGCAGACAGGACAGCCTGGTCTCGGGCTCCTCCTCATGTCTCTGTCCCTCCCTGTTTGGGGCCAAAGGGATTTGACAGCTCCCCCAGGCCTCGTGAAAAAGAAAAACAGCAAACATTCGCGTTGGTTGCTTTGTGTGAGATGTTGTGTCTATGAACACCACTCGGTGATTCTTTTGTGCCTGTCACCGCGTGGGTGTCTGTCCCGAAAGGGGGCCAGGGCTGGTTTCCGAGCCGCAGTCGGGTGCCGGAGGAGGCTGGCGGCTGGGTCCCACGAGGGCCCGGCCACGGCCCTGCTGGGAGCGGCGCAGGCACCTGCGAGCTGGGCCGCGGGCTGGTCCGGGCGGGTGTGGTTCAGAAGCCTCGGTGTGGCTCTGCCTTTCCTGGACGTTCCTGTCTTGTACCCGCTCCTAAAGTTCTGGCTTCTGGCCTCTAGGCCCTCACCCCGGCCCAGCGTAGGCCCGGGGAGCCCCAGGAGCTTCAGGGCTGGGAGGAGAGGCCAAGCCCCCCTCCTTCAGAGGCCAGCCTGGCGTGTGCCCGCAGGCGCCCCGGCCTGCCTGCCTGCTCGCAAACACTCGTGCCCAGAAGAGGAGGGAGGTGGAGATGATTGAATTATTGAAGAGAACAAGCTGTTTTCAAGCACCTGATTTGCATACGGCTCTGAATATGCTCATTACAGACCATTCTTCCTGGTTCCTGAGGCAGCGGCCCTCGCTCCAGCCAGCCCCCTCGTGCTGCTCCTGGCAGGGGGCACGTGGAGGTTTTCCTTAGCCAAGACCCTCGCAGGTGGACTTCCCCCCGATGGGCATGTGGCTGGGCCCCCTCGGGCGGGGCCAGGAGGGAGATCGGGTCTTGCAGGTGGGCAAGGCTGTGTCTGCTCCACCTCAGAACGCCACCCGTCTCTCCTTCAGCGTCTCATTGGAACTCAGTACCAGGAGGAACGCAGAGGGCCGGGCACGGAGACAGCGGGGAGGAGGTGTGCCGTTGGCGCAGGCGGGGTGCAGAGCTCAGGGCTTTGGAGTTGGAGACCAGAGCGGGGAGGGTATAGGCTCTGGGGAGCGGCTGGGCCTGCAGAGTGAGGCCAGAGCTGGGCGGCTCAGCGGTCAGGCCAGCTGTCAGGCCATCCCTGTGGGGAGGGCGCCTCAGCCTGGAGCCGGGGCGGGGGTGCGGGCAAGTTCACTGCTTTGGGGGAGCCTTGCCCGCACACCTGTCACCTGCTGGAGGTGCTCAAAGGTTGGGCTCCGTGGGTCTGGAGTCAGAATGGAGACCCCAGCCCCGGAGGAGGCGGACCCCGTGGGAGGGGATGAGAGTTCCTGGCCGCCGCACGGAGGGGAGAGCAGCGGGACTGCCCGCCAGCCACCTCCGCCCGGGACTCTGCTCTGAGCCATGGACTTGGAGCTTGAACGCGGCCTTCCGGTCGTTACAGACGCGTTTGTGAAGTTAGGAGGACAAACACGGTTTCGATCGCCTTTTTTAACTTGGTCTGTAGCCTGCGAGTATTCGGACGGGGGTCAGGTGGTCTCCACGAGCTTTTGCCCTGAGCCCCTCATATGGAGAGGGTGGGCCTGGCGGCCTGTGTCTCCTCCGCAGCCACCGTGGATGGTGGAGAGCCAGCTGCCAACCCTGGTGTTGGGAACCTGGTCCCCACCCAGGGCACTGCTCTGTGGCTGAAATTACTTTCCCGCTAATTAAGCAGACAGCACAGCAGGCAGTCCTTCCCACGGTGCTTTTAAACGCTCCAGTTTCTCCCGGAAGCCGTGTGGTTGGCCCAGAGCGGGAGCGAGTGCGCTGCTGCTCGTTGGATAGTAAGAGGCTGGTCCCATCACTCAGCCCCCGGAGGATCGCAGGCTTAGTCCTTCAGGGCGTTCGCTGCGCTGACAGCCCCCCTTCTGTGCCTCCTGGGAGACCCGCGAGCTCAGTACCCTCCCTTCCTGCCAGAGCGCCACCCCTGTACGCCCCCTCTCACTGCACTCACCCCTGCTCCATGGCCCAGCCTCTGCGCCACTGCGTCCCTGGACTTGCGGTCAGACACTCGGCCAGGCTCCAGAATTGAGTCCCTGCTGTGGGTGGGTGGGTAGGTGGCTAGATGGGTAGATGGATGGATGGATGAGAGGGTGGTGAGTAGAGTAGGTAGGTGAGTGGGTGGTGGGTGAATGGATGGATGGATGGATAGGTGGGTGGGAGGTGGATGGATGGATGAGAGGATGGTGAGTAGGTAGGTGAATGGGTGGTGGATGTGTGGATGGATGGATGGATGGATGAGAGAGTGATGAGTAGGTAGGTGAGTGGGTGGTGGGTGGATGGATGGATGGATGAGTGGGTGGTAAGTGGATGGGTGGGTAGATGGATGGCTGGGTGGGTTGATGAATGGGTGAGAGGGTGATAGATGAGTGGATTGGTGGATGGGTCAGTGGGTGGTGGGGGGATGTCTGAGTGGGTGATAGATGAGTGGATGGGTCAGTGGGTGGTGGGGGGATGTCTGAGTGGGTGATAGATGAGTGGATGGGTCAGTGGGTGGTGGGGGGATGTCTGAGTGGGTGATAGATGAGTGGATGGATCAGTGGGGGGTGGGGGGATGGATGAGGGGGTGACAGATGAATGGCTGGGTGGATGGGTCAGTGGGTGGTGGTGGATGGATGGATAGATGGTGACCTGCAGTCTAGTGGTGTTGAGTTTGTAACGGCAGAGACAAAGGATCTGATTCTTGCTCCTAGGTTGGGGCACAGGAGTCCAGATCACTAAGCAGGTTAGAAGGGAGCCTTGGGGGTCACGCTAACCGGGGACCCCACAAAACCAAGACCAACACCTCCAGTAAGCAAAGTGGGGGATCCTCCCCCTGTTGCCAGGGATTATAAGCTGGTGTGAAACAGGTGGGCAGTGTGCAGAATCGGGAAGGGTCTGCGTGTAGACTCAGTGGGGCTGAGCCTGTTTGGACATCATCTGGCCCGATTCTCTCATGTAACAGACGGGGGAGCAGAGGCTCAGGGGGTTCACTGTCAGTTCACTGAGTGAACCCTGACCCCTGTATCGGGAGACAGCCCCTCAACAGAAAATCCTGTGTGGAGCCAGCCCTCATGTAACAGGGGCTTGGGCAGGGCCGGGGTCAGGAAGCCTTCCTGGAGGAGGTGCTGTTCAAGCTGAGGCCAGTGGGAGTCGGCAAGGGGACGCATGAGGGCATCGCGTGTGCTGTGGGGGGACAGGCGGCGGGAGGGGCTCAGGCTGTGGGTGTAGAGAGGGCTCGAGGAGAGGCTGGCAGCCTCAGCCAGGCCTAGAACATGGGAGGGGCAGCGAGGGCGTCACTCCTACATCTGCACCTTCTTCCCCTGGGCTGGCTCCCGCTGGCTCCCCGCTGGCTCCCACTGGCTCCCGCTGGCCTGGCCCCACTACCAGCCATGGGAGGTCTGCACACCCTGGCAGAGGCCCCGTACGCCGTCCCTGCTGGGCACCGGGAACGGAGCGGGGCAGGCCCTGGCCCTCAGGACTCTGTTGGTAGAGGCAGGGAAGTGCAGAAGGACAAGTTCAGAGACCAGGGCACCGGGGGGGCAGGCTTCCCGGGGAGCTGAGGCTGAGCTGAGGCTGAGCTCCCCGGCAGAGGCAGGGCACAGCCTGTGCCCGAGGCCAGTGGCATGAAACCAGCCACCCGCCTCCTCCCACACCCGCTGGGACCTCCCCATGCTCCCTCCCCCGCGTGTGACCTGACCCTGCAGGCCAGCTGGTCCGAGGCCGGGTGACGCTGTGTGGCAAGGACCAGGCTGGGCGCAGAGCCGCGGGGGGGGGGCTTCCCGCTGGGTGGCAGGAATCTTCGCTTCCTTCAGGAAGGCCTGAGAGAAGATGAAAAACGAGGATTGGAAAGGTAGACGCTGCGTGGGGACAGACGAGCCGTTTAAAATTCCCTGCTGCTCCAGAAGGCTGTGTTTGCACGAGGCCCAGCCAGCAGGCATGTTTCCCCCCGCTGCCTTCTCCCTGGTTGGTCTTCAGCGGCTGAAGTGCTTGTCCGGGGAAAGGTGGAAGCAGAGGCCTTAGTGGAGCCGTGAGCTCTAGCCGGCAGGGTGCTCCGTGCCCAGTTCCGGGCCGGATTCCCGTGCCCACGCCGGTGCCAGTTCACAGGGTGGCCCTGGGCGTGGCAGCTCCCTTCTGACCAGAGGCTCGGTTAGGTGAATGCTGGAGGCCTGCAAACATCTAGATAAATGCTGCCACAGAGCCCCACATGCCGGGATGCCCCGCCCACCCCATGGCCCAACCACCCGTGACCCCGCCCACACACAGCCCCACCCACACATGGCCCCGCCCACCCCACAGCCCCACCCACACATGACCCCGCCCATCCCACTGCCCCACCCACACATGACCTGCCCACCCACAGCCCCACCCACACATGGCCCCGCCCACCCCACAGCCCCACCCACACATGACCCCGCCCATCCCACTGCCCCACCCACACATGACCCCGCCCACCCCCACTGCCCCACCCACACATGACCCCGCCCATCCCACTGCCCCACCCACACATGACCCCGCCCGCCCCACAGCCCCACCCACACATGACCCCGCCCATCCCACTGCCCCACCCACACATGACCCCGCCTATCCCACTGCCCCACCCACACATGACCCTGCTCATCCCATGATTCCTCCCTCCTCTACTCAGGTCATTTAGTTCTGTCCACCAGGAGAAAGGGATTGTGGGAGGGATGTGTTTGTGGGCCATGACCGGTGTTCTCTCTCCACACTGGGACCTCAGCCCTCCCCAGACATCTCTGCACCCACCAGCCCTCTGGCCAGACGCTGCCTCCCCATTTTCAGTCAAGGAGGCAGCAGCCCTGGCTTCGGAAGGGGCTCGCCTGGCCCTGCAGTGGGCGCCTGTGTGGCCCGAGAACCCTGGCCTGTGGGGGGGCCCTCCCATGTTGGGGGGGGGCCCTCCCACAGGAGGGTGTGTGGTGCTGGCCACGTGTTTCTTCCCGCTGTTGAAGACAGTGGTTCGCCACCGCCCACAGCAGCCATGGGCCACGCCAAGACGCAGCCCAGAGACCTGACTCTGGGGCTGCCCTCGCCGCTCTGTGAGCTCTCCGCACCTCTCCCGGCTCTCCTCCATGGGTCCCCACCCCTGGATGCCCGTGCCAGGACCAGCTCGCACCGTGGGCACGCTGGGGGAGCCAGGAACCTCTCCATAGAGAACCCCGCGCGGCACGATTTCCTCTCCACTCGCCTTAATTTTAATTTAATTCCCTTTAATCTTTAATGAAAAGTTGTAAAAGTAAATTATTTACCCGGGAGAGCCAAGCAGCTCCTCAGGGGCGTTCCCGCCTTGAGGGTAATTACATGTGTGGGTCCTGCCCGGCCTCCGCCCCAGGCGCCGAGGGCCAGGCGCTATGGCTCATGCACTGATTAGCTGCCTCCATCACTGTCACAGCACGAGCTCCTGGCCGGTGCAGAGCAGGGCCCCACCTGGCAGGGCAGGCGCTGATGACTGCCCGGGGCAAGAGGGGCCTGAGCTCCGCCCGTGGTCCCACCCCCACCCCCACCTGGGAGCTGAGCTGAGCTGAGCAGGCTGCCCCGCTGTCACTCTCCTCCAGCTGCCTCCTGCCTCCGAGCCAGCTCGCCCCGCTGGGGCTCCAGGTGGGGGCAGAGGTGACGGGGCGGAGCCCACCTGCCCAGGCGCCTCTTTGCCTTGGGCCCTTGCTCAGAACACCGTCACCCCCTCCTCCTGGGCACTGTCCCTGCTTCGACCTCTTTTTAAAACTCAGTATGCAGAAAAGTAGCCCAGTGACAGTTAAGGGAAACCGTGTTTGGCATAGAGGGTCAAGACTGGCAGGAGTGGGTGTGCAGGAGAGTGTGCGTGTGTGTGTGTGTGAAAGTGTGTGTATGTGAGTGGGTGTGTGAGTGTGTATGTGAGTGTGCGTGTGTGTGAAAGTGTGTGTGTGTGAAAGTGTGTGTATGTGTGTGTATGTGAGTGTGTGAGTGTGTATGTGTGTGTATGTGTGTATGTGTGTGTATGTGAGTGTGTGTGTGTATGTGAGTGGTGTGTGTGCGTGTGTGTGTATGTGTGTGTATATGTGTATGTGAGTGTGTATGTGAGTGTGTGAGTATGCGTGTGTGTGTGTATGCGAGTGTGTGTGTATGTGTGTATGTGAGTGTATTAGTGTGTGTATGTCTGTGTGTATGTGAGTGTGTGTGAATGCAAATGTGTGTATGTGTGTGTGTATGCGAGTGTGTGTGTGTGAGTGTGTGTGAGTGTGTGTGTGTGAGTGTGTGTGTGAGTGTGTGTGTGTATGCGTGTGTGTGTGAGTGTATGTGAGTGTGTATGCGAGTGTGTGTGTGTGAGTGTGTGTGTATGTGTGAGTGTGTGTGTGTATGTGAGTGTGTGTATGTGAGTGTGTGTGTGTGTGTGTGAGTGTGTGTGAGTGTGTGTGAGTGTATATGTGTGTGTGTATGTGTGTGTGTGAGTGTGTGTGTGTGAGTGTGTGTGTGTGAGTGTGTGTGTGTGTGTGAGTGTGTGTGTATGTGTGAGTGTGTGTGTGTATGTGAGTGTGTGTGAGTGTGTGTGTGTGAGTGTGTGTGTATGTGTGAGTGTGTGTGTGTATGTGAGTGTGTGTATGTGAGTGTGTGTGTGTGTGTGTGAGTGTGTGTGTGTGTGTGTGTGAGTGTGTGTGTGTGAGTGTGTGTGTGTGAATGTTGGGGTGGGGGACCAATATGGCTACCAAAGATTCGATGGCTGTCCTTTTGACTCTGAGCTTCCTAACAGCCAAAGAGAAAAGGTCAGTTACTTGACTCTCATCAGCCAAGAGGGTAAAGCTGCGGTCGGTTACGTACCTTGCCACGCGCTCCCTTGGCCTCAGAGAAAGGTCCCCACTTTGTACTGGGTACTTGGCAGTTACGAGGTTTGGCGCCGGGTGTGCCTGTGCCCGCCCCGAGGCCCGCGGGCTGCTGTTGAGGGGTGAGGCCAGGCCCACAGCAGGCCCAGCCTCCGCTCCCTCGCACCCCGAGGCGCGGCTGTCTTTTCTCACGGGACCAACTCCGGCTCCTAAGCGGTGACAGAGCTCCTGGGCTGACTCCCAGCCAGGCCTCGCTGGAGTCACCCTGACTAAGGTGGAGGCTCACCCAGATTTACGTGGGCTACAGAGATGCGTGTGCCTGAGAAATTAAACATTCAGCTGTGCTTAGGCCGAAGCGGAGCGGCTTGCTGAGCTCGCTCCCGCCGTTCCTAGCCGTCACCTCGCTAATCCCTCTGCATTGCTCTTAAGCCTTAAAGGTTTTTTTTATCCAAAATTAGATATTTGCACCTAAAGGCTACTGAGCCTCCCTGTCTCTTCTAGTCGCCAAGGGCCGGGCGGGGGTTGTTGTGGGGCCCGCGGGAGGAGGTCCTCCCTGGAGTCTGAGCTCCGGGACCGTGCCCGCTGCTGCCGTGGGCGCCAGGTGCCAAGGGACAGGTGAGCAGGTTGTCAGATAAGTCACCTGAGCAAGAAACACAGGCCCTGGCTCCTTGTCACCGGGAAGAGTTTCCCTGTGACCTGGGGGCCTGCTGCCACTTCAGGGGCTTCCTCTGGCCACTAAGGGAGCGGTGCCGTACCGGCCCCACCTGGGGACCCGCTCTCCTGGCTGCCCCTCCTCCACACCTCGACTTGCTCCCTGTGAAAAGGGGCCGTGGTGCCAGCCTGGCGGGCCTGGGCGAGCGGCACCGTGTGGCCCTGCAAGTGGCAGCCTGGACCCAGCAAGTGGCAAGAAAAAGGCCCTCTGGTCACCCACAGGAGCCCGAGCGGTGGGAGTGGGGCCGTCTGAGCTGGCTGGGGGAAGGGGCCCTGGGAGGGGCACTGATCAGGACAAGCCCCTTCCTCGGCGCCCCCACCTTCTCCCGGGCTCATTCGTTCATGGAAACCTCAGAGGGAAGTGTGCGAGGCTGACGGGCAGAGACCGAGGGCTGTGCCCCAGAGAAGGGCGGCTTCTGCTGTGAACGCAGAGGGCGCAGCACAAGCAGCGGGGCAGGGCCGGCCTTGCTCTGCACGTGCCCTCCAGGAGCCTGTCTGGGAAAAAGGGCTTCTCTAGCCCTGGGCCAGCCCCGCCCCTCCACCACCCTTCTCCGAGCTCCCTCACCCCGTGCACCCCCTTCCCCACCGTGGCCGCCCTTGGCCCAAAGGCGGGCTGGCACCAGGATGGCCTGGCACCGGGGGGCTTCCTTCTCCTCCTCCCAGCGGCCCGCAGGCCCTCCCTCCTCCTGGATTCTATTTATAGCCTGTGTGTCTGTCGCGGCCGTGCTGTAGCATAAGCGTGGCGGTGGTTTCAGGAGGCATTCTGGGCCAGACGAAATTAAGTCCGTGACTCCGGCTGTATTAGTGAGGGGGAATCGGGGCGGGGGCGGGGGCGGGGGCGGGAGGTGGGCCGTGGGCCCATGTAACGCTGTGGGGGCAGAGACTAACCTGCTCCCGGGATGTCTTACACGAGAGCCTCCTGCATGAATAACCTCCTGCAGGAGAGCTGGCGCTGCCGTCAGGGACCCAGGCCAGGAAGGGGGAGGCCGGTCCTGATCCTCTAACCCTCAAGGTTCAGACGGGCTGGTCCCGAAGGCATCTGGGCCCACAGCCCGCCCACTCATACATGCATTCACTTGCTCACTCACTCACTCACTCATTCATTCATTCACTCACTCACTCATTCATTCACTCACTCACTCACTCATTCACTCACTCATTCACTCACTCATTCACTCACTGACTCATTCACTCACTCATACATGCATTCACTCACTCACTCACTCATTCACTCATTCATTCACTCATTCATTCACTCACTCATTCACTCACTCACTCATTCACTCACTCATTCACTACTCACTCACTCACTCACTCACTGACTCATTCACTCACTCATTCACTCACTGACTCATTCACTCACTCATACATGCATTCACTCACTCACTCACTCATTCACTCATTCATTCACTCATTCATTCACTCATTCATTCACTCACTCATTCACTCACTCACTCATTCACTCACTCATTCACTCACTCATTCATTCACTCACTCATTCACTCACTCATTCACTCATTCATTCACTCATTCATTCACTCATTCATTCACTCATTCATTCACTCACTCATTCACTCACTCATTCACTCATTCATTCACTCATTCATTCACTCATTCATTCACTCACTCATTCACTCACTCACTCACTCACTCACTCATTCACTCACTCATTCATTCACTCACTCATTCACTCACTCATTCACTCATTCATTCACTCATTCATTCACTCATTCATTCACTCACTCATTCACTCACTCATTCACTCATTCATTCACTCATTCATTCACTCATTCATTCACTCACTCATTCACTCACTCACTCATTCACTCACTCATTCACTCACTCATTCATTCACTCACTCATTCACTCACTCATTCACTCATTCATTCACTCATTCATTCACTCACTCATTCACTCACTCATTCACTCACTCATTCACTCATTCATTCACTCATTCATTCACTCATTCATTCACTCACTCATTCACTCACTCACTCATTCACTCACTCATTCACTCACTCACTCATTCACTCACTCATTCACTCACTCATTCACTCATTCATTCACTCATTCATTCACTCATTCATTCACTCACTCATTCACTCACTCATTCACTCATTCATTCACTCATTCATTCACTCATTCATTCACTCACTCATTCACTCACTCACTCATTCACTCACTCATTCACTCACTCATTCATTCACTCACTCATTCACTCACTCATTCACTCATTCATTCACTCATTCATTCACTCACTCATTCACTCATTCACTCACTCACTCACTTATTCACTCACTCACTCATTCACTCACTCACTCATTCACTCACTCACTCATTCACTCACTCACCCACTCATTCACTCACCCACTCACCCACTCACCCACTCATTCACTCACTCACTCACTCACTCATTCACTCACTCACTCATTCACTCACTCACTCATTCACTCACTCACTCACTCACTCATTCACTCATTCACTCACTCACTCATTCACCCACCCACTCACCCACTCACTCATTTACTCACTCATTCACTCACTCATTCATTCACTCATTCACTCATCCATCCATCCATCCATTTATTCATCCATCCATCCATCCATCCATCCATCCAATAAATATGAACTAGAACCAGAGTCTGCCTGGCCTGGGTCTTGGGGACACGGGCAAGTGGCAGTTCTCCGGAGCTTGTGGGGGAGGAGACACACAGGTGGTTAATAGTTAAACAGGTGGGTAAACACGAGAGCTTCAGGTAAGATGCTGTGGGTCACGAGAAAATGAAAGAGCTTGGAAACGTGACCTGGGTTTCTTTAGTCCGAAAGGTTTCTAGGCTGGGCGGCCCCGTTTCCACCCTCTCAGCCTGCACTCCATGCCCGGGTGCCCTCCTGCAGGGGTGAGGGAGGCGTGCGGAGACTGTGGACTGAACGGTGCTGCTCAGGACCTCTGCAGCCACCCCAGCTCCATGATGGGTGTGGGCGGGTGTGGTGAGCCGTGCGCCGGGAGATGGAGCACAGGGTGGAGCCTGCCCCTGGGGGAGGTGGGGTGCTGCGAGGTGCGGGCCCTGGAGCCTTCCTGGAGGCCGTCACCCGAGGACCGGCCGCTCTTAGACGTTTTCACTTTTGTCCCAAGGGTTCCTTTCCCAGGACTCTGTCCCCGGAACGTAAGTGTGAATTCAGACAAAGCTCGTGCAAACGTGGACACAAGCGAGACGTGGTGGGGTGGCACATCGTGGCTTGTTTCTTGCCTGCGATCCTCTGGGGCCTCCGAGAACATTCTCCCAAAGGCGTCGACAGCTGGGACATGCTAGGTCCTCACGGTCACAGAGAGCAGAGCTCAGAACTGCAGCTCAGCCCCACGGCCACGTTAATAGGCGAGGATGCCCGGACACGGCAGTGGTCGCCGCGGTGCGGAGGGGAGCAGGGCCAGGGCCTGGGGTTCTTACAGAAGTGTTTTTGCTTCTGTAAACTTTCCAAAGCGTTTCCAGAGTGCTGTGGAAGCTCGTGATTTTAAAGAAACCAAGTATGGGGCGGGGGGGTCTTGATCGCAGAAGGCTTCCTTGAAACATGGATTTGGAGGGGCGCTTGGTGGGGGGTTTGTTGACTTGCAGATACACCCCCACCCCCAGTCACTGTCAATAGGAGTGTGTGTCCCAAAGGCCCAGCCAGGTGCCACTCATCATCTTGGGGGACTGTGGCCAGAGCTCAGCCCTTCCGGGAGGGAGTATCTTGGAGCCCCTCCTGGACCCCCAAACAACCTTGGGGGCCTCCTAGAGCTCTGGCCCCATGCCTGTCCCTGCCAGCCTGCACGCCAGCAGAGCAGGGACGGGGCTGTGCGCCCAGCCTGGCAGATGTGGTGGCTGATGGGGTAAGGGACGAATGAATGAGGAAAGGAGTGAATGAGTGAATGAACAAGAAGACGGCGGAGAAGGGGAGGCCGCCTGGGCTGTGTCGCTGACAGTCTCCTGTCCTGTGTCTTTGGCAGACGTGCTGGTGGACGGACAGCCGTGTGACTGCGAGGCAGCGGCCTGTCGGGTGGGCGACCCCATGCGCCTGGAGGTGCGGCTGACGAACCGGAGCCCACGCAGCGTGGGGCCCTTCGCCCTCACCGTGGTCCCCTTCCAGGACCACCAGAACGGCGTGCACAGCTACGACCTGCACAGCGCCGTTTCCTTCGTGGGCTCCAGCACCTTTCACCTGGATGCGGTGCGTGGTCGGGAGCCCCGTGCGGCCCCCGTGTGGTCCCACTGTCCCCAGCCCTCTGGCTGACCCTGGTCCGCCCGGCTCACTCTGAGGCCTTAGGCAGCTCACTTCTCTGCATCCAGAGCCCTGGAGTGAGCCCAGGGAAGTGAGGTCACCCCGAGGGCTGTTCAGGAGACAAGGCGAGTGGGGGGCCCAGGACAGCTGAGGTCGCCCGTTCACTCTCGCCCCGCCCCAGGCAGTCACCTCCTCCCTGCCCGTGGTCACTGCAGGGGCCCAGGGGACTGAGGGAGTCATAGAGCTCACCTGGCCCCCCCTCACAGCCCTCAGGCCCCACCCGCGTGAAATCGTGCCTTCAGCCGCCCCCCCCCCCCACCACCTGAAGTGCCTCCCAGAAAGGAAGCCGAGGCTGGGACAGGTGCAGCGACTGTCCCGGGCAGGTTCGGGGTCTCCTGTGGCTCGGGGTCCCGCTGCTCTGGGCTGACACGTCCCTCCTGCCTGCAGGTGCAGCCTTCGGGCCAGTCGACCTGCCTCGGGGCCCTCCTCTTCCTCTACACGGGCGACTTCTTTCTGCACGTCCGGGTGCACGAGGACAGCACAAGCAAGGAGCTGCCGCCCTCCTGGTTCTGCCTGCCTAGCGTGCACGTGCGCGCCCTGGAGGGCCAGGCCTGAGCCCGGTCCCGGCCTGTGCCGTGGGGGCGCCCGGCCTGGCCCCCCAGCCTTTGTTGTAGCTCCTGTCCCCTCCTCCAGCCCAGCCCAGCCCCAGCCCCAGCCCCCTCCACCCCTTTTTCCTGCAGCACCTTTTCTGGGCTGTGCCAAGCGTGGAGACATGGCAGCCTCGCCCCTCCCCGCACTGCCCACCACGGACCCTCTGCTGGAGCCTGGCGCTAAGGCGGATACTGCCCAGCCCACAGGGCGATGCTCACCTAACCAGCTGGGTCCCTGCACCTTGGGGTCACAGCCCAGCCAGGGTGGGCCTGCAGAGACCCCCAGGCCTCGGAATCCCCCCAGGGCTGGCCCTTCTCCCTGAGCCCCCGAGGCAGCCCCTGTGCCAGACGCTGGGCAGTGCCTGGGCGGGGCCCCGGGAGGGACCATGGCCTGTGTGTGTCTGTGTATCTGTGACAAGTTCTCCAATAAAGGGCTGCCTGGCTCCCTGCTGGTCTGCCTGCCTCCGGACAGCTGCTTGTGCGGTAGGCAGGGGCCGCCCCAACTCAGGTGAGGGTTCCAGTGCACGCGTTCCCATCAGAGATGCCCACCACACACGGCTGGTGGCCGGAGGGCTGGGCCTGGGTCTGTCTGTCTCAGTGGCCCCGCAGCTCCTTCCACACGTGTGCTTCTTTGGCCTGGCTCCCGGCTCCCCAGCCCCTCTCGGAACATGGGGTCCAGCCCCCACCCCGGTCCCCAGCCCCCAAGATGGCGCTGGCCATGTCAGCCTCTTGCTCTCTCGCTCTCTCTTCACCCTGTGCCACTGTCCACAGTCCCCCTGGGGCTCTGCGGCCATGCCCAGGCCTCCCAGGCAGGCTGGCTGGTTTGCAGGCTGTTTGCTGCCCACAGGTGCTGGCAGGGAGGGCACACAGGGCAGGGGTGCAGCCTGGCCGGGTGCAGGGCTGTGCCGCCCAGAGAGGCCCTTATTCTGATTGCGGAGCTGCCCTGGGCTGTGGCGCTGGCCCTCCCCAACCGCCCCCACCTTCCAGGCCTCACCTCTCATGGAGCTCCGCCCTCCAGCCCACCCTCCCCTTTGCTCAGGGCAGGCCCGAGGCTAGGCCTTGGCGACCCCTGGCCCCCAGCAGCGCGCTGCTCAGGAGGGGGCTCAGTGAGAGGTCACACAGCAAAGCCTGCACAGGACGAGCTCAAACAGCCTGTCTGGGAAGTGGGGTTCCCCTGGGGCAGTGGGGGAGCCCTGAGGGGCGGCTGCCACAGGAACCCAGGCTCCGAAATCCTCAGGGGACTCTGTGGGGAGAGAGTCCCCCAGCTGGGGGCGGCCGAGCTGGCCTGCGTGTCCCTGGAGTTTGTTCCTTGGTCCCGGCCCCCTAGGGCCCCCACCCTTCCCAGGAGGATGACCAGACCCCAGCCTTGGGGTGTCCCCGACAGTGAAGTCCCAGGGGATCCTGGGGCAGGGAGCAGGGAGTGGGCTTTTGCCGAGGCAGGCGGAGTGCGATAGGAAGAAATTGACATTTGTCCCTGCCCGGTACCTGACCTGAGCCCCCATCCCTTGGAATTTCCGGGTAACGGGAGTGTCTTTGTCCAGCGAGGTGACTCTGGGTGGGCCCCTGGGTGGCCCCCTGGTGGCGTCAGGACGGGACTGGGCACTGAAGGACCAGTGTGCTTCGGATCTGGGAGCCTTCAGCCCCGCCCTGTCCTCCCTGGATTGGGTGGGGGCCCATCCTGCCCACCTGGGCACCTTGCCCCGACATCCCTCGCCTCGGGCTGTGGGGAGCTTCCTGGTGAGCACGCTCACGTCCAGGTGGGCAACGCAGAAGCACCCGCACCCGGGACCCCTCCGGACCTCACTGTGCTTCGCTCCATCCGCCGCTCACCTGCATCCTTTGTCACCTCCCTTGTGGTCACCTGGGAACGTAAGTAGGTGTTTGTCTGAGTTCTGGGCTCTGTCATAGCCAACTGTCAGGCCTGAAGGGTCAGGGACCCCAGCGCACTGCTGGCTGTTAGAAGTGGGGGGTCCTGCACCTGCGCTGGCGTCCGAGCTGGGGCCGGCCAGTGGGACTGAGCCCTTGACCTGTGGGCGGGGTCTGTGCCCACTCCGGAAGGCAGTGTGAGAACTGACGGAGGTGGGGACACCAGCTGCCGTGGGACAGGGTGGGCGTGGTGCGCCGTGTGCAGGGGCCCGGCCGTGCAAGTATCCCGAGATCTTATCAGCTGCTGAGGTCCGGGCTCCACGGGAGAGCAGCCCTGAGGTGGCGAGTGGGGACCGGAGAGGACTCTCTAGCAGAGGTGGCCACAGTCCTTTGCTCAGGACACTAGAACTCTCCAGGGCCCTGTGACCGTGTGTCCACAGCTCCCGGACAGGGTTGAGTCTGAGCCGTCCCATCCTGGACCCGCTGTACACGCAGAGTTCAGATGGACACTCCGTACACGCAGAGGTCAGATGGACACTCCGTACACGCAGAGGTCAGATGGACACTCGTACACGCAGAGGTCAGATGGACACTCGTACACGCAGAGGTCAGATGGACACTCGTACACGCAGAGGTCAGATGGACCCACCGTACACACAGAGGTCAGATGGACCCGCCGTACACGCAGAGGTCAGATGGACGCTCCGTACACGCAGAGGTCAGATGGACCCGTCGTACACGCAGAGGTCAGATGGACGCTCCGTACACGCAGAGGTCAGATGGACGCTCCGTACACGCAGAGGTCAGATGGACGCTCCGTACACGCAGAGGTCAGATGGACGCTCCGTACACGCAGAGGTCAGATGGACGCTCCGTACACGCAGAGGTCAGATGGACGCTCCGTACACGCAGAGGTCAGATGGACGCTCCGTACACGCAGAGGTCAGATGTACCCGCCGTACACGCAGAGGTCAGATGGACACTCCATACACGCAGAGGTCAGATGGACACTCCGTACACGCAGAGGTCAGATGGACACTCCGTACACGCAGAGGTCAGATGGACACTCCGTACACGCAGAGGTCAGATGGACACTCCGTACACGCAGAGGTCAGATGTACCCGCCGTACACGCAGAGGTCAGATGGACACTCCGTACACGCAGAGGTCAGATGGACACTCCGTACACGCAGAGGTCAGATGGACACTCCGTACACGCAGAGGTCAGATGTACCCGCCGTACACGCAGAGGTCAGATGGACACTCCGTACACGCAGAGGTCAGATGGACGCTCCGTACACGCAGAGGTCAGATGGACGCTCCGTACACGCAGAGGTCAGATGGACGCTCCGTACACGCAGAGGTCAGATGGACGCTCCGTACACGCAGAGGTCAGATGGACGCTCCGTACACGCAGAGGTCAGATGGACGCTCCGTACACGCAGAGGTCAGATGGACGCTCCGTACACGCAGAGGTCAGATGGACGCTCCGTACACGCAGAGGTCAGATGGACGCTCCGTACACGCAGAGGTCAGATGGATGCCAGGCGGGAGGCCTTGGGCTGGGTGGAGTCCAGCTCAGCCTCCAGGGTCCGATGAGGGAGCCCAGGCAAAGGGCCGCTGCTCTGCCTGTACACAGTTGGCGCTCAATAATGGCAGTCGGCCCCTCTGGCCAGGGTCTGGGAAGGCACCTGTGTGTCCCCCGGTGTCCCTGGCTCCCGCTGACCCCACGGCAGCCCCGACTTCTCGCAGCATAGGCCCGACTCCGTGCATCTCCTCTGCATCGTCAGGTGCCGGGTGATTCCCAGTATTCCTCCTCAGGCAGGGGCGTCCAGGCAGCCGGCCCGGGGCCCCAGCCCACCCCGAGGCTGAGGACGCACGGCCAGAAACAGAATGCGTCCTTTCACCTCAGCCGCTGGGCCGCGGGGCTTCGCCCTCCTGCACTTGTTCCCTTCGGGCAGGACGGGCCTGCAGTGGCCCTCAGTCACCCGGCCGTCACGCTGTCGCCCAAAATTCACCCGGCAGAGCAGGGATCCAGAGGTGTCTGAGGCGCTGAAGCCCAGCCCTGCCCCTCGACGGCTCTGGGACCTCACACCATCCCTGACAGGAAGCCGCGTTACTGTCATCGGAGTGATGGCGATGAGAACACCGCCTCGTGGGCACTTGTGCGTTCGTGGTTGGACTGCATCTCCTCGGCGTGCCCACGCGTGATAGCAGGTCCTCACTAACTAATGCGGGGGCCCCCTCCTGCCTTCCCGCGCCTCCGTGTCCTCCCGGCCACGTGCCTGACCGCTGTCCCCCGGGAAGCTGGCCACGCGCCCTCACTGTTTCCTTAGACTCTGCGCGGGCTCATTTACCAGGTGGCGAGGGACAATGCCAGGCGCTTCCTGCACAGCGGCCCAGGGGGCGGGGCTGCCCGTCGAGGGAGTGAGCCCCATGACCGTCAAGTTGAGCTGTTTGCATTCGGGCCGAGGCGGGACCTGTGGATGGTTTCGAAAGACACGGGTGTCAGGCGATGCCTCTGAGCCGCCAGCCTAGGAACCCCGACCTCGTGGTGGCTCGGGCCAGCCCAGGCCCCAGGCGCAGAGAGGAGACGGGAGCCTGTGGCCGCCTGGCCCCTGGGCCTCGGAACTGTGTCCTAAGGGTTTAAGGCAAATAGTGAAGACCAAAAGGTGTTACTGTGATGGATGGGCACAGACTGCGCCTCCTCCTGAAACCGACTAAGCGATGGCACCTCTATTACAGACACGTGCTGCCCCGCGGGCGCAGGAGAGTCAGAAGCACCAGCCTGCCCTGTGGGGGCAAAACCCCGAGAGGGGGGGCGCCAGCTTTCCATTCTCGCAGAACTGGGAAGGCGGAACGAGCCACACCCACCAGGTGGGGAAGCTCAGGGGAGACTGCACCCCATTCGTTTGGGAGCCAAAGGATTCTACCCTGAGTAAGGGGTGAACTGGAAATGCCCCTCCCTCCTACTCAGAGTGGAAATAAGACTGTCCCGTCTCCACGCTTTGATTCCACCCAAATTGGCCCTCCCGTGACCTGCAGGCCCAGGCCACGCTCCCCCAGTGCCGCCCCAGCCCCGCGTCCTCCATGAACTTGAAAGTGGTCCCAGACACCCAGCGCCCCCACCGCCACGCAGCAGACGGCTCGCAGCAGTAAACACATCCTTTCTGGAGGAAGCCACTTCTGTCCCAAATCTCCAAGGCAAATGAATAATTCAGTTTTAAAAGAAAGAAAGTCATCAGACACACAAGGAAACAGTGCATCATGTGTGAGGGCGGAACAAAGGCAGCACACCGGGCTTGGAGGAGAACGGGCTCCGGCTTCATCAGACAGACTGTGAAATAAGTGCCTCGCCGTGTCACAAAAATGACAAAGAAGAGGAAAATGAGCCAAGATCGAGAGCATGACAAAATAATCAAATGGAAGCCCCGTAACTGTGACAGAACTAAAATTAAATACTTAATGAGTGCGTCGAAGGCAGATTAAACCCAGCTCGAGGGAGACAAGTGAATGGAAGATAGAGCCAGGGACGTTATAAAAAATGCAGCTCAGAGAGGACAGAAAATAGGAAAGAGACTAAAGCCATGGCCAGCAGGGTGAGGACGCTCACATAGTCAGAGTTCCTGGAGGAGAGGACAGGATGGAGCAGAGGCAGGATGGGAAGGGGCGGGACTGAGACTCCTCAGAACTGGTGGGACGAACCCCACATTTCCGGAAGCCCCACCAAGTCCATCGGGCATAACATTGAAAATACACAGTAGACTCATCATAATACGATTCCAAACACGAGATTGCTGAGCGGCTAGAAGACACGGCAAATCACCCGGAGAGGTGGCGCCTTGATAGCCGGCTTCCCGTCCGCCACAGCGGAGTCCAGCTGTCAGTGGAGCGACATCTGAGTGACACCAACGCGTTCTAATAGGCGAAAGAGCAACGTCCGTACAGAAACAAAACCCTGGCTCTCCACCGCCAGCACCTCACTGAACGGAACGCCAGAGAATGAACCCCAGGCAGAAGGAAATCCATGTTCGAAAGTTGGAAATGCAGGAACGAAGGAACAGCAAGCAATGTGGGTAAATCTTAACCAACATTTACGGTGTCAGTCATCCCCATCGTCATGAATTGTAGAGTTGAAACATCACAGACTTAACGTGCATGTCAAAATAACACACACATGTTAGTGAGGGGACGATGGAGTCCAGGAGTGCTAAGGTGCTTTAATTTTCATCTCAAAGGCTCGGGATAACGATGTCCATTAACTTAGACACAAGCTTTTGTGCTTTAGTTACGGATTTTCAATTTCTGGGGTAACCATTAAGAAAGTAAGAAAGTGCATGCACAACCTCTCAATTGGATGCTCCAAAAAGTTAAATAAGGAAAAATAATTATTCAGTCCAAATGAAGACAAAAAAAAAAAGAAAAGAAAAGAAAAGAAAGAAAGAAAAATGGACCAAAGAAATAAATGGTAATGGCGGAACAAACAAACCACGCTATAACGGTATTATTGTCCTCATGCTGTAGTTGAGAAAAGTGAAGCAGAGAGTGGGTAAGTAAGAGCCAGATGTGGTTAGGAAGTGAGCTGTAGAAATGAAGTGTATCAGTGCTTACAATAAATGAAAAGACTGAATATCCCAGGTAAAAGACTAGACAACAACCACAAAAATCAGCTTTATGGTATTTCCAAGAGACACTAAGACAAGGATGTAGGAGGAGGTTGAAACAGAATGGTAGGAGAAGATGTACCAGAAAAGTCCTAATGAAAAGAAAGTCTACTGAGTTGATTTCTTCAATGGCTTCTAGAAAGTTAATGACTTCTAGAAATAATTACATCATGATGATAAAAACAGTGACTCGCCAGGAAGCTATACTAACTCCAAATACATACGCAACCAGTAATACAGTCTCAAACACATAAAGTAAACTCTGATAGATCTCTCTCAGTAACTGAAAGATCAAGGAGACAAAAAGTGTTAAAGATATAGAAGATTTGAAAGTTTCAATCAATACATTTAATCTAATGGATTTATATAGAATACTTCACTCAACAGCTGTAGAAAGACATGTTTATCAAGCACATATGTTGAGATTTGCTGTGGCCCATATGTAGTTGAAGGACTGTTATAGACATACATTCTCTGAACCTGATATGCTTGAGTTAGAAATCAGTCACAAAAAGATAATTATAAAAGTTCCATGGATTTGGAAACTAAGAAACACTTTTAGATCACTAAGAGTTGAGAGAAGAAATCACCATGGGAAGCAGGAAATACTGAAATTGAACAATAACAAAGTATATATCAAAACTGTATGAGGCTGATAAATCAGTATTTAGAGGGATATTTTATAAATTTAAATGCTTATATTCCAAAGAGGAACATGTGAAAGTTAATGGACTGAGCGCCATCCCCAGGTGCTGAAAAAGATGGCAGGAGAGATCATTGAGAAGAGAAGAATATAATAGAGATAAGATCGTAAATTAATAAAATAAGAAAAACCCACAGTAGCAAAAAGCTAAAGGTTGTTTTTTGAAAAGGCTAATAAAATTGAGAAGCCTCTGACTGGATTAATAAAATAGAAAAGACACAAATAGCCACATGTCAAATAAAGAGGGGACATCAGATACCACAGACAATGATAGGAGGATATTAGGAGAGGAAATTATGAAGAACTTTACACCAATAAACTTCAAAACAGAAATGAAATATAATTTTCTAGAAAACACAATCAACATTAAAGTTTTCAATAATAAACAGAAAAACTGAGTAATCTTAAAGCCATTGAACAAATCAACTCAGTAGTTAAAAATCTTTTTGTCAAGGAAAGTCTAGGCCCAGATGATTTTTACCATTGAATTCTAATTCAAGAAACAAACAAACATCCAAGTGTGCCCAGAATATTTCTGAATGTGGGAAAAGGGGAAAAATACTTAGTTATTTTTCATAAGGCTGGTATGGCCTTCATACCAAACCTTACTGAGACAGCCTAGAAAGGGAGATTACAGGCTACATCAGGCATTCATGTAGGTGCAAAAATCGGAATCTGAATGTTAGCAAACAGACTCAGTTGTATGTGAAAAAGATAGCATATCGTGACCGAGTTGTATAAAGAGAATGCAAGGTTGGTTTTACATTGGGCAGGATGTTAATAATCTACCGCATTGTCAAGTTAAAGAAGAAAAATCATATGAACAGTCTTGTAGATGTGGGAAAAGTCTTGATAAAAGTCGATATCACCCTTCCCCCCCCAAAAAAAATCCTAGAAAGCTAGGTCTAGAGCAGGGGTGGGCAAACTTTTTGACTCGAGGGCCACAATGGGTTCTTAAACTGGTCCGGAGGGCCGGAACAAAAGCATGGATGGAGTGTTTGTGTGAACTAATATAAATTCAAAGTAAAGGAGCAGAGGGGAGAGCAAGAGAACCGGATAGAACAGCCGGATCCGGCCCGCGGGCCATAGTTTGCCCAAGGCTGGTCTAGAGAGTTGCTGTTTTTTTAACCTGATAAAAGGATATCTACAAAAAATACACATACATCAAACCTTCTTCTCAATGTTGAAATGTTGTAAGCACTCTAAGATCAGGAATGGAACAAGGATGCGTGTTGTCTCCACATGTGTACGTGGCCCATGCCAGCACAGACACGCAAAGAAAAGAACCCACAGAAGGCACACGGGCTAGAAAGGAAGAAGCAGAGCTGTCGTTATTTACCTAGCATGTCATCTACACAAAGAAGGCTCAAGAATCCTCAGGTTTGTTAGAATGAATCCGTGCTTGTCGAAATCTGTACAGCCACAAATGGCTAGGAAATAAAATGGGCTACCACATAGAGAGCTACAAAAGAATGCAGAATCTGTGGTAGGCTGAATAAGGGCATCCCGAAGATGGCCACCTCCCAATTCTCGGAACCTGTGGATGTCCTGCGACAAAGAGGAAGTACAGGCACAGGTAAGAAAGTTGCCACTCACCTGCCTTTAAAACAGGGAGGTTATCCAGGTGGCCTCAGTAGAGTCACAAGCGCCCCGGGAGGAGAAGCAGAGGTGGGCAGCAGGAGAATTTAGCCTGATGCTGCTGGCTTGGAAGATGAAGGAGCTGGAGCCGAGAGATACCTCAACCTTTAGGAGCTGGAAGAGGCTAGAAAAGGGATTCCCGCTACGAACTCCAGGAAGAACAAAGCCCTCCTGAATCCTTCCCCTTTGCCCCGAGAGACTCCTTTTTTAACATCTGGCTTCCAGAATAGCAAGGTATTACATGTGTGTTGTGTCGGCCGCTAAGTGTGTTCCAGTGGCAATAGGAAATGGGTACATTTTCAGTGTGCAAGGCCACCACGGAACAAGACGTAACAGTGTCTTGGAGGACGGTAAAGGGGATCTAAGTGGATGGTTGGGAGACTGTCTCAAAGATGTAAATCTTCGCCATATTGATTTATGGACTCAGTGCTGCAGTAATAAAAAGCTTAATTTCTTTGGGTGAAACTTGGCAAGCTGATTATGTAGAAAAGAGCCAATGATCACCGACACGCTCTTGGAGAACAGGTGGAAATGTAGCACGGTGGTAAACACACGGGATAGAAGACGATGGGCCGGTGGGAAACCCAGAAGCGACCCATGCGCAGATGGACACGGGCTGTGTGAACTATTGCGGTCATGTGCCAGGGAAGAGGGCTCTTCCTATATAGTGCTGGGAAAGGAAGCGGGGAGACGTGGGCAAGGGAGACACTGGACCCCTGACCACGTACGAATATCTATTCTAGGTTAAGACCTAAATGTGAGAGGCAAATTATAAGACACTTAGAAGACATGATAAGTAGCTTTATGATCTTGGGTTAGAAACAGATTTCCTAAATGAGACACAAAAACCACATCTTAAGAAGTGATAAATTCTATTATATTGAAAGTAAGAGCTTGTGTTCCTCAGAAGATTCCACAAAGGAGGTGGAAAGACATGTCACAAACGGGGAGAAATACGAGGAGGGTCTGCCACTTTAATGAGCTTACTCACACTGGAAGTGATGTAAGTCACTTTTGCTCACAATCCGTAGAGAAGAGCAAACTACCACAAATGGGGCCTATCTCCTGTAGAGAGGAGTGGGGAATGGGATGCAGTGAGCACCAGGGGTCTCTACCAGTCCTAGCAAAGTTGAGCTGGTCATATCCTATGACCCAGTGACCCCACTACCATTCCATATCTTAACAGATACTCAGTGGTTTGCCCAACACGAGCCACATACCAGAACATTTATGGCAGAATTGCTCATGGTAGGAGAAAAGGATGTAATTCCAGAGCCCTATTAAGAACGGAATGTGTCACTCCGTTGTGGCCGATTTGTGTAGCAGAATAGAATACTATACAGTGGTGATTACGAAACAACACAGATGCTCGTCAAAAACATAGGGTTGATGAACTAAAGCAGGCAACCGAAGAATACCCGTGGCATGATTTCAGTGACACGGAGTCCCCAAAGCAAACCCATGTATTTATGAAGGCTCCATACACAAGTTGCTTTAAAAAAAAAAAAAAACTGTAGAAACAAAGAAGCGAGCAACAGACACAAAATTTAGCACCGATTCCCTCTGGGTAGAGGAGGAGGATGGGACTTGAAAGGGGCAAGTAGGGAGCTCGGGGATTAGGTGATGTTCCATTTATTCTGCTGGGCAGTGGAAACTTAATTCCATGCCTCTGTCCAAAAATTGAGATGTTTGAGTCAGCCCCAGGTGATGCGAATTGTCAAAGGCATGGCTTTTGGTAAAAAAAGATCCTTTGGCACCGATTCAGCAAACCAATAAAGAATTCTTCCCTTCGTCCACCTTTAGAATTTAGTTTGCCATTTCAAACCTGCTGATTAATCACACTGTGTCCCTGGCAGCTGCCCAGGCCAGCTCCTCTGGAGACTGGGAAGTGGGAGCCCTGGGCAGGAGGCCTTCAGCACCATGGACAGCGCCTGGAGGCCGGCTCTGCAGAGACTGGCTCTGCAGAGACCAGCTGCTTAAGGCATCTGAGTCAGAGAAGGGCAGAGGGTTTCAAAGTCGTGGTCCAGCCACCTAGTGAGCTGATGGCAGGCCAGGGACTAGAAGCCAGGCCTCTTGACACCTAACCCAGCGTTCATTCCGTGGCCCTGGCTTCGGGTACATGGACGACTGGAACTCCTCCGTGAGCCAGGAAGTCACCGAGGTTGGGGTGGGAAGGGGGGCTTCCACGTGTGGCTTCCGTGTGTGCCATTTAAAGCTTGGCCTTTGCGGCCAGTCTCGGCAGGGCTCAGATCCGGACTCTGCCCTCGCCATCTGAGTGCTCTCGGAAGTCGCCGCACCTCTCCAGGCCTCTGTCAATCACACCAGCTCCCCGCAGATGGCTGCAAAGGTTCTGTGCTGTGAGACGCACCACAGGCTCAGCACCAGGTCCTGGGCGCCGGTGCGCAACTAAACACAGCAAATTCTTTTAGCTGCTCCCTCGGTGGGTTTCAGATCAGAAAGGAACTGGTTTTATGGAATCGTTGATAAGGTGTTGGAACAATATGACCTCTCAGGGTCTGTTCTGGAATAAACCCCACACGGTTTCCAAGTGAAATCATGGCATTGGCCAACAGACAGATATTAAGGCTCCTCGGATGTCTTAGCGCTGTCCCATCCTGTTCGTTTGAGCCCCCCGATCATTGCCTAACGTGTCTCTGTCTCCCCAAGAGATGCTCAGAGAAGAGGGGTGACAATATGCCTACAAAATGTCCCCAGGGCCAAGATCCTCGCCCACACTCGCATTCCTGCAGGAAACCTGAAGGGTAATGTATTGTTCTCTTTGTCAGTTGCTGGATTCTGTTTGCGAGCATTTTACTTCAGGAATGTTGATTCATGCTCCTCAGTGCGATTGGCCTCTAGTCCCCTTACTTTGTATTACTTGTGCTCAGGTCGTTACAGATGCGCAGAATGAACAAGGGCGTTTCTCTCCCATCTTTTCCCATGACCCCAATAGCGTCCACAGCGCCGGCAGGATTAGACCTTTAGAAATTAGATGCACCTCGGCCGTGCGCCTGTCTGATTCTGGTGCCTTTTCCCCGATAAAAATTCAATCACCTCCTAATCTCTTTTATGGTAATTGGTCTATTAACATTTTCCATTTTTTTCTTGGACGGATTTTGGTAATTGACTGATACCAGGAAACTGTCCGTGTCCCTGAGGTTTCACAGAGTTGCATACAATATTCTCTCATAATTATTTCTATCTCCTCTGTATCTGTAGTTATATTGGTATGTCTACCTCCTTCATTCCTAATCTTGTCTAATTTTACGATCTCTCGCTCTTGTGCCCTGTAATTAGACTCACGAGGGTTGTTTTTTACTTTATTAGCCATTTCAGAGAACAAGCTTTTGCAGTTACGTATTCTTTCCACTGTTTGAATTTTTTTCCTCTTTCATCAGTTTCACTTATCTTTATGAATTTTCTCTTTCTTATTCCTTTTGTTGTTTTTTCCCCTAATTTCTTGAGCCAAGCACGGGAGCTGGTGCGGCGGTTGGTCTTCCCGCGTCCGGTGAAGGCCTTTCCGGCAGCGCCTTCCCGAGCCGTGGCCTCTCCTCCGTGTGTCCTAACCCGAGGCTTTTCCTTTTCCTCGTCTTCCAGCAATTTCTCCTTTGCTTTTCCCTGTGACACACGAGTCACGTAGGAACGTTTCACATTTGCAAGTAGCTGAAGGGTTTGGGCTTTCCTTCTGTTCCTTATTTCTCCTGGCATTGGGCGTGGCCAAGCACAGAGGCCTGCGGACAACTGCATTCCGGGTCCCTTGAACTTGATAAGGTTTCCTTGCTGGCCAGCCAGATGCTGCCTTTCATCAGTGGCCTGTGGGCACGTGACCGTGTCTTCACTCTCTGAGAACATATGAAGTGTGTGTCGCACACACATTCACATGTGTGGGCTGCGTTGTTCTGGTGGTATTACTGTGGTGTTTTAAAACGTCAGGGGTACAGAAAGCACCGGACCCAGTGGCTGTGCCATGACGCCAGGCGTGGTTCTCACTGAGGTATTCGTAGGAAATGACCCGCCTCCTGCATTCCACCCCTTGATACTTCCGCTTCCCCCTTCGACAGAGAAGGAAGCGTCCCTGGGTGGCCGTGGTACCAGCACGGCCCAGAGAGGTGACGGCGATGTCCTAGGATCTCCTAAGACTCCCCCACATTCGTGTTCCCCAGTTGTCCCTGATTTGTTCACACGGGCACTGACCAGGGTCCTGCAGCGCACGGGACCGCGTCTTCATCTCTAGCACTCTGTCCATTTCTGATAGAAACGAGCAGCGGCCCCTCTTATGCTTACATTTTTTATCAAATTCTCTTTCCCAGTAGGTTTTGCTGTAAAAAGTTAGCTCTTCTTCTTTTATAAACGCAGGCTTCTGTGTATCTCTCTATTGTAGAATGTTCTCATTGATCACGTGTAAGTATCTTTAACCTTTTTTGAAATTAGTACCTGCCAGTTCTACTTTATTTTCACTTGCTTTATCCTTGCAAATATTTCCCCAGCCGCCTAAATATCGCCAGTATTCCGTTTCGAGTTTATTTCCCATAAACAGCTTATATTTGGCTGTGTTTCTTCAGAACCCAGGATGGCAAGGTCTGGTCGTTCTCATGGAGAGTCCGCGTCTTTCCATTTAAGATGGTAACTCACCTATTTAACATACTTCCTGTTGTTGGCTATCTATTTTACATCATTGTTTCTTCCTCGTTTTCGATGGTTTGATCAAGTTATGGTTCCTTCTATTTTTTTTCTTTGTCAGTTAGGAATCCCTGCTTATGCTCTTCTGTTACTGAATGTTTGTGTCTCCCCCAAATGCACATGTGGAAACCCCCAAACCTTCGTGTGACTGTATTTGGAGATGGGGCCCCTGAGGAAGTAGTCAAGGTTAAATGAGGTCATAAGGGTGGGGCCCTGATCAGATAAGGTTAGTGCCCTCATAAGAAAAGACACTAGAACTCACTCCTGCCCCTCCCCCCAAAGCACAGACAAAGAAGAGGTCACGGGAGCCCACGGCAAGGCCACAGCCGTCGCAAAGCAAGGGACACGACCTCAGAATGAAACCTGCCTCGCCGGCCCCTTGGCCTTGGGCTTCCAGCCCCCAGAACTGTGAGAAGCAAACGCCCGCTGTGCCGGCCACCCGTCCCTGGGACTCCGTTGTGGCGCCTGAGCCGACGCCCAGACCCTCCTCTTCCCTGCGACCAGACACAGGTTTCTCTGCACTGGTGGCAAGTAAGATGCCTGCTGTTTCACACAGTGAAACACCTTATTCCCCCTGACCATTCCTCTCAGTGCAGCGTGGGAATTTCTGGGATTCTTCCTCTCCCTGCCCCTCAAGGCTGAGGCCCTGGGAGAGCCTGTAGCTGTCCCCTGCCCAGACCTTGCGAGGTTGCTGAGCTAGGACTTTAGTGAACAGACCGCCGTTGGGATTTTCCCTCCCAGGAGGAGCCTCTGTTTCGGGAGCCCTTACTAAGCAGTAGGTGGCAGAGTCTGGCAGGTCGATCCGTATTCATTTTGATTTAATTTCCCCACCTATCAAGGCCCGCTCACCCGCTGCCCTTCCCTCTTCATCTTTCTTCCTTTCGTGGGCTCCGTCCTGTCTCATTAATTTCCCCGTCCTGAGTCTTCTCTGGAGTCTCCCTCACGCGAGGGTGCGGGGCTGCGGGGGTAGACCAGGGCTCAGAAAGTGCATCTCAGACAGCTTCCCGCGCCCTCGCAGGTGAGCCACACCTGGGCTGGGCTGGGATTCTTGGGCGAGGTCTTTGCTGGACACGTGGTTGGGCTACCCCCCGAGCTTGGCCACGTGGCATCGCTTTGGCCAACAAAATGTATTCGGAAGTGACGTGGGACATTTCTGGGCAGAGTCTCCCGGGACCTTGGCAAGATCCTGGAAGCCAGGGCAGGGGGCAGCGGTCGGCCTGGTCTCAGGGGCCTAGAGAGCAGAGCTGCCTGTCAACTCACAGGAGCAAGAAGAAGACTTTGTAATGTGGAGCCGCTGAGTTTCCCCTTTACAAATGTGGGTCCTGCTCTGTCTCGGCTCAGGCGGCCCTCCCAGAGCCACAGGCTGGCGGCCTGCCCCGCGGGCACCCGCTCTCCCAGTCCTGCGGCTGGATGGCCAGGGTTACCGTGTCAGGACCCGGCAAGGGCTCTCTCCCCGTGTGGCGTGTCCTCGTGTCCTGGAGAGTGAGCGCTAGTCCCTTCTTTTCATGAGAAGTTGAACTCCCTCAGGGGCCCCACCCGTCCTCATCTAACCCTGTCACCTCCCTCCTCCCTCCTCCCTGCTCGCTCTCTCTCTCTCTCTCTCTCTCTCTGTCTGTCTCTCTCTCTCTCTGTCTCTCTGTCTCTCTCTCTCTCTCTCTCTCTCTCTCTCTCTCTCTCGGCTGCTCCCTTCGCTGGCTCTGGGCCCCTTAAAAGCTGTGATTTTTCTTTGTTGGCTCTTCGGGGGCTCAGATGGATTTCTGAATGTCCCTGTGTTAGTCTGAGTCCCCCAAGAAGCAGCTGTTGAGATGCAATTGAACACCCAAGAGATTTACCAGGGAGCACACGGCGGAGGGCACAGGGCGAGGCGGGGCGGGGAGGACAAAGAGCTCACCCCACGTGAGGAGGGACGAGGAGCTCAGGGCCCAAAGGCTCCTCAGAAAAGGCACAGACTGGAGGTGGGAGGCCCGGCCCCACTCCCGCTCCCCCTCCTCCTCCCCCCGCTGCTCCTCCCTGCTCCCCCCTGCTCTTCTCCCTCCGCTCCTCCCTGCTCCTCCCCCTGCTCACCCCCCCTCCCCCGCTCCTCCCCCCCCCCGCTCCCCCCTGCTCCCCCCTGCTTCTCCCCCCCTCCTCCCTCTGCTCCTTTCCCTGTGCACTGGCTGAGGGGCGGTCTATGGGTCCGGGTGGCCCCCCAGGGGCTGCACCAGAAAGGAAGGGGCGCGGGTGCCTTGGGGCCCAATCGTGGTCAGTACTGCTGGGGCCAGGCCCCGGAAGCCACTTGACCACAGCGCTGGCTCTGTGATGTGTGAGCGCCTGGCCGCACCGAGTTCTCACCGAGCAGCCCACCCCGCCTTCCCTCCAGGGCCCCCCTCTGCCTCCTCCCTGCGCCCTCCTGACCACCCCTGACTTCCCCGCCACCCCTTTCCTGAACGGAGCCTCTTGCACCAGCAGCTGCGGCTCAGGATGTGGTCTGCGCTCCCAGGCCGGGCCCATGGCCGAAAGGTCTCACTTCCCGGAAGGGGGAGGGGCGCTTAGGTTTTGTTCCTTTTTCTTTTGCTTCTTTATATTTTCCTCTGTTCCTTCGATTTTATGCAAAAAGGCATTGTTTGTGATGAAGAATAAATCAACGTGAAGAGCAAAATGATTTTTAAAAGGAGCCAGTGATTCAGTCGGCCACCATTACAGGGATTGTGGGCCCCGGGGGAGCCGGGGAGGGGTGTGGGGGATTGGGGACCCTTCCTGGTGCTATGGAAGTCACGCTGTGTCCCCCAGGCCCGGCCTAGGGCGCTGAGGGCCAGACAGCTTCCAAAGCTGCTTGATTTCACCCGCTCACCCCCAACCCCTCCACCGAGGGGAGACAGCGTGGCCTTTGGGGGCCGGTGGCAGCCCCAGCGCCCTCCCAGTCATCAGAGGGGGGTCCCATTGTTTTCATCGGCCACCCGTTTCTTGGGGACCCTTCCTCCGGGTCGGAGAGCGACTAGGCCCCGTGCCCTGCACCGCCCACCCAGCAGGAAGTGGGACCGACCCCGTCCGGGGGTGCAGTGTGGCTCGGCTCCCTCCTCAGTCCAGTGCAGCGTGGCTCCTGGGGCACAGTGACAGCCAGCCCCCACCGGCCTGCCTGCTGTCCTCCCCGAGGCCTTGGAGCCTGACCTCTGACCTCATCTTGACCCCAGCCACCTTCGCATTCTTGATCTTCTCTGAACCAGCCAAGACCCGTCCGGGGACTCGAGGGCATCAGCCACTCCCTCTGCCTGGATGACCTCCCTGGATCTCAACCTGTCATTCAAGTCGCAGCTCAGACGCTCTCTCCCGAGGCTGGCCTGACCCCGGCCCCCAGGTGTCTCTGCCCACAGCACTGCTCAGGGACCCGCCTCTCATCTTCCCACAGCCCCCCCTCTGGCTGCCTGACCGGGGCTGTGCTCCCCCTCCAGCGTCTGCTCCGCCGCAGCCCCCGGCCTTGCTGCTGGCTCGTGGGTGTTGGCGGCGAGAGCTGGGGTGCTGGGCTGCAGGCTGCCTGGTCACCCTCAGGGGCCCGGAGCTGGACGGTGTCCCGGCCCTGCTGACAGTGACGCGGGCCTCCCAGCTCGGCCGCTCCTCGGGGCCAAGGCCCCTCATTGGTGAGCAGTGGAAGGAGACCCGTGGCCAGAGCCCCTCCCAGCCCCGGAGGTGGTCTCTACCATCTGCAAGTGCGCATCCTCGGGGCCTGCCTGTGGGCTCCAGCTCAGAGCAGCAGAGAGCCGGGCAGCTCAGGGGCTGGGGGGCAAGGCCTCGCTGCTGGGAAGCCCTCTGGGGTCCCCTAGTCTAAGCTGATCGAGGCTCCGCAGCCCCCACGTGACCCATGGGTCTCCTGAGCATCCTGTGCCACAGAGCCCAGCACCCCCCCCCCCCGACCCTTGACCCCCAACCTGGCAGAGAGCAGAGCAGAGGGGAGGAAGCCTCGGGTTCGCCCTGAGGCCTCAGCGAATGTTCCGGAGCCCTACTTGCTGCTAGGGACACAGCGAACAGGAAGGCTCAGGGAGGCCCCCGTGCTGTGTGCATGGCGCACGCCTTGCCCAGACCAGGCTTCCTTGGGGAGGGGCCTGGGGCCCGGCTCAGGGACCTTCAGGCCTTGGAGCACCTGCCCCTCCTCCCTCCCTGGGACACAAAGGACACACCTGTGGGTCCCCAAATAGCCGCGGTGCGTGCAGGGCGCAGCCTCCCGCCGGGAAGTCGCTGCCACCTCGGCTGCGCTGCAAAAATACCTTCTGCCACACGAGGTGGAAATGGCAGAGGCGAGAGCCAGGCTTCCGAGGGGAAGACGGTCCAACACCTTCCGCAGGGCCCTGCGAGCTCTGGGCACAGGCACCGCGCCATGTGACGGCTAAAGTTAGCTCCCGCCGGAGGGAGCTGGCCGAGCTGCGGGTCCCCGCCGCGTGCGGCCTGTGGCGCTGGCTCCGCTCCCGCGGCCGGCCGGCGGGCAGTCAGCTGGAGAGAGGACAGCCGCCTGCTGCCCGTGGGAGAGGGTCCAGCCAGGTGTGGGCGCCCCTTTCCTGTGCTTAACTGGCCGGGGGAGGCCCAGGGGGGCCCCCGCTCGGCCATGGGAGGACGACGGGCTGGGCTGGGCCCTGTCACCTGGACTGTCTGCAGAGAGGGGAGAGCTGAGCGTGGGGGTGAGCCTTAGGGAGCGGCTGCTTCTGTGCAGGGTCCCCACCCCTGCTGGAGGTCCCTAGCGCCGCCCCTTCCTCCGTGCTGGCATGTCCAGGTGTTCTCACCACCCCTCCCACTACCACCCCGAGGGAACCCCACCGCAGCCCAAGTTCAACGTGCAGACTCGGCCACTTGCCCGAGGTGGGGCAGTTATTGCCATCCCAGTCAGCGGTGGTTTTTATTATTTTTATTATTAAAATTTTTTTTTATGTAGTTCTCTCTCTCCTTATCCCAGGCGAAATCTGACCTTGGAGTGTAGAGCTCCCCTGAGTCCGCGTGTTTGCGCCAACTGGGGACCGGTGTTCTGGGGCTCGAGCTGTTCGGGGGTTGCTGTAGTTCTTAAAAAATTTTTAAATGGATTTTAGAGACGAAGGGAGAAGGAGGGATAGAAACACCTATGATGAGAAAGAATTGATCAGCTGCCTCCTGCACGCCCCACCCTGGGGATCGAGCCCACAACCCCGGCATGTGCCCTGACCGGGACTCGAACCGTGACCTCCTGGTTCATAGGTCAGCGCTCAACCACTGAGCCACGCCGGTCGGGTGAAGATTTTTATCGTTTTTGTTTTTATCTATTAAGTGATTATTATTAATTTTAGGAAAGCAGATAGCTGGGTCCCACAGGGCCCCCTCTCTCTGAATGCCTAGTTATCTCGGGCTTGGGTGGTGAGCCCGGAAGGGCCCTCCCGCCCCCTCTGCCTGCCCACCCCCCCTTATCGACCCTGGGCTCAGGCCTCTGTTAATGAGACCCTCCTGCTGGGCCCTCAGCAGCCCCTGGGAGCTGTCAGCTGCAGATGCCTCTGCCAGCCGCCCGCTGGTCCTGGCAGCGCTGGGCTCAGGGACGTGATGAGCTATTTATGGAGCAGGCACGGTTCAGACCCCACTCAGCAACCTGAGACCCACTAATCACATCTCCTCTAATAAAGCCAGGCCATGCATGTGCGCGGGCACTGGGGGCGCCGTCCTTTATTCCTCAAAGGAGGGGACAGCCTGGCAAAAGGTGGGAGGTGGGGGTGAGGATGCCCAGGAGGCGCTCGGGGCTCTCAGCGTGGAGGGCGGGTCAGCGTTCAGAGGGGCTCTGGCTGCAGGTGGAGGGGGAGGCAGGGCGCAGCCAGGAGCCGAGGCCACGAGGACTGCACTGGCATGGGCTTGTCTGTGAGGCCCGAGCGGAAGTGGAGCCCAGCTCTCCTGCCTCCCTGTGCCCTGCTCTCTGGGCTAGGCCAGTGGCTTCCCAAGAGTGGGCCCAGGAGCCGGTGCCGAGGCCGACTTGGTGCAGACCCTGTGGTCACATGACTTTGGGGAATGCTGCTCACCGCACTCCCGCCTGGGGGCCCAAGATGCCTGTGAATGGACGGCAGGCTCTGAGAGGTCCTGACCCTCCTGTTTAACACAGCCTTCCCGGTGACACACGTACTCTCATCCCAGGAGGTGACTGGGGAGCTCTGGGTGGGCCTGGCTGCCCTGTGCTTCCCTCTGGACTCCGCCACCGGGCCTGGAGGACGGGCAGGCTCATTCCAGCTCCTGTGACCTGGGGCCACTGGACCCGGTGCCTCACCTTCCCCATCTGTAACATGGGGACGATGATTGTCAGCCTCTGCCCATTGTCAAAGACGTGGCATTAATATGGCAAAGCCTGGGCCGTGCCCAAGGAGTCAGGTGTCCTGGGACCAGCGGACTGGGCTCCTTCTAGCAAATGGAAGCTGCCCGGGGCCGACGCTGACTGGTGCCCGTGGAGGTGCCCGGCGTCCGCGGGAACCTGTCCAGAGCGCCGCCCTCTCTGCCTTCAGCGAGCGCTGCTGTGGGAGGAGCTCTGGACGGGCGGGCCCTCCAACTCACTTCAGGACAAGAACCTGAGAGGCCTGTGCGGGTGCAACAGGGTAGCAGTCCCCGGAGGTGGGGCCGGGGACACACTCAGCGTGTCAAGAACCTAGCACGCGAGTAGGCAGTGGAGAGTTACAAAGCCACGGAGGCCCTTACGGTCTCATCGGGGCCTCTGTTTCCTGACGGAGACCCAGGGGCCCACAGGGAGGGAGCCCACAGGCTGCTGGCTCCCAGGCACCAGCCTGAGGCCTGAGCACAGAACTCGTTGACTTTTGCTTCCACTGTTGGGTGGCTGGGCCTGCACCCTCATTACCGGCCTCCTTCCCCCACCTTGGCTCCTTAGCGATGCTTTCCCAGGGCTCTCATTGGGTGAGGGGTGAGCCACACCCAGCCAGTCACTGTGGGCAGGGGGCATCCTGGGCTCTGATTGGCTACACTGAGCTCAGCATCCACTTCCAGGCTGGGCTGGAGTTGGGGTTTCCAGAACCACTGGGGCAAAGGGAAGGTGCGAGGTGTCTCCCCACCACGACCCCGCCCCCTGCAGAGACCAGCCTGACCTTTCTGGACTGTCACAGCCACCACAGGCCAGCTGAGACCCCTTGGGGAAGAGCTCTGGGGGCGCAGGGGAGGGGTCAGGACAGGCTGCACCAGGAGCCCACGTTCTACCTGTGGGTCAAGGCCATGGGAGGAGAGCTGGGCGTGGAGAGGGGGTGGGGCAGATGGGCAGGCCAGGGCACCCTCTGCTCCCCCCCCCCCAGCCCCCCAGATTCTGCCCTGAGGCCCGGCTCCCGCCTTGTGTCTCTGGAGTCCAAAGCCGTATGTTGGAGGAGAGAGAAGGGAGACCAGCATTTGGGGGCGGTCTGTGGCGGACGTGGCCCTTGAACTTGGGCTCAGAAGGCAGCGGGCCTTGAAGGAGCGCTGGGCGGAGCTGGGCGGAGGCGCTAGGCCGGATTGCCCGTGTCCCTGGGCACGGGGTTCTCGGGCTGGAAGTGTTCCCATCGGTAAAACGGCGGCTTGGACTAGTTTCTCCCCCAGGTCCCTTCCAGGACGCGCACGAAGCGGTTCCGTTTTCCCGAAAGGCTGTCTGCAAACCCAATAAAAGGCTCTTCACACAGCGTGGGCTCTGCTGGTGGAGAGCGTGCCCGCCCCCGCTCCCGCACCTGCCCGCGGCGCCTGGATGCCCCTCCCCAGGTTGGCTCACAGCGGGCGGACCTGTGGGTCGGAGTCCAGAGCCCCCTGGCGGCGCCCCGCTGCCCGCCGCTTTCGGACGGCGGGGGCCCGACGGCTGTGACTCAGGGTGGCTCCGCTGCGGGGCTCCCGGAGGCCCGGCTGGGGTTCCGTCGTGGGCCGAGCCGCCGCGCAGTTAGGCACCAGCTGCTGGGAATCCTGGTCGCCCGCCCGCGGTGACTCACCGGGCAGCGGGCTCCATCGCCAAGCGCAGGGGCCTGGTTTCCAAAATGAATTCTAGGGGGAGCGCCTTGGGGCGGGACTTTCGCCCCCTTTCTCCCACCTGGCGCTCCAGGAAGCCCGCGGACCCCGCGGAGACCCCGCGGCCGGAACAGAGCGCGGGCCTCCTTTCCCGGAGCGGCGGGGGCGTACGCACTCACGAGCCCCTGAAATGTGTGGAAAGCCGGGGAGCCTCCGTGAAGCTGAGGTTCCCCAGCCTCGCTCGGCCCCGAGTCCCTGCGGACCGGGAGCCGAAGCACGGCCCGAGGGGAGGGGCGACTCAGAGGGGCCAGGGCGCCTGAGCCCGCGAGTTGCGCGAGGGTTGGATTTGATCCCCTGGCCGACTTCCCAGCATCCAAGTCCACCTCTGCCCCAGCTCTTAGCCCGCCGCCGGGGGGCGCCCCTTTCCTCAAGTCTCCATCTCTTCCTTGGCCGGGTCCAAGGCCTGGCCCAGAGAAGGGGAGCCTGGGGTGGGGGGTGTCTCCGCGGCTTCAACCTGCCCATTTCGAGCTCCAAGAGATTAGGGGGCCCGTGGTGAAAGGACTCCTCTCGACGATCCGAAGGGAGATGAGGGAAGAGGGCAACGGAGGCTGCCAAGGGAAGGGGATAGAGCCAGGCGAGGCTTCCGCTCCGGACACACGGAGTCAGTGCGCCCCAGCAGGAGGGGGGCCGCGCGTTCAGTCCCTGGCTGGTTGGGAGAGGGGCCTTGCGCTGCTCGGAGAACAGGGGGAGAGGCCGGTGGCGTTCGGATGCACCCGCGCCCAGCCTCGGGGAACCTAGGAGTGTTTCTGGGAAAAGCCACAGAGAGAAAAGAGGGGTGCGGCCCGGACCCCAAGAATGGCAACCCCTGCCATCCTCGGCACTCTCCGGGGTAACGGTTCAGGTCGGTAGGTTCTGGCAGGACGCTGGAGGGAGCTGAGGCGACCCTGGGTACCCCACCACGCGATGAGGCGGTGCCCCCAGCCAGTGGCACAGGCGCCGGCGCCAGGTAGCTGGCCCTGGGGAACCGCGCGCGCTCCCCGCTCCCGGATGCACACGGCCCCCTCTGCTGGTGCCCCGCCCTCGGCCGGGTGTCTCCTCTCCCTTCAGCCGCCTGTCGGTCTTCTTGGGCTGAAGCCCCTCTCCTCTCCCAGCCCCGGGTCCCGCAAACTCTCCGCCCCGCTCGGCGGCGCGCGCTCGCAGGGAGCCTAGGACTCAGCAGCCGCCTTGTCTTCCCAGCCTCCGCGCTGAAACCTGCTGCTGGCTCCGCCTCCACCCTCACTCCCCAGACACCTAGTCCTCCGCCCGCCCCCGCCCCTCCCGGCACCGGCCGCCCCTCCCGCTCCCTCCGTGCGCACCCTGCGCCGCGCTCGGTCTGCAGCGGGAGCTGCCGCGGCCACCTCGCCAGCTGGCCGGGGACCAGGCGGGAGGTGGCGCGCCCCGGAGGCTGCGGGGGGCGGGGGAGGGAGGAAGAGAGGAGGAAGGCCGGGCCTCCGCGTAGCCCGGCCCCCGCCCCCCGCGGCCCTCCCGCCGGAGCGGGGCTGCACGCGCGCGCGCGCGCGCACACACACACACACACACACACACACACACACACACACACTCGGGCTCCCTCCGGCGCTCACGCACGCAGCGCCCCGGGCAGATCAGCGCCGCAGCCGCCTCCCCAGACGCCTGGACGCCGGAGGGCCCCGACCCCGGCGCGGCTGATGCGCCCGCGCCCGCCCTGCAGCTCCGCGAGGCCCGCGGGACCCCTCCCGCCGCCGCCGCCGCCGCGCCCGCCGCCCTCGGAGAAGCGGGCTGGACGACCGCCACCGCGCCGCCTCCCGGCCGCCCCCGAGGCCGCTCCGCCGCGGGCTTTGCCGCCCGGAGGCCGCGCCCCTATCCCGCGCCTCGGGGGCTGATCGGAGCAAACTTGGTGGACCGGCCAACGCCCGGCAGGGACCCCTCCCAGCCCCTGCGCGCTCGGGTGGGCCCTGAGCCCTCGGACCTTTGGGCCTCGGGCTGCCCCGCCCGCTGCACCTGCCCGGCCCCTTCCCCGCCGGCTGGGGACTCCGGAGACGCCGGCACTTCGCAAACTTTTCCACACCCCCCTCGAGGGGGGCCGAGGAGAGGTAAACGGAGAAGGAGGTCCCGCCGGGCGCGCGCAAACCTGTGGGCTCCTAGCGGGGCGCCGCCGCCCGGGAGCCGGACCCCGAGGGGCGCAGGCCCCGGAGGCCGCCTTCGGGCCGCGCTCCCGCTCCTGCCCCTGCTTTTCCGGCGGGAGCAGGGGGCGGGGAGCGGAGGGCCGCGCGGTGCCCGGAGGCGCCGCCGTGCATGGCCCTGCGCAGTGGGGCGGGCTGCTTCGGCCGGGTCTGGCGCAGGGTGTCGGGGCTCCCGGACGCCTGGCCGCGGCGCTCCAGTAGCCTCCTGTGCCTGTCCGCCTTCTCGCCCGAGCCCGGGCCCGCGCCACCCCTGCCCCGCCGGCCGCCTCGCGGTGGCGGCGGCTGTGGCGTCCCCGGCGGAGGGGGGCACCCCCAGCCTCCCCGCCCCCCGCCTCCCCGCTGCTGCTGCTGCTGCTGCTGCTGCTGCCGCCGCCGCTTACAACTTGGAGGCGGCGGCGGCGGCGGAGGCGGCGGCGGCCGCCGGGCGCTGCAGTGGGACGCGCGCGGCTGCGAGCCTGCGGGACATGCCCCCCGCGCCGGCTCCCTGCTGGCGGCCATGAAGAGGCAGAACGTGCGGACTCTGTCCCTCATCGTCTGCACCTTCACCTACCTGCTGGTGGGCGCCGCCGTCTTCGACGCCCTGGAGTCGGACCACGAGATGCGCGAGGAGGAGAAACTCAAAGCGGAGGAGACGCGCATCAAGGGGAAGTACAACATCAGCGGCGAGGACTACCGGCAGCTGGAGCAGGTCATCCTGCAGTCGGAGCCGCACCGCGCCGGCGTCCAGTGGAAATTCGCCGGCTCCTTCTACTTTGCCATCACGGTCATCACCACCATAGGTAAGGGCTGGGCGCCGCCGGCTCCCTGCGCCGCCCGGAGGAGCCGGGGAGGCGGCCGAGCGCGCGGCGCGGGGCTGGGTGTGGGGAGCCTGTCGCTGGGGCTCCTCCCGCAGCGCCCCTCCCGCCTCCCTCGCGAGCCCCCTCCTCTCGGGCGCCTGGTGCCTGGAGGACCCCAGCCGGGCTCTCCCCGGCGCAGGTGCCTGGACCCGGCGTGTGAGCCTCGAGCGTGCGGGATCCGGGAGGGCGGAGGCGCCACTCTGCGAAGCGAGTGGAGGCTAAGAATAATCCCCGGCAGACACCCTCCCACCGCCCTGCGGGGCTGGGCTGCGCGGCTCCAAGCCTTACACTTACTACCTCTCCCGAGTTGGGGAGGGTGGCCTGCCTGCCATCGGCGCGCGTGGAGAGACTCAGGTGGCCAGGGACGGCTCCTGGGGCGTGGGAGGCGCTGACCCTCGCTAGCCAGCGTCGGAGGAGCCCAGATTTCAGCCTCCTCCCTGCCGGCGCCTCTTCTTCGAATTCTGCAGCGTGTCGTGCCAGGCCTGGGGGGAGAGAGTTTGTGTCTGGTGACTGGTGAGGGATTGGCAGCTGGTGAACTGTGCTGGGACCAAGGAGGAGGGCCAGGGGACCGTCCCGGCCTGCCCACCCCAGGGCTGCGGGCAAAACCAGTCTGCGTATTGCCTGCAAACCAGAGAAGTTGGCCCCCGGCTGGGGGGAGCCCTTTGGTAGGCCCTGGGGGCTCCCCTGGCCCCCATGAGGTGCTGTGCACCCAGCGTTCTCTGGTGGGTGCCAGGCAGACGCTGAGGCCCGGGCTTTGTGAACTTGCAGGCATTACACTTTGAGAGGGACCTTTGGGAGCTCAAGCAGGTCCCTTCCTCCCAGGTTTGTGGGTGCCCGCCCGGCAGGAGGAGGTGGTGTCTGACCCGCAGCTTGTCCCAGCCTGCACCCTGCCCTCCACACCCTCTCCTCGCCCTGTTAGGGCCACCGTGCTGGCCTGGGGGTCTCTTTCCCGCCCCCCTCCAGTCCTGTCCGTCCCGCACCAGGGAAGAGGCCCCCCCCCTCTGCTGTCCCCTCGGCATTTGCCGTCTGGGGAGCTCTGCGTGCTGGCGGAGCGGCTCGCTGTGCCATATGCAACAGGAAGTCCCGGCTCGGCCTGTCTTCCCTTCTCGCTGCAAACACTTTTCAGAGTCATCTTGTCAGAAATGTTTAATTCATTGCTGCAGCGTCTCATGGTTTTGGAAGGAAGTTGTCCTTCTGTCGTCTCCATAACCAGCTTTGCTCTGCGTCCGCCACACCTCTGGCCGAGGCCAGAACCCAGGAGAGCCTTCCTTGCCCGCGTGTGCACCCGGTGCCGGACGGGCCAGCCGGTCGTGGTCATGACGGTCCTTTCTGTCTGTGAACTCCCACTGTGAGTTGTGGCCGGAACACACACGCGCAGGCAAGGCCCTGGGGGTCAGAGCCTGTGAGCTGGAGGCCAGAGAGCAAGACAGATACCCCTAAACTGAGCCCCGGGGCGGGGAGGCCCCCCTCCCCTGGTCTTCAGTGATCCTCACCCAGGACAGGGACGTCTGGCCGCTCTCGGGGACACGCCACGCTGGGCCGATCCCAGGAGCTGACTCCACTAGGAGAGGGTGGGAGTTGAAATCGAACCTAGAGATGTTGGTTTGCCTGAGAAAAGAAACTGTTAGATAAAATTTGCGCGGGGTGTGTTTATTGATTCTGATGGGTAGTTCTGGGCCTGCGCTTCTCACGGTGACGATTCCAAAGAGAAACCATCGGGAGAGGGTGGCCCAGCCGAGGTGTTATCATAGCGAGGCTGCTGGTGTGCCCCAGGGCGCCTGGCGACAGCGTGGATCCTTCTCTCTGCCTCTACTGAGCCGTCAGCTGCTTTACCGGAGAGAAAAGCTGGAATAATCCGTAAGGTCAGGAAGAAAAGATGGTCCTCGCTCAGCTGCCCTGGGGGCGGGAAGACACTGAGCTTGGAGCCTGAGTCCGGCCACACTGGGCGTTTCCCAGCTCCCAGCCTCAGTTTCCCCACCCGTAGGAGAGAGAGGCATTGCACAGTGGCCACCTGCCAGGTGGACTCTGAAGGGCTGGGGGAGCCCTGGTACCTGCAGACACCAGCGGCGGGAACGCTTAGTAGGTGCGCACCGGCTCCCTGCCCAAGCCTGCCTGTCCTGCGCTCTGCCCCAGGAAGCTGGTTAGTGGAGCCCTCGAATTTACAGGAAACAAAGCACCTTTCTAGTTAATTCTGTTTGTTTTCTTCTTTTTTTAATATAAATGCAAATGAAGGTGCTCCAGGCCTAGAACAAAACCCAGCCCCAAGCCGGCCTCCCAGGCGTCGTCTCCTGTCCAGCAGGGGCCTTAGTGATCAGGTTCCTCACGTTGGCTCGCTCCTGCAGCCCTGGGCGTGGGGCGTGGGCTTCCGCTCGCGGCTCTCACTTGAGGTGGGGCAGGACCCGGGCACTCGCTCCACTAAGGGACCCGCTTCTCGGAGGCAGCTAATGGCTTGCTCTGGGAAATGGATCTTAAACACGTTTATAATGACCACTTCGCGTCGGATCTGCGGCCGCGCCTTCGAGAAAGGCTTTGGAGGGACATGTGCTGAGTCTCGCGGGAGCCCTGGGCACAGCGTAAGGAGGACACTCAGAGGTCCAGGGCCCGAGGGCGGCTTCCGCTCTGCCGTAAGCCCAGCCCCGCCGCCTCCTCCCGCGGCTGCTTTGATGTCGATGCTGCTTGTAGCCACGTCCCCGAGATCATGCTGTTGATTCTGCTCGTGGGGAGCCTAGGCCTGTGGGACTCGGCACCGAGTTCCAGATGGAAAGCCTGTGGTGCTTGTCTGATCGGCAGGACGGTTGGGAAGCTCTCCCCAACCCCCAGGCTGTTGGTGGAGGCGGAGGTGGTGGTGGTGGTGGTGATAGAGGCAGAGGTGATGGTGGTGATGGAGGTGGTGGTGATGGTGATGGTGGTGGTGGTGATGGAGGCAGAGGTGATGGTGGTGGTGGTGGTGGTGATGGAGGCAGAGGTGGTGATGGTGATGATGGAGGTAGAGGTGATGGAGGCAGAGGTGGTGATGGTGATGATGGAGGTAGAGGTGATGGAGGCAGAGGTGGTGATGGTGATGATGGAGGTAGAGGTGATGGAGGCACAGATGGTGATGGTGATGATGGAGGTAGAGGTGATGGAGGCAGAGGTGATGGAGGTGGTGATGGTGATGGAGGCAGAGGTGGTGATGGTGAGGATGGAGGCAGAGGTGGTGATGGTGATGATGGAGGCAGAGGTGATGGAGGTGGTGATGGTGATGATGGAGACAGAGGTGATGGAGGTGGTGATGGAGGCAGAGGTGATGGTGGTGATGGAGGTGGTGGTGATGGTGATGATGGAGGTAGAGGTGATGGAGGTGGTGATGGTGATGGAGGCAGAGGTGATGGTGGTGATGGAGGTGGTGGTGATGGTGATGATGGAGGCAGAGGTGATGGAGGCACAGATGGTGATGGTGATGATGGAGGTAGAGGTGATGGAGGCAGAGGTGATGGAGGTGGTGATGGAGGCAGAGGTGATGGTGATGGAGGCAGAGGTGATGGAGGTGGTGACTGGTGACGCGGAGTGCTGGCTGCCGGGCTGCCAAGAGCTTGACTTGAGTCCCTCTGTCTGGGGCTGCGGCCTGGGTGCACTAGGGACCCTGGCAAACTTGTAACTTCCCTGCAGGAGGCGCTTGAGGCCAAAATGGGGTTCCACCACCAGCGGCCACTCCCGACAGCAGGGCCGGGGGCTCCACGACAGACACCCTTTTCCAATCTAGCACGGGACCGAAGTGGTTACCCCTTCAGGGTCACCGGAGAAGAAACCCGCTTAGAATTCAGGTCTCGCCTGGAGGGGCCAGGAGGGCGAGTTACAACCTGCCCTGTGTGAGGGGGAGGAAGGGGAGGTGGGGGAGCAGGAGACTTACATCTGGGGTGTGAGTCTCAGGTCCTTTGGGCCCATCTGGACGCGGGGTGGGGGTGGGGCGCTGCTGCAGGAGCCGAGGGGACCGCCTGGGAGCAGGCCTGCTGGCCGGGGTGGGCCCCGTTGTCTGCGGATGCAGTGCTGCACCTGCTCGAACCCAGGCTCCCCAGACGCCTCCCTTATCTCGCTCGCACGGAGAGCCCTGAGCAGAGCGTTGGGGTGAGGGCTCGCCCCGCGTCCCGGGCCCTCGGTGCAGCTTTCCCAGCGTGTTTGCGCCTCACGGGCCGCGGCCTGGTCTGTGCTTTGCTCTGGGGACCGTCTAGATGACAAGATAAGGCCCGGCCTTCGCGGGAGGGAAGCTGGAAACCCAATCGGTGCTCGGTGCTTGGTGCTCGGTGCTGTCCGGCATGAGGAGCAGGAACAGCTGAGCCGTTAACCCCTCCCCTGCTGCCTGCAGAGTGGGCCTTGCCCTCCAGAATCTTCCTGGCTTTCTCCTGGGCCCTGGGCAGCTCACCGCCAACCCCCCTCTCCCCCGCCTCCCTCAGGCCCAGCGTTGTTGGTACCAGACCGGGTCCCTTCTCACGGGCACATTCCACACCCTGGCACTCACTCTGCCCCGAGGCTGGAGGGGTGCTGCCCCACTTCACAGCCGGGGAGACCGAGGTGCAGAAGAGGCAGCGGGCCTTGAACGCCACTTCCAGTCTCCTCACAGCTCACACGCACCCTTCGTCAGCGCAGGCACCCACTTACGCGCTCACCCCTGCCTCCGCCGAGCACCCCTGGGCCCTGCGTTCCCAGGCTCATTCCTCCCCTCATTCAGCGGTTTTAGCTCCTTCCCACGCCCGTGCCGGGAGGGGCGCAGGTGCCGGGACGGGTGCAGAGCTCCAGGACCACCTCAGCCCCCGGGCCTTGATGGGCGTCTCCACGCGCTCTGGCCTCGCCTCCTCCCTGCCTGTGGTCAGCAGATCCCAACCACGTGTCCTCTGAAACAGTCTCAGGAACTGGAACGGTCCCATCTCGCCGGGGCATTGGGGGCCTTGAGCACAAACCCTGTAACCAGCATGCAGACCAAGCAGCAGCCCCGGACCCCCCACCAGCCAGCCTCTTGCATGTCCCTAGAGGCAGGGACTCATTCCCCACACGGATGGGGGTGGGTGCGGATGGACGATGAGGGTGTGGCGTGAGGCTCTGATCTGGGGGGGCTGCCGTGTGGGAATGTGTGTGTGGGGGGGTCTTCTCTTAAAGGGCGGCTGGGCTCTGTGGTGGTCACCTGACAAGGAGGCAGAGGGTCTCCATTTAGAAGCTGGAAGTGAGGGGCCGGGCCTGGGAGCGGGGGCGCTCAGCACGCGGATGTGGGTGAGCCTGCGGTGGGGAGGGGTGTTGAGGTGGCCCCGGGGGTGACAGGTATGGGCATCAAGACCGACAGGCGACACCCTGGGACCTGTCCTCTGAGGCCTCGCCTGGCCAGGGGCACAGGCGGCAGGGACCCCGGCGGGTGGCCTGAGAAAGGAGGGCCCCTGGGCAGAGGAATTCTGGGATGAGAATACGGTGGGGTCTCCCCCTGCACAGTGGCCCCCTCCGGGCCTGCCTGGGGCGGGGCCTGCTGTCAGTCCTTCAGGGTGTGTGTGTGAGGGCCCGCTGTCTGCCCCTCCCACCGCGGGACGTCTGTGTGAGAAGTTCCCCGTTGGGGCTGGCGCCCATCCGGTACTTGAGGGTCCTCGGACTATGGGCGGCGTGGAGGGGCGCACCTCCTCTCGGGAACATGTTTTGGAGGTTGGAGACGGCCCAGGCCCCGAGTTCCTTCCCATCATCCTCTGCTCCGTAAGCCGCGTGCCTCCCCCTGGGGGTTCTGGTCTGTGGGTGTGCCCCCCACTCGGCCTGGCCCTGCAGGAGGAGGCCACCTCGGCTCCCGCTCCCGTCGGTCCCCCTGTGGGTGCTGGTGGGGCCCCGCCTCTCCGGGCGGCCCCCTCGCTGCATCACCGTCCCGAGTGCTCAGTTCTCGGGCTCCCGGGCAGGGGCCTGGGCCTCAGATGGTGGGGGCCGGGTGCAGGCCTGGAGTTGGTCTGGGGCACAGAACAGAACCAGGTGTGGGGGGCGCAGGGAGAGGGCTGGTGGCTGATGGGAAAGTCTGCAGCCGGACGAGGAGAAAGGCAGGAGCGCTGTGAGCACGTGGCCGGTTGGGGACTTGGTGAGCAGACCTGGGGGAGTTCGCTCAGGTGGATTGGGGGGAGTTCGCTCAGGTGGATTGGGGGGAGTTCGCTCAGGTGGATTGGGGGGAGTTCGCTCAGGTGGATTGGGGGGAGTTCGCTCAGGTGGATTGGGGGGAGTTCGCTCAGGTGGATTGGGGGAGCGGTCAGGTGGATTGGGGGGAGTTCACTCAGGTGGATTGGGGGGAGTTCGCTCAGGTGGATTGGGGGGAGTTCGCTCAGGTGGATTGGGGGGAGTTCGCTCAGGTGGATTGGGGGAGCGGTCAGGTGGATTGGGGGGAGTTCGCTCAGGTGGATTGGGGGGAGTTCGCTCAGGTGGATTGGGGGGAGTTCGCTCAGGTGGATTGGGGGGAGCGGCTCAGGTGGATTGGGGGGAGTTCGCTCAGGTGGATTGGGGGGAGTTCGCTCAGGTGGATTGGGGGGAGTTCGCTCAGGTGGATTGGGGGGAGCGGCTCAGGTGGATTGGGGGGAGTTCGCTCAGGTGGATTGAGGGGAGTTCGCTCTTAGGGGGAGCGTGTCAGGTGGATTGGGGGGAGCGGGTCAGGTGGATTGGGGGGAGTTCGCTCAGGTGGATTGGGGGGAGCGTGTCAGGTGGATTGGGGGGAGCGGGTCAGGTGGATTGGGGGGAGCGGGTCAGGTGGATTGGGGGGAGCGGCTCAGGTGGGGCCGGTTAAGCTTGCTCAGGTGGGTGGGACAAGCCCAGTGAGTGTGGGGAGAACTGTGGGTGACACTTGGCTCCCCCCGAAGCAGAGGCTCTGGGAGATGGTGCTGGGGGCACAGAGCCTGGGGCGCGTGGTGCCCACTCGGCCCGGCTGAGGGACTCCCGGCCTCCGCAGGAAGCACCCTGCCCGCAGCTGTGCCCGCCGAGGTCTGCGTGTCTTGGACTCCGGGGGGTGACTGCTGGGCTGCCGGCTTCCCACCTCCAGTCTCGTCTGGGCCCCGGGACAGGGCCCGGCCCAGGGTGCTGCGGGCGGGGAGTGTTGGCCGAGTCGGTGCTGATGCAGAGCCCACGGGCGTGGAGGCTGTTTCTGGGGCAACGGCACCCGAGTGTGAGGACCCCGGCGGCTGGCAAACAGGTCCAATACCCACTCGGGACCGCGTTCGGGCGCGGGGAACCCGGCGGCTGGCAAATAGGTCCAACACCCACTCGGGACCGCGTTCGGGCGCGGGGGACCCGGCGGCTGGCAAATAGGTCCAACACCCACTCGGGACCGCGTTCGGGCGCGGGGAACCCGGCAGCTGGCAAATAGGTCCAACACCCACTCGGGACCGCGTTCGGGCGCGGGGAACCCGGCGGCGCAGAGGCCAGTGTGTGTTGATGCACAGGGTGGCCCCCATCGCTGTGGCGGGAACGTCGGGAGAAGCGGGGACAGAAGCCCACACGCTCCGGCGTGCCCACAGGCACAGCAGCAGCGGCTGCGGATTCACGCTCACACGCTCGTGCCCACGTGTGCCCCGTGTTCCTCGGCTCCTCAGAGCCAATCCGTTCGGGACTGTGCTCGGCTGCCTGCGGCAGAGAACCGGTTAACCGTGACTCGGCCCCACAGCCGTTTGCTCTTCCTCGTTTAGAATTCGGGGGCAGCAGCTGGGCTGACAGGCGGCGCCCCAATCCCTTCGGAGACTCCGGCTCCCCTCTTTCTGCTCAGCCGTGTTAGCTGGGCTTTCGTCCTCAGGCCGGTGCCTCACGGTGCCAAGGGGGCTGCCGTGCCTCCGGCATTGCCTCCCGCACCCTTCCCGACAAGGAGGAGGAGAAGAACAACAGACAGAGGCCCGTGCCCGCTGAGCCTGCTCCTTCTAAGACGTACCTGGCAGCCCCTTCAACGACTCCTGCTCACATCTCATTGGTCGGGACTGTGTCACATGACCAACCCTAGCGGCAAGGGAGTCTGGCACGTGGGGCAGGTGGTTCTACGGGGAGGAGGGCGTGGACACAGGTAGTGTAGGGCACCACGGTGTCTGTGGTGCTATTCCCACCATCACGGAACCCCTTTTCTCTTTACGTGGATAGCAAACATCACCTAGCTCAGTGGTCGGCAAACTGCGGCTCGCGAGCCACAGGCGGCTCTTGGGCCCCTGGCGTGTGGCTCTTCCACAAAAGACCACGGCCTGGGCGAGTCTATGTTGAAGAAGTGGCGTTAGAAGAAGTTTAAGTTTAAAAAATGTGGCTCTCCAAAGAAATTTCAGTCGTCGTACGGTTGATATTTGGCTCTGTGGACAAATGAGTTTGCCGACCACTGACCTAGTGTGTCTGCAGGCCGCGGGGAAATGTACTTTAACAGCTGTACATCCACCGAATGAACATACTGCTGTCTACTTAACAATTCCGTTATTTATAGTGATTTTAAAGAATCCCTCCCCACTCTTGCCAAGAACAGATCATCGAACTTCTTTATTGAACGTCTGTGTGTATAGATGTTGCTGTTTTTTTTTAAATATGTTTTTATTGATTTCAGAGAGGAAGGGAGGGGGCGAGAGAGATAGAAACATCAATGATGAGAGGGAATCATTGATTGGCTGCCTCCTGCACGCTCCACACGGGATGGAGCCTGCAACCTGGGCGTGCGCCCTGACCAGGAATCGAACTGTAACCTCCTGGTTCATAGTTCAATGCTCAACCACTGAGCCACACTGGCTGGGCTGTTTTTTTGTTTATTTTTTATTTTTTATTTTTTTATTTGAGCAACTCTCAGCATGCTGGGAATGTGTCTGATGTTCTTACCTTTTCAGCACGTTTTCTTAGCGATCGGGGTTGGAAGGCTGGTGCCTAATCTCAGACATGGCTCATCCATGGGGTTTGTGGGTACAGTTACAGACACGCAGAACCAGGAGGGGTGGGAGCCCGTGGGTCCTGGTCTCGCTCCAGGGATGGAGAGGTTTCACCGGGTCAGTCTGGTCCAGCCAATTGGCTGCGGTCACTGAAATGCAGAACGGGGGTTGATTGGTCATGTCTGCCATGGTTATGCAGAAGAGTGCTGTGTGTGGTTGATGGGTCATGTCTGCCATGGGTGCAGAAAGGACAGTGGTGGCACGCTCGCCATCGCCCCCTCTCCCCCCTCTCCCCGGGCTCGTGAAAGAGAGGACTTCTGAGACGGAGGGCTTTTCTGTGCGGGAACGCTCCCACTTTGGAAACGGTGGCTGTTGCCCGTTCACTGTCTTTTCCAAGGCAGGTTCCCGTCTACCTTGGTGTCCCCCTGTGTAGACTGTGGGTGACCCGCCTCCCCGCCTCCTTCAGCACGTTTGGGGGTGTATGAAGTTACTGTGCTTCTTTTATTTATTTTTTTAAAAATATATTTTATTGATATTTTACAGAGAGGAAGAGAGAGGAATAGAGAGCTAGAAACATCGATGAGAGAGAAACATCGATCAGCTGCCTCCTGCACACCCCCCACTGGGGATGTGCCCGCCACCAAGGTACATGCCCTTGACCGGCATCGAACCCGGGACCCTTGAGTCCGCAGGCCGACGCTCTATCCACTGAGCCACACCGGTTTCGGCCGTGCTTCTTTTAAACTTCTTTCCTAATTGGGCTTTTCCACCGGGAGCAGGCGGTGCTGCCGAGTGAGAGCGTTTACATAAACGCGCATAAAGTTCTACGTAAATCTCCGACATCAGACTCGTTCACGGTGCTCCGTGAATCCCTTTCAAGGGTGGAACACAGGTGACTACGGGCTACGTCACCCTGCACGCGGGCTGGGCGAAGCAAGTGCACACCGAGGGTGTAAAGGATCACCATGTGGTAAACGTCTGTGCCTGGAATGGGGCCCGTTCTCCGTTCAGTTCGCTGCCGTCCCCGTCGTCATTACCTCAGGCCGCCTCACTCGCTCTGCGTGGCCGCCGGCTCTGTGTGCCCCTCACCTCGGCGGCTCTGTGTGCCCCTCACCTCGGCGGCTCTGTGTGCCCCTCACCTCGGCGGCTCTGTGTGCCCCTCACCTCGGCGGCTCTGTGTGCCCCTCACCTCGGCGGCTCTGTGTGCCCCTCACCTCGGCCCTTGCTGTATTACGATCTGATGAGCATCACCCTTCCTACCTGGCCTCGGAGGGAGGCCCGTTCGTGTCTTCCTGTGCTTTGTGGCGTTGGCTTGCCATGTCTCCTTGTGTGGCTGACCGTTTCGGTCTCGGGAACGTGATGCTGTGTGGCAAACGTTTTGACTCGAGGGCCACAATGGGTTCTTAAACTGGACCGGAGGGCCGGAACAAAAGCATGGATGGAGTGTTTGTGGGAACTAATATAAATTCAAAGTAAAGGAGCGGAGGGGAGAGCAAGAGAACCGGATAGAACAGCCGGATCCGGCCCGCGGGCCGTAGTTTGCCCACGGCTGGGCTAGAGGCACACAGGTCCACGCGTGTTACTTCTTCTCGGTGGAGACAAGCTTGCCCGTACAGAACACGCTTCTCGGTCGTGTTAGCTACTTGTTGCCCTAAGTTCTTTCCCCTGGGTTATTTCTGTGCCTCCTTCTGTCACCAGCATTTGTCATAGAGATGTTCATGGCTTTAGCTCAGTTCTACCCTTCCTCTTCTAGGAAGATGTTGAGACAGCGTGTAACAAAAGTCATGAAAATAAGGTAGAAAGCCCCGGCCCCAGGTCAGGGCTGTCCGTGCGTGTCCGTGCGTGTCCGTGCGTGTGAGTCACGTGGGTTCGCCTGCAGGGTGGCTGTGGCGGAGTGCGTCTTTGCTGGGATCTTTCTAGGAGGAAGGACGAAAAGCGAGCACGTCAGATGCTCTCGCTGCTGCTACCGGGAGTGTTGGGTGATGAAATGTGCACGGATGGGAGCTCATTCATGCCTTCCTCGAGGATTCGCCGAGTACCGTGTGGTGTCAGGAGCGTGGGTGGGGCCCACCTGAGTGTGGCGGACGGGGAGTTCCCCAGGTGATGTGCAGGGAGCGCTGGAACTGGTCTTGGGGTGCCACGTCCAGGGCCATCCGGGGCCCAGGCGCCTTTGACTCCCAACTTGGTCCTCTGTAGTGTGTTGGTATGTTTGCTGGTGTGGGTCCCATCTCTGTTCCAGGCAGGAGGAAAGATGGGTCAAGGGGGTTATGCCAGCTGAGATTGCCCTGCCAACAGAGTTTTCCTGGAAGCCCCACCCAGTAACTTCCGCTTCTGACTCATTGGTCAGGGGTGGGTCACATGGCCACGCTTAGGCCCATCATAGGAAGACGACAGAGAAGGGGGTGTGGCTTGCATGCCCCATCTCACACCTGCCTGGAGGCCTAGGGTTCTCGGAACCTAGACCCCCGGGGTTTAAGCTTGTTCAGGGACCCGCAGACTCTGACGGGGACAGCCCTCAGCCATGGGCTGGTCCCACCTGTCCTGGGCAGACCTCGCTTCCCCGTCTGCCCTTCATCGCCCACCTGGGGAATAATCTCCCGGATGAAGCTGGCCCTGAGGTCTCCAGTGACCGGCGATGGACACACCGTGGACCCGCTGCTGAAGGCACAGACCAGCGGCGGCTTGCTTCGGCATCTCAGGGTCCCAGGAGTCCCTTGGGAAGGACTCCGAGAAGATGGGGCTGAAAAGGGAATGTTCCCAGCCAGGAGGGAGCTGCCAGCGGGCCTTGATCTCCCCGCTGCTTTCTCCTCCCTCCAACACCTGCTCTCCACCCTGACGCCGGCCCAGGGACCCTCGCCTCCTTGAGCATTTCCTCCTGGGCCAGCAGCTCCACCCGGGCCCGAGGCTGCCCTCTCCTTCCATGGGGAGGGCGTGGCCGACTCTGTGCTTTAGGGGAGACGCGGGTCAGCCCTCCCCCACCGGCCGTGGGAGCCGGGCCATCGGAAATGCTCTGGGTTTTTCCTGCAGGTGCTCCTTCCAGCGCAGCCAGCCGGCTTTCTGGGCACACAGGAGCCCGCTCCCATGTGGCCCCTCCAGGGATGACCTAAGCATTTGTTTGTAAAGGGCTGGCGGGGGGCCACTGCCTTACGCAACACCCACGTTCCCCCTCGCCGCCCCCCCACGCCTGTTTCCCAGGGATCCCCAGGCCCCTGCCGATGTGCGTCCGCTGCCCAGGGGCCGTCGTTCGGTCCCGTCACTGCCCTGCTCCGAAGCCATCACGGCTCCCAGCAGCCTGCAGCCCAGGCCGCAGGCACCCTGCTCCCCGCAGACCGTCACCTGACCGCTGCAGAGCCTCCTCTGAGAAGTCCTCTCTGGCCGGCGGTGCCCGTCCTGTGTCCGGCAGCCCCCCCCTCCTTCCCCCCAGCTCAGCACCTGTCACCTGGGCTGCACTCCCCTCCCCGGAGCCCAGCCCTCCCACCGGCCCTCCCTGCAGGGCCCGCCTCTGCGGCCAGGTGTCAGGCTGCTGGGGGGCAGGCCCTGGGAGGTTGTTTGCAGAACCTGGAGCCAGTGGAACAGCCTCCCCGGGAGCTGTGTGTGTCTTTGTTCTGGAAGGTTCTCCAGGTCTTTCTGAAAAGCAAAATGCTCGAAACACAGCTGCCCGCCATTCGGAGCAGCAGGTGTTTGTAGCAGCGGAAGGCAGGGCCGTGGGAGGGCAGTCCCGCCGCATGGGTGTGGGGTTCCCCGCACCCTCGTCTGCCCACTCACGCAGGGGCTGCCCGTGTTGCCGCTTTTCCTCCCAATCCAGGGCACCCGCAGGCCTGCCCGGGTTCCGGGGCCCCAGGAGCTATTGTCTGAGGGGCCCTTCCTCCCCCCGGGCCTGGGCCTGCCCGGGTGGCTCACCCCTGAGCCCACGCAGCTGCCGGGCAGGGACAGAGTGTCTTCGTGGCGGGGCCCCGAGCACTGGTCTCCGACCTCTCCGCAGGGTGCGTCCAGGCCACAGGGTCAGGTTGCCAGCGCCCCACCCCTCGAGGTAGGATTTACCCACCGCCTGGGCACCACGGAAGGTTCTGGACTCTCCTTCCTTCGGGCAGGGGGAGCTGTCAGCCTGGCCCCAGCGGTGCCGGGAAAGGCCCTGCGGAGTTGGTGACCGCCCTAAAGCCGGGGCCGGGTCCCAGCTCCCAAGCCCTCGGGTCAAGTCCAGCTTCTGAGACCTGTGGCCCTCCCAGCATCCTCGCTGCTTCCGGGAGTCCTGGGGCTGGGACCGGGGCGGGTCCTCTCTGCCCCCCATGGTGGCCGGGTCCGGGTCCGAGAGCCTGGGCCCACCCTGCCCCGTCCCTCCATTCCCTGCTCTGGGGCGGCGGGGGCGGGGGGGGCCTCAGGCTCGGGCCGTTGTCATGGGGATTGCGCGTTGGGATCTATTCTGAGACCGAGTGTAGCGTGGTTTTTCATCCCTGGCGTCGGCTGTTGATTTCCCCCTTTCCCGGGCGAGAGGATCTGCGCGGATTTTGACTAGCCAGAGGCGTGGCTGGCGGCGTGGCCCAGACATCTCTGTGATTAGTGACAGGGGACTTGCGGGGACCCTCCAAAGGGGGGCTGCCCAGCCTGCCCCCAGCGGGCACAGCCTGGCTGATAGGCGCAATGTCCCTCCCCCAGCGTCTGCCTCTGGCCGGCGGGGTGACAGCAGGCGGGGCCTGCGCCCTCTGGGACACCGCCCCAGGCCGCTGGAACTCAGGGCGCGGTGGGGGCAGAGGCGGGTGCCCGGGCGGGTGCCGCTGCAGGCACGGGCTCCTGGTGCCGCCGGGTGCAGGCTGCCGGCCCTGGCCCTCACTCGTGGGAGTGAGAACTGTGTGTTTAGACGTTTAACACCGGCCTCGCCGGCTGCCTCGCACACCCCACCTGGACAGGCGCGGCCTCGCTGCTCCCTGCTCCCTGGCCTGGGGCGCCGTGAATGAAGCATGAACCTGAGAGGTGGGCCTGCTCCTGCCCCGTGAGGACATCGCTGCGCCTCCTGTCCCCAGGGCACAGAGCACCCAGTGAGGACACGGCCGAGGGGCTCAGGGAGTGCGTCCCCTGGGGGGGCACGGGAGGGAGGGAGGGCGGCGCTGGCCATGTGCAGCCCGTCTTTGGGGTCAGGCAGCCGGGACCCCGGGCATCCCCTGGGGATGGGCCGGCTTTGCAGCCTCAGGCTCTGGGAGCCGCCAGCAGGTGGCCCGCCGGTGCCCCAGCAGGCCGGCGGTGACTGTCCCCGGTAAGCCGCCTTCTCCTTAGTCATGAGGGCAGACCTGGTGGACCGGGAGGCAGCACCCGGTGAGGGCGGACGGCTGCAGGCAGTGGTCAGGGGCCAGTGCTGGCCGGTCCCTGCTCTGTGATGGGGGTTCCCCAGGGTGGTCATACGTCCCAGGGCTGGAGGTGGGAGGTCAGACAGTCTGCATTTGACCCCGTGTGAGGTTTCTACATTGAAAAAACAAAACATTCGAATCACACCAACAATACACAGTCGCTGTAAGCGAAGTTGGAAATGCAAGTAAAGAAAAGTGTCCTGATCTCCCACTTCCCAGGATCCCCCGTTCTTAGACTCCAGATGACACGGGCCCACACTGTTCTTACACACGCGCACACACACACACACACACACACACACACACGCACGCACACGGCGTCTGCTGCTTGTTCTTATCCACTTATTTCACCAAAGCCAGGCTCCTGCGAGAGGCCCCCTGTGCCTGTGGCGTGAGCCCGCAGTGTGGCAGGGAGCTACTTTGCCGGCGGAGTTATGGTGCCGGGTCTGCCCAGGAGTAAGGCCCAGCTCCCAAGGTCAAAGCCGGCCTGTCAGAGGCCACAGGTGGACACCCGCCACCATGGGTGGCTCCATCGCCCACCTGTGTGGTGGGACCTTGTTTATTTCTTTTTAAATATATTTTTATTGACTTCAGAGAGGAGGGGAGAGGGAGAGAGAGAAACATCAGTGCTGAGAGGAATCATGGATCGGCTGCCTCCTGCTCGCCCCACACCGGGGATGGAGCCCACAGCCCGGGCATGTGCCCCGACCAGGAATGGAACCGTGACCTCCTGGTGCCTAGGTCAGCGCTCACCCCCTGAGCCACGCCGCCGGCTGTGGGATCTTACTAAGCTCACCTGCGCTCTGCTGGGGCCATGCTGCCGGCTCCCAGGTTTGCTGCTGAAGGAATGTGTCGACGCCGCCCTTGCCCGCATTCCTCGGGACACATTCCTCGCAGTACAGTCAGCGTCACAGACGGCTCCTGCGCCCGCTCCGGCCCTCCGGCCCTGCGTCAGAAGGACAGCCAGACCCCTGCACCTGGGGGGGCCTCGCGAGCGAGCGGCTGATGTGGGGGTGCTCTGCCCGGTGCGGGGTCCCCTCCCCCAGCAGCTGCCAAGCCTCTGTGCTTACAGGGCAGTCGCACACATGACCGAGAGCCGGGGACTTAACTCCCGAGCCTCAGTCTTCCCATCTCCGCAGTGGGGACGAGGCTCACCCTGCAGGCTCTCCTGGGGTGGGATCTCACAGCGCCTGGACCCACATGGGTCAGGTGCCTGCCTGTGGCCTCTGACAGGCCGGCTTTGACCTTGGGAACTGGGTCTTACCCTTTGCAGCCCCAGGCACAGCCCCGCCCACGGACTGGCTCACCGGGACCTGGTTTATGTGCCGGCAGCCCTGACCTGCGGTGACTCGCTGCCCTCTGTGCCCCGCCCCGGGGTCTGAGGCGGGTTTATAAAGGGGGTGACAGGCGGGGGTGGGTGTGGCCAGGGGGAGTCTTACGTCCCTTCCGTTACCTCCAGTGTTACCTCCAGGTCCGCTGCTGTTCAGGGAGGAGAGGGAATAGGGGCCCCACTGGGCAATTGGCGTCATTGCCACAAAAACGGGGTCGTCACTGGGGTGGGTCAGAGGTCCCGAGACCTGAGGAACGTGGCGGGTCTGGGGGCTCTGGTCAGCGTCACTAAGGAGGGAAAGCAGGGTGCGGGGTGGCACTGATGGTTGGCCCAGCCGTTCCCCAAAGAGGAGAAAGGGGGAGAAGCAGGTGTGGGGGTCCTGTGGACAAGTCGGGGGCTCGAAGGCCCCAGGCCTCGCTGCCCGTGGCCTTGCTGCCCGTGGCCTCGCTGCCCGTGGCTCAGTGGTGTGGCCTTGCTGCCCGTGGCCTCACTGCCCGTGGCTCAGTGGTGTGGCCTCGCTGCCCATGGCCTTGCTGCCCGTGGCCTCGCTGCCCGTGGCTCAGTGGTGTGGCCTCGCTGCCCGTGGCCTTGCTGCCCGTGGCCTCGCTGCCCGTGGCTCGGTGGCGTGGAGAGTCGGGAGGTGACCCATGCTGCCTGCCCCGTGCCAGCCTGGCCTCGGGTGCTGCCGTGCCCAGTGTCCAGGGTGAGGGCTGTGGGCGCCGTGGGCATTGCTGGGCTGAGTGGGGGTTCAGGTGCGTTTCCGGCTGCCTCGGGGAGCGGTTGGGAGGCACATTTCGAGGCCCAGAGAGGATGGGGACCGAGCTCACGTCTCTGTCCTGTCCTGGGGGCTGCTGGGTCCCTCTTGGACACCTGAGCTTAAGGTGCTGGGGGGCGGGGAGCGTGCCAGGAGGAAGCAGTCCGGTTGAGGGTTAGGGCTGTGGTAAGCCCAGTGGCTGAGCGGGTGGGTGGCACCTGGCCTCCCCTGCCCACCTCCCCTGCAGTAGGGCGGGCGTGAGGGAGAAGGCCAGGCCTGGAGGAGGCCATGAGCCGGCCCCCAGGGAGCGGACAGTGACCCACGAGTGCGGGCAGGCCAGGCAGGCCAGGCAGACGCTGGGGGACCAGGCCGCCCGCCCGCCCAGCCCTGCAGTGGCCACCCCTGCACACCTCCAGATGCTGAGTGCACCTCCCCGCCCCCGTTGGCCAGCGGGCCGCTTTAAGGTGGTTGCCAGGGCAGCGGGCAGCAGAGCAGGCTCCCCAGGGAGGGCTGGAGTGAGCGGATGGGCTCGGCACCTCAGGCTCAGCTCTTGGGCGCCCCCTGGGGGCAGTGGGTCAGGGCCTCATTCCCAAGCAAGACCTGGGGAGCCGGGTTTGCGTCCCTCAGGGTCCAGGCTGGCACTGCCCTGACCCGTGGGGAACCCTGGGCCAGGCCCCCCGACAGCCGGGGCCTCCGCCCACTGGAGCGCCGTGGGTCCCAGCACCTTCGTGTGGGAGCTCTAGAGGCGCTGAGGCCCCCGCGTCTCGGCCTTGCACACACGGTGCTCCCGCCGGGAACGCCTCGCGGCCCACAGGCTGAGAGCCGCCAGCAGGGCCGCCTAAGGCCATCGGGAAACACAGGTATTTACATGACGATTCGTCCCAGCAGCACAGTTACAGTGATGAAGGAGCAACGAAAATGATGTTACGGTTGGGGGTCCCCACCACCCGAGGAGCTGTGTTAAAGGGCCGCGGCGTTAGGAAGGTTGAGAACCACTGCCCTAGAGGGGAGCGCTGGGCTGGCTCCCAGGAGGGTCTGGCCACCTGGAGACAGGCCCTTCTCTGCCCCTCCCTCCTCAGTGTCACGCTCCGGGTGGCTGCCCCCCCCCCACTGTCCCGGGCCTGCGCCCTCCCTCCCTGCGCCGGCCCCTCCCCGAGCCCCTGGCTGCCCCGCCCTGGCTCTCCAGGCCCCCAGCGGCCCCGCCCCGTGCTCTCCCGGGCTCCCTGGCCAGCTGGTGCCCTTAGCCTCCCCTTGCCTCTCTGCTCCATCTTCAGAGATGCGCCCGAGTGGACTTGTGTTTCATACCACGACCTTGACCTGAGACAGCCCAGGCCCTCGACTTGACTAAGGCCGATAGGAAGCCGCAGCCCGCGCCACCAGCTCCCTGTCGCTTCCCTCCCGGGAGGACGCGTGAGAGCCGGGGCGCTGTACCCCCAGCCTGGCGCGGTGGGCTTCTGCGACGGGGCGGCGGGAGAGGCAGCCGGGAGGCCCCGCATCCCTGCAGGGCAGGGCGCACCCCTCCGCGCGGACACAGGCCTTCGTGCACGCGGGGATCCTGGACGGGACGGCAGCTGTGCTCTCCGGCCCGTTCGCCCCTCCCCCCACCCCCATCCCGGGCTCCAGCACTCAGGTGTGGGGGTGTTAGCCCAGGGGAGGCAGCTGCGGAAGCTTAGGGCAGGGCCACGAGAGGGTGCACCCCTTTCCTCCCTGTGGCGTCCTGGCAGCTGCCTGGGTCCCGGGGCACCAGCGAGACCTGGGGGCAGTGCCATGGCTCCGGCTCGGCCCGCTGGCCTGCCCTGGCTGCCCCCGCGCCCTGCCCCGGCCGCATGGGGGCGTCCCCAGCTGTCCCGCACCTGTGGGGCCAGGGCTCAGTGGCGTTCCCTTGTGGGTCCTCGTTTCCTGGTCAGGTCCGCGAGAGGTTCCACTCAGAGAGGCTCAGCCACCTGCCCGAGGCCACACAGCCCATCAGGAGCACCAGACGCCGGAGTTCCATCCCGGCTCCAGCTCCACCCGACTTCCTGCAGCTCAGTGCCGCCTGGCCTCCCGGGACAGGGCGGGCTTCCTGGAGGCAGCGGCACTGGCGTGGAGTCCCGGGGAGGGCCAGCCCGCTGCCGAGGGGCAGCTCCCACTGGAGGGCACAGCAGGTGCAGCCATGTGGAGGGGGGAGGGTGGGCAGAATGGATCCCAGGCCAGGGGGCTGCGGGAAGGGGTGGCTGACTGAGGGGAGCACAGTGGGTGGAGGTGGGAGAGGGGCTGAGCCCGGGGTGGGGGAGGGGGTCCCGGCGTGGGGTGGGGGTGAGCAGGGCTGGGCATGATGTGTAGGAGAGATCGGGGGGCCGGGGACGGGGGCATGAGGAGGCTGTGGATGTGCCCAGGTGAGAGACGAGGGGCCGCACCAGGCGGGGTGTGGGAACCCGGAGAAGGGAGATCTGGGAGGCCGTGGCGGTCCTTCAGGAGGCAGCGGGGCAGCGGGCGAGCGCTGTGCCGGTTTGGTCCCTCCGAAGCTCGGCCTAAAGGAGAACGTTTCCGTTATTTCCAGGTGTGGGGGGACTTCCTGGAGGAGGGGCCGTCGGACAAGGCCCAGTGGGTCCAGCGCGTATTCCCTTCTCTGCTCCTCCCACCGCGGCGGCCCTGCCTGAGGCGGAGGGGAGGGGGCATGTGCCCAGGGCCCTGCCTGAGGCGGAGGGAAGGGGGCGTGTGCCCAGGGCCCTGCCTGAGGCGGAGGGGAGGGGGCGTGTGCCCAGGGCCCTGCCTGAGGCAGAGGGGAGGGGGCGTGTGCCCAGGGCCCTGCCTGAGGCGGAGGGGAGGGGGCGTGTGCCCAGGGCCCTGCCTGAGGCAGAGGGGAGGGGCATGTGCCCAGCAGAGCGGGGAAGGGCGCTGCGGGCAGGGGAACAGCGAGGTGGAGGCCCAGAGGAGAGTGCTGGCTGGGCCTGCACAGCAGGGTGCCGAGGGGGCGCCCAGGGGGCCGAGAAGGCAGGTCTGCTCCCTGCTCAGGGGCAGCTTTTGGTTTTCTTCCGGTGCCTCAGAGGCCGGGCCGGGGGCGGGAGGAGCCGGCAGCTGCCGCTCGGCTCAGGTCTGGCACCAGCTGGTTCGTTCACCTGCCCGGGGGTCAGCGTCTGCCCCAGCCCTGGCTCATTGAACCCCCCGAGCTGTGCCCAGGAGAAGGTGGCACCGAGGTGCCTTGAGCCCCCTGAGTGTCCCTGGCTGAGCCTTGGCTCAGTGCCCGTAGAGGCTGCCCTGTTGCCCCTCCCTCGCCTCTGTGTCTGACTCAACCTGTCTGACCCCCCAGGGTCCTCCCCGGGTTCTTGTTCCCATTACACAGATGAGTAAGCTGAGGCTCCGAGGGCTCCAGGAACGTCCCCAAGGCCTCACGGTGGTGCTAGTGCCCTGTCTCTCACTGGCCATAGGTGGGAGCCTCTTAGGAACCTGCCTCCTCCCCCAGGAAGCCTTCCCTGACTGCTCTGGGTTGGCCCACCACGTCTGCTTTCTCCGCTCCAACTCTGGGTGGCAGAGCGCTGGGAGGAGGAGGCCAGGGGTGTGGAAGGAACAGGCTTGTGGGGCCTTAAGCCGGGACTTCCCCTCGCTGGGCCTCAGTTTCCTCAGCTGAGAAGCGGGGATGACAACACCTTCCTTGCAGGGAGGTCTTGGGGTTGATGATTACGAAGCCCCCAGCACAGCTGGGCACCTGTCAGTTCCCTGCTTCCCCGCTGAGGTAACCCCACCCCTGTCAATCTCTCCCCTGGGAGTCACCACCTCTCCCCCCACCCCCCCACCCCAGGCTCCGAGTTCCAGAAAATCTGCCTGGTCAGGTCTGAGGGAGGGAGCCAGCCAGCCAGCGTGTCTGGGTGGCGAGAGGCTATTCTGGGAACTGGCCGGGAAGGAGGCTTTTGTTTTGCTTTGCTTTGTTTTGTTTGCTCCTGTGATCACAAGAGGTGGCGGCCCTGCCTCTGCTCCTGGACCCGAGCGAGCAAGGGCTGCGCGGGGATGGAGGGGGGAGGCACGCATTCGCTGTGAGATGGACGGTCAGACTTCCTGACAACCGAGGCCACACGAGTCTGCAGCCCAGCCCGTCACTTGTCACTGTCAGCTTGTTCCCAGGCTGTCTGAGCGAAGGCGGGGTGTCGGGGGGGAGGTAGGGGGGAGCGGTGAGAAAGCAGGGGCCTCAGATCCTGACACACCAGAATGGTGTTTCCAGCTCTGCCATTTGCCCATGGGTCCACCTTTCCACTCACCAACCCGTGTCCAACCATCCTGCCTTCCCCAGCCACTCATCCATCCATCCATCCATCCATCCATCCTCTTATCCATCCATCCATCCATCCCCCTATCCATCTGTACATCCATCCATCATCCATCCATCCATCCATCCATTCATCTATCCATCCATCATCCACCCATCCCCTTATCCATCCATCCATTCATCCATCCACCCATCCCCTTATCCATCCATCCATCCATTCATCCATCCATCCATCCTCTTATCCATCCATCCATCCATCCCCCTATCCATCTATCCATCCATCCATCCATCATCCATCCATCCATCCATTCATCCATCCATCCATCCATTCATCTATCCATCCATCTATTCATCCATCATCCATCCATCCCCTTATCCATTCATCCATCCATCCATCCATCCATCCACCCATCCCCTTATCCATCCATCCATCCATTCATCCATCCATCCATCCATTCATCTATCCATCCATCTATCCATCCATCATCCATCCATCCCCTTATCCATCCATCCATCCATCCATCCATCCATCCATCCATCCGTCTATCCATTCATCCCCTTATCTATCCATCCATCCATCCATTGTTGATTTAACCATTGATTCACCTAAACATCAGTCTGCTCATCCATTTGTCTATCCATCGTCCATCCATCTACCCACCCACCTACTCATCCATCCATTTACTCACCTGCCCATTCCCTCACCTCTTCATATTCATCCACCCACCTGTCATCCATCCATCTGCCCATCCACCCACCCATCCTGTGAGCACCTGCCCACTCTGGGCCTCCACTCCCCTCAGGGAAGGAGCTGGGGGTGAGATGTGGCCCCTCCTGCTCCGAGGCGCGGGTGTGGGGATGTGGGGCCGGCGAGGCCTTGGCCGTGCGGAGCAGAGTTCTCGGGAGGGAGTTCCTGGCCGAGCTGAGCCGAGCTGGCAGGGCCCCGGGGCCTCTGGTGTGGCAGCCCGGCCCCCTTGAGCCATCACACTGCCGCGTGCATACAGCCCTTCGTGGGTTTGGAGGGGTTTCCTTCCTGCCGTCTGGTCGCATTTTGAGTGTCTGTGGGCGAGGTGTTTGCATGTAGTGGATCTTGGGGTCAGGAAGGGTGGGGATGGCCCTGCCCCCAGGGGCTCACATTCCCAGGGGGGCCTCAGCTGCCCCGGAAGTGTCTGGAGAGAGCAGGAGGGGGGCTCCACGAGCCGTTCTGAGTGTGGGCCCAGAGGATGGGCCTGAAGTTTGGAGGAGGGTCCCCTGCAGGGATGGGACGGGGAGGACTAGGTCAGGCGGGGGCTCTGGGTGCGGGGGCCTCCATGTGACTCAAAGCAGACACAGCACGAAGAGGGAAGACATGTCAGGTGCTTTCCCTTGAGGCGCAGGGAAGCCACGTGCGGGTAAGTTACGCTGACACGCCGTCTCCCTGGCCCACCACACACTGCGCCCTCAGAAGAAGGCGCTTTGACGGAGTGCTGGTGGCCACGGGCCACTGGGAAACCTAGTTGGAGTCAGAGGCTGACAGGCTGGTGGCTCTTGTCCTTGTTCCTCACCATTTCATGCAACAGACACGGGACAGCTGGGTGAGCCAGGCACCCAGGCACCGGGCAGGGCCCAGGCACCAGCCCTCTGCGCCCCTCCCATCCGCATGGACGAAGCATTGAGGACGGATGAATGTGAGGTGGGGCGAAGGAGGCCCCAGACGGTCCTCATGCACAGGTGCCCCCGTGACCGCGGCTTTGTCACCCCCAGCCGCCGAGGTCCTGATTCCACCCCCAGGAGAGAAGGCGGGGACGGAGCCAGCGCCTGGCCCTGCGGCTGTGGGCTCCCAGGGCCTGCCCGAGCCCAGAGCTCGCCGGTCACCTGTTGGCCGGCACTCCCGGCAGCGGCGGCCGGCAGCGTTGGGCTGCACAGCGGCGTGTCTGTGGCCCGGGAAATAGCAATCATCACCACGCGGCACTTCCTCTTGAGAGCTCTTCAGGCCCACGTTTCCCCGACGCGGAGGGCAGAGGAAATAACCACTTCATCAGCCTCCAGCTCCCGCATGGGGCTCCTGCCCTCGGGAAACACCGGGGTCCCCCGCGCCCCCCGTGTCAGAGGAAGTCCCTACGTTTACCAGGAGGAGCGCTGGAGGCAGGAGGCAGGCGACAGGCAGCAGGCCGAGCTGCGGATTGAACCCCGAGCCCCTGGGACAGCCGAGGGGCCCGGGAGGGAGGTCCCCAGGTGCACGTGGTCGGCTCGCCGCGCCCAGCTGGTTCAGGCGTCCACTCTTTTCTTTTTCTTCTAAATATATTTTATTGATTTTTTACAGAGAGGAAGGGAGAGGGATAGAGAGTTAGAAACACCGATGAGAGAGAAACATTGATCAGCTGCCTCCTGCACACCCCCTACTGGGGATGTGCCCGCAACCAAGGTACATGCCCTTGACCGGAATCGAACCTGGGACCCTTCAGTCCGCAGGCCGACGCTCTATCCACTGAGCCAGACCGGTTGGGGCCATTCTTTTCTTTTTTAAATATATTTCCAGAGAGAGGAAGGGAGCACTTTGAGCGTGTCCTCCGAGGGCCTGGGGCCTCCGTGGCTTCATATGAGAGGCCAGCTGTTCACCCTCTGGAGGGTGCTTATGTGCGATGGGCTAGACCAGGCGTCCTCAAACTACGGCCCGCGGGCCACATGCGGCCCGCCGAGGACATTGATCCGGCCCGCCGGGTGCCGCTGCCTGTCCTGCTTAGCAGCCAACGCGTCCTGGGCCCGCAGTGCGCATAGGAATTTGTTCATAGTTTTTTTTTTTAAAACTATAGTCCGGCCCTCCCACGGTCTGAGGGACAGTGAACTGGCCCCCCGTTTAAAAAGTTTGAGGACCCCTGGGCTAGCGCCTCTTGCTGCTCTCGGGGTTCTGTCTGTGTTGTTGACGTTCCGTAGCTTAACGAGGGCGTGTCCAGGTGTGGATCTCTCTGTGTTCGTCCTGCTTGGAATGTGTTAAGCTTCTTTTTCATCAAATTTGGAAGATTTTGGCCCTTATTTCCTTAGAAGTACTTCCTGCCTTTTTCTGTCCCCTCCCAGAGCGCCAAGGAAATAAATGGTGGATCTTTGGTTGTAGTCTCACAGGTCTTGGAGGCTCTGTGTACTTGTTTTAAGATTATTTTTCCTTTCCGTTCCTCGGACGGGGGAGTCTGAATTAGCCTCTTTATGTTCCCCGATTCTTCCTTCCAACTTGCCGCGGAGCCTGGTCTGGGGTTTTCCGTTCCAGTGATTGTACTTCTCCGCTCCCGAACGTCTGTGTTTTACTGGGAATGGTTTCTGTCTCTTCGCTGACACTCTTTATTCTTTGACCGCGTTTTTTTACTGGCGGAACAGCTGACTGAGGATCTCTGCGGATTGCTGGTGTCCTTAGGGACGGCGTCCTGGGACTGCTTTGGGGGCCATACTTTCCTACGTGTTCGTGTCAGACTTTTCTGTTGAAAACTAGATGTTTCAGATGCTATAACGTGGCAACTCTGGAAATCAAACTCCCTCCCCCCCCGCCCCACCCTGGGTCTGATGCTCTTGCTGCTGCTGAGCGTGTCGCTCTTCTGGATGAATTCTGTGAAGTCTGTGTTCCCCGTCATGTGTGGTCGGGGAGTCTCTGCCGGGTTAGCTCAGTGGTCAGCGCGTTGTTGGACAGAGCTTTGCTTAAACGCCTTGAGCCAGTAGTTCTCCCCGACTTCGTTAAGGGGACCTGTGTGTGTGTATTGGGGTGCACAATGCTCTGGCAGGCCGTGTGCAGGTCCCCCTTCGCCGTCACTTCCTGCTCGTGTGGGGTGTCCGGGTCAGCCAGAAGTGAACGATGGGGGACCGCTCAGTGCTCCCTGGTCATGTGCACAGCCGTGTGTGCATGTGCGTGCGTGTGTGCGTGTGTGTGTGTGCGTGCATGTGTGTGTGTCCTCGACTCCCGGGGGTCGGGCAGACCTTCCCCAGGCTCCCCCTCCCCTGCTTTTCTGCCGTGGACCGTGGCAGCGCCTCCTGCTCCGCGGGCAGTGCCGCTTCAGGCAGCTGCGGTGTTAAAAAAATTGCCTCTGTTTTCAGCCAAGGCCAGGGCATATGTTCTCGCTGAGCCCGCCCAGGGAGGCCGGCGAAGACCAGCCCCGGGAACGGCCCTCCAGGGGCCGCCATCAGGCCGAGGCGTTGGGGCCGCAGCCGCCTCTGACCCGTCCCCGCGGCGGGGCTGCGGGTTCACCGCCCGGTCCTGGGCTGCCGGCCGCGGAGGTGACCCCAGAGCTGGGGTCAGGGAGGCGTGAGCAGGACCGGCGGAGACACCGTCCCGCGTCCCGTTCGTCCTGAAACGTGGTCCCCTTTCCTGAGCAGACCCTTCACTGGAGCAGCGCCAGCTCTCGTCATTTCCAGAATTTGAAAGCTGGTGGGGACACTGCCCGGTGCTCCCCTGGCTTCTGCGGAGAAGGGGTCCTGGGGGCCCTCCCCTTGCTGGGCCCACGGCGGGCTGCCCGTCAGGAAGTCCTGTGACGCGGAAGCACATTGAGGGGGAGGTCCAGCAGCAGGGGGGGGCCCCGCGGTGTGGACGGAGGGGACCGTGCAGCAGGGAGAACGGAGACTCTGCTCCTGCCCCAGCACGGCCACCCCTCGCCCGCCTGGCGGACTCCACCGGCCATGACCTGCGTCTCCCCAGCGTGAGGGCAGCGGGGCGTCCGGGTCGCAGAGATGAGGATCGGAGTCTCAGGGTCGCCGCTCCCGGGCTGTGTGATGGGGCAGGTCCCTCGCCCTCTCTGAGCACGGCCTGCTCCGGGGAAACGGGGTGCAGGGCCCCGGCAGCTGCCTGCTGCTGCGGAGGAAGATTCCATCAGACCGCCCGCCCGGCCGCCCAGAGGAAACGGCGGGGGTCCCGGTTGCTTTGGAATCTCCGGCGCGGACCCCGGTCTGGCTGGTGTCCGGCTTTCTCTGGGTCTTTACCACCGACGGAGACCCCGGTTCCCTGCCGGCTGCTGAGCTGAGGAAAGGACGGCCCGTCTCCTTGAGGCGGATGAAGAGTGAAGGTTGGCCAGTGTGGAGGGTCTGTGCTGGCACCGCCGCGGCCCCAACGTGTCCTTCTGGGTGGAGGACAGGAGGCCACGGGTGGCGCCGTGCGGCCTGCTGTGGGCCCGGGGCGGCTTCAGGGAAGGGGTGGCCCGGGGCTGGGGCCGCCTCTGGGCTGGGGTGCAGGTGGGTGGCTCCGGCCGCTCCCCAGGGGCGGGCGCTGCTCCCGTGACTAGCAGTTCAGAACCCGGAGCGTCTAGAGCAGAAGTTGGCCGAAACCGGTGTGGCTCAGTGGATAGAGCGTCGGCCTGCGGACTGAGGGGTCCCGGGTTCGATTCCGGTCAAGGGCATGGACCTTGGTTGCGGGCACATCCCCAGTGGGGGGTGTGCAGGAGGCGGCTGATCGATGTTTCTCTCTCATCAATGTTTCTAGCTCTCTGTCCCTCTCCCTTCCTCTCTGTAAAAATCAATAAAATATATTTTAAGAAAATAAATAAAGAGCAGAAGTTGAACGAGGGAAGTGGCTGGAGGCCCAGGAGAGGTGCGAAGGAGGCGGAGGCGGGGTTTCCATCTCGTCTGTGGTCCAGGCTTTGGTCCGGAAGGTTAGGTGACGCGAGCCGGGGAGGAGGCGGTGTGGGTGCGGGACAGTGGTAAGGAGCGTGCGCCTCCCCGTGGAGACGCCCCCGTCGCCCTGGCTGTGGGTGCCGGCGGACAGGGCGGCCGTGGGCGCTGAGGATGCAGGAGACTCCCCCTGTGGAGGGCGCGCTCGGGGCAGGCGTGGGTCCTCCCTGTGTGGCTGTAGGAGACGCGTGGATCAGCGGGGCTTTGCCGCTGGGGACCCTGGGGGCCGTCCAAACCCCAGGGGACCTGCCCCACGTTCCCCCTCCCACCAGGCCCCATGGGTGCAGGACCAGAGACCAGCTCCAGTCGGGGCCGCGGCTCCGCCCCCCACCCCCGTTTGGTGGCTCTGTCACGCACACGCCAGGCCCGCTCCAGGGTCCTGACCCCGAGTGTCAGGGCTGGGGTCATGCTGACCGGCCCCCCTGGGAGCCCCCTGAGCGCTCCGTGGCCGCGCCTTAGGGAACTCTGGGCCGGGGGGTGGGTGCTGGCACCTCCCCAGGCAGGGCTTCTGCGGGAAGGTGGGTGGCCCGGGGCTGGCGTGGGGGAGGCCCACCGCATGGACTCGCGTGCTCGGCCCCGGCTGCGTGCCTCACACACAGCGCCCACCTCCCCGGGCGTGGAGAGGCGGTGGGGGTCCTCTGCCCGTGACAGAGGAGGAAGCTGAGGCTCTCCGTGGCAACGTGACTCAGTCAGATGACGCTGTGAGGGCCCTGAGCCCACTTCAGGCCAGTGCGGGGCCCCCAGCTGTCACCTCCGTTCCCGGGGCCGCGCTGGGACAGGCTCTCCTGCCACACGCTGGCCAGGCTCCTGCAGGGCCTCTGGGGGGACAGTGCCTGGGGGGACGGGCGGGGCGGGGATGCGGTTGTTGTTGCTCATCCTCACCCGAGGAGGCTTCCCATTGATGTTTAGAGAGAGTGGGAGGGAGAGGGAGACAGAGAGGAACATCGATGTGAGAGAAACACACGGATGGGTTGCCTCCTGCACGAGCCCTGACCAGGGCCTGGGCCGGGGAGGAGCCTGCAACCGAGGTTCGTGCCCTTGACCGGAATGGAACCTGGGACCCTTCAGTCCACAGGCCGACGCTCTACCCACTTAGCCACACCGGCCAGGGCCCCACTGCAGTTGCTGGCCTGCTGCACGCTCTTGCCCTGTGAGGCCGCTTCCCGCCAGCCGCGTGCTCTGAGGGAGAAGTTCCGTCGCCGGTGGTGGCCTGCGGTTTGGGTGCCGACGCAGCGGTTTCTGCTCACCTGGCGCTGCTGGTCAGGGTTCCTGAGCTTTGCCAGGTGGCCCCGGGGAGGCCTCCAGCCGCCCCAGGCAGCAGGACCAGCCTTGTTCTCACGTGACAGGGGAAACTGAGTCAGAGGGGACGGCGACCTTCCCGTGGGCTGAGCCCAGGTCTCTCCCCAGGCCCGTCCCTGGGCACCTTGGCCAGGGTGACCTCCCCGAGGCCAGCATTTGGGAGTCCCCGAGGAGCACCTTGCAGTTAGGAGGGGCCTCTCCTGCAGCAGCTGCACCTCGGTTTCTGGGGGGGGCCCCCCTGACGTGCGGAGCGGGTCCTGGAGGAGAGCCGGCCGTGCGGTGGCCAGTCCGCTCCCCCTGCAGGACGGCGGCCCGCGGTCCGGCTGCCTTGGCCGAGGCTGCCCCTGTCGGGCGCGAACAGTTCCGGGACACTGAGCTGCTGGCCAGACAGACGCAGGGCCGCCCTCCGGTCCCGGGACCACCCCTCACCGCTGGCAGCGGGGCAGCCGCCTTAATCGAAAGGGCTGTCCAGCTCCGAGAGAGGGAGCGAGGCCAGTCCCATTTGCAAACGCCTCCTGCAGCCAGAGGGTGGCCGTGGCCGGCTCTCCCCCGCGGGCACGGGTGGGTGGACGGGTGCCCCCTTTCTCCGCCGATGCTGAGCCCGGGGCTGAGGGGCGACAGCCGGTCTGTGCCTCAGTTTCTCATCTGCGACCTGAGTGCTGACAGGACGCCCAGCTCTGCGCCCACGTCTCTTAGGTCCCTTCCTCCGTGGCGGGAGGTCCAGGGAGCTCCTTAGAATGCAGAGTCCCAGGCCTCAGACCTGCTGACTCAGGACCTGCCCGTCTCGCGACATCCGCTGACCCCACCCGTGAGCCGTGTTGGGAAGCAGGGCTTCCGACGCCACCGACGCCACCGTTCCCCTTCACCCCAGGAGCCAGGTGTCTGGTGGAGAGAAGCACTGAGCGGCTGCCTCCTGCACGCCCCCACTGGGGATGGAGCCTGCAACCCGGGCACGTGCCCTGACCCGGAGCCGAACCGTGACCTCCTGGTTCACAGGTCGGCACGCAGCCACTGAGCCAGGCCGGCCGGTCTCACTTTCAATTCTAACGGCCCCATTGCCTTTGGCCTCCCGGCCCTGTTGACCGCCTCCCCCCCCGCCAGCTTGAATCACACATTTCACAGATGAGGATGCCAGGCGCGGTGCCAGGCCTCCTGCCTCCAGGTCATGGAGATCCCTGTGTGCCCAGGGGCCTCTGGGAGTTCGGAGCGAGGCCAGGGAGCCCTCCCGGGAGGCGGCCTTGCAGCTGGGCCCGGAGTGAGGCCAGGAGCCTGCCCCGTGGAGGGCAGGAGAGGTCTGAGCAGAGCGGGGCGCCTGGCAGACCAGGGCAGGGCCGTGGGGCCAACTGGGAGCCCCACTCGGAGCCAGCCAGGGCTCTCTGTCCCCCCGTCGGGTCTCTGGTGTGAATCCCGCCTCCTCCCTCTCGAGCACTCGGCGGTGAATGAGCCCTAAGAGGGTCCCTCCACGGCAAACAGGAAGAAGCCGCGTGCTCATACCTTCAGCTTGGCTTTGCTTCTTTGACCGGAAGCATCAGTTGTTCGTGAGTGGGCATGCAGTGAAGCTGGACTAAGGCTTCCCCATCCTGCGGACACGTCTCAGAAGTCAGCCAGATCTTACATAATCCCCCATGGACTTCATTTTTAGATGTAGATGTGCTTCCCCCCCCCCCCCCGTTCCCTGGTAGCTTCTTTTTGGGGGGCGGGGTATGCACTATGAGTGGGAGGGGAGGGAAGGAGAACGGAAGAGAGAGGGGGATTCATTGGGGGCGGAGACCAGAGGAGACAGCTTCCATCAGGGTCCCCCACAAACCTTGTCGGCAGGGTCCCCGGGCGGGCGGACAGCAGGGACCGAGCCGGAGCCCAGACGAGTCCCCGCTGGGGCCCGGGAAGATCACAGTTTGCCCCGTTGCTCATCCAGGCCCCGGAGATAACACCGCGCACCTTGCAAAGGGCGGCCCCGCCTCCCTGAGGGGGAGTGACTCAAGGAACGCGGCGTTGTAGCCCCGTGCCCTCAGCGATGGTTGGCGGCCACCGCCACCATCATCTTACGGTTATTAAGGTGGTACTTTGCCAGTGCTGCCGTCGACGGATGCTGACTTCTGGGGGGAGACTTTCCAAGGATGAATGGCCCTCCCCCCTGGTTTGGGTGGGTCCCAGGGGGCGAGCGGGCTGCGGGCGGTGCTGCAGGCCTGGTGGGTCCGCAGTCCCCCGAGCTCCCGCCAGAGGGCGCCCTTGCATCTCCCGTCCCCGACTGCAGTGGCAGGAGGCGCTTTAGCGAGGGGCCTGAGGCTACGGAGGGCTGTGGGCCTGAACCGTCACTTCCGCCCACTAAACGCTTTATTGGCCTCACACGGGAGCCTCAGCCAGGGCCAGTTTGTCTGTGGAGGAGGGTGTCCCAGGGCACGGCTCCACGCTTCTGTGGCTCCCAGCCTCAGAGATGGATGGCTGGGGGCTGGGAGGGGCTGTGTCTGGATGCCCAGCGCCTGCCGGCTGTCTCACTCAGGGAGAGCTGACCCTGGTGGGTGCCTCGTTAGAGCCCCAGCAGCTGGCAGCCGGGAGAGATGGGGCTCGTCACCAGCTCCAGGAGGAGGAAACGGGCTGGCCCCCCACCCCCACCTGCTGCTCCAATCTGCACCCTCCGCTGGCTGCCCGCAGGGCCGAGGGCTGGAGCCTCAGCGTTCTCCCCTGTGAGATGGGGTGGAGTTCCCCTCGGGGATTGTGGGAAGGGGCCTCAGTCTACCCAGAACGGCCCTGCCCCCCCCCCGCCCCCCCCCCGGGCGTGGCCCTCCTCAGGTCCGTCGGGCAGGCGGACCTCCGCTGCTGGGGGAGGCGGTCAGCGGGACATGTCACCTCTCGTTGCCTTCATTTGTGCATCTGTGAAATGGAACCGGCTGTGGGCTCCGTGACAGAGGGACGGTGGAAGGGGGCTGGGTGGTGGGGAGCCCTCCCTCTGCTGCACCCCCTTCCTTACTGCAGCCCCTCCTGTTCTCCCCCTTCCCTTCCTGTCATTTCCGGGTGCCTCTGTTTTAGACAAACTGGTGGCCTGTTTTGTCTGGATTTGGCCTGTGCCACCTGTAGGAATGTTTAATCAGACACCAATTAGATCCCACGTTTTCAAAACTCCATATTCCCAGCTTCTCTTTTGAAATCAGGACATGGGGCCGCCCCGGCCCGCAGCCCTGGTTGCAGGTTGCCCGGCCCCCCCGCCGGCCTCCGTCTGCCCACAGCCCTGCTCCCCTCACCTCCGTGGACAGGCCAGGCGTGGCTCCCGTGAGAGACCTAGTGGGGTGCAGGGGTGTTTGCATTGCCAAGCGCTTTGTCCCTACACAGACTGCTGCTCTTCCTTCGTAGTCACGCCGAGGCGTGGGGCTTGCTGAGCCCTAATCCATTGCAATGAGAACACTGGCTGCAGCCAGAAGGTTTAGTGGGAGACCGTCGGAAAGCCTGCGAGGGGGCTGACGCGGCTGGGCTCAGACGCGGCGTGGAACCGTGTCCCGCCTCAGGACATTCTCTGTGGCGGGCACCTCTGCGGGGTGCTGAATGACTCCAGGGCTCGGCCATCACCCTCGGGGCTGGCGACCCAATCAGAGCCCACAAGAAGCATCTCCCCCCCCCCCCGCCCCAGGGGTGAGGGGAGGCCAGGTCCTGGGGCACGCTGAGCTGGAGGGGGGGACCTATGGTGAGGAGGGGGAGCTGGCCAGGGCGGCCACACCCGGGCGCCCGTTTCAGATGAAAGAGCGAATGTAGGAAAGTGTGGTCACCTTCACCCGACTCTCTTTTTTAAAAAACAGGTGTTTTTATTGACTTCAGAGAGGAAGGGAGAGGGAGAGAGAAACATCAGTGATGAGAGAGCATCATGGATCGGCTGCCTCCTGCTCACCCCCTACTGGGGATGGAGCCCGCAACCCAGGCATGTGCCCTGGCCGGGAATGGAACTGTGACCTCCTGGTTCATAGGTCAACGCCTAACCACTGAGGCCCGCCGGCCGGGCACACCTGAGTCTTAAAAATTGTGTTTAGCTCCTCTGGAAACCTGAATAGGGCCCGATGGGGCAGGGGGAGGGGAGGGGAGGGGAGGGGAGGGGAGGGGAGGGGAGGGGAGGGGAGGGGAGGGGAGGGGAAGGGAGGGGAGGGGAGGAGGGCGAACCCCAGGACCAGCAACAACGGAGCTGGAGCTGCCAGGAGCCTGGGAGGTAGTTCCCGAACGTGTGGGGCGCGGCTCTGCGCTGGGAACAGCCAGCAGGTAGGCCCTTCCCAAAGCCCCAGCGGCCTCCCTTCCTCGGACACCCTCCTCCTGGGGGCAGGCTGAGCCCGGGCTGACCCAGGCTGACGTGGGAGCCCGCCAGGAAGCCGGGGGCCAGGGCGGCTCTCCGCCCACCTCCCTCCCCCAGCCACCCTGAGTCATTCCTTAATGCGATTTGTGCCTATTGAGCTCCTACCCGCACAGCGCCCTCCCATGGGCCTCATAAATATTTCACTCTCTTCCGGCAAGACGTTTGCTGAAGCCCCGAGGCCCAGGTGGCCAGCTTCGGCCCTGGGCCGGCAGTCTGGTCACCCCCCCCCCCCCCCCGCCCCCTCTCCCACCCCCTCCCCCGCCGGCAGCTGTGGGCGGGAGGAGCCCGTCCTACCACCACACCTGGCCTTCCAGCTGCTTCCACTTGCAGAGCGGGGAGCCGGGCTGCAGCGGAATGGGCAGGAGGAGGTGGGGAGGCCTGGGGAGCGGGGGACGCCCCGGCATGGTCCCTGTGGGACTCAGGACTCGAGCCCGCTGGCCGGTGCCAGGGGAATCTTGTCCACGAATGTGCAGCAGCCCCAGTGGGAAGTCACAGCCGGGGGATCGCCGCCGAGGGGGCATCGGGGCAGCTTAGGAGGGGCCTGCCCTGCTCGGGCTCCGGGCTGGCCAGAGGCAGCGGGAGGAAGCTGCGTGCGCCTGGTGCCTCCGTGTCCCGTCGCTACTCTGCGGGGGGACCGGCCGCCTCCGTTTCCAGGCAGGAGCCTGATGAACATCGGATGTGCGTGTGGCTCACGGCGCTGTCTCGGCGGATCCCGTGAGCAGAGGGGACGAGCGGTGCGTCAGGCGGGGACTTCGCCGGACACAGCCCCCTCCGAGGGAGCAGTGACTGAACCGGCTCTTTAGGAACCCGTCTGGGACGCGGCAGACACGGGTCCCCAGGGCCCTCAGCGCCTCCCTGGCTCCGGCCTCCTCCCGGGCCGGCTGTCCATTGGATGCACTGCAGTGGGCGCCCGAGGACCACTGTGACCCGTGTGGGCTACCCTCCTGGCTGGGAGCAGGGAGTGGGCTACCCTCCTGGGTGGGAGCGGGGAGGGGGTGCCTCCTGGCTGGGAGCAGGGAGGGGGTGCCTCCTGGCTGGGAGCAGGGAGGGGGTGCCTCCTGGCTGGGAGCAGGGAGGGGGTGCCTCCTGGCTGGGAGCAGGGAGGGGGTGCCTCCTGGCTGGGAGCGGGGAGGGGGTGCCTCCTGGCTGGGAGCAGGGAGGGGGTGCCTCCTGGGTGGGAGCAGGGAGGGGGTGCCTCCTGGCTGGGAGCAGGGAGGGGGTGCCTCCTGGCTGGGAGCGGGGAGGGGGTGCCTCCTGGCTGGGAGCGGGGAGGGGGTGCCTCCTGGCTGGGAGCGGGGAGTGGGGTGCCTCCTGGCTGGGAGCGGGGAGGGGGTGCCTCCTGGCTGGGAGCGGGGATTGGGGTGCCTCCTGGGTGGGAGCAGGGAGGGGGTGCCTCCTGGGTGGGAGCAGGGAGGGGGTGCCTCCTGGGTGGGAGCAGGGAGGGGGTGCCTCCTGGCTGGGAGCGGGGAGGGGGTGCCTCCTGGCTGGGAGCGGGGAGTGGGGTGCCTCCTGGCTGGGAGCGGGGAGGGGGTGCCTCCTGGCTGGGAGCGGGGATTGGGGTGCCTCCTGGGTGGGAGCAGGGAGGGGGTGCCTCCTGGGTGGGAGCAGGGAGGGGGTGCCTCCTGGGTGGGGAGCCGGGGAGAGGCTGCGTCCGGATGGGAGCAGGGAGGGGGTGCCTCCTGGGTGGGAGCAGGGAGGGGGTGCCTCCTGGGTGGGAGCAGGGAGGGGGTGCCTCCTGGGTGGGGAGCCGGGGAGAGGCTGCGTCCGGATGGGAACACTGAAGGTCGCCTGCACATGGGAGGCGTGGCAAGGCCTGCAGCTTGTCCCTCACTGCCGTGGGAACCGACCTGTGGCCAGACCCCAGGAGATGTATTCACGTGGGGGGCCCTCAGCTTTGGGGTGTCCTCGCTCACACTGTCTCACACGCGTGTCTGGTGAAGGGACGTCCTGGCTGTAATGGCCCCGTGAGCTGTGCTGTGGGCGTCGGGGACCAGGCGCTCTGTTCTGAAGGAGTGTGGCGGGGGGCAGGAGGGGTGACGAAGCCGGCCTCAGGCTGCCCAGGCGTACACTGTCCCCGCCGGGGGAGCTAACGGCTGACCGTTGCTGACAGCAGTGGGGTTTTGGGGGGGGGCCCGGGCCCCCGGGGTGCGGTGTTGGAGCCAGAAAATGCTGGATTGGCGTCCACCCGTGCACACATCCCGTGAGGGGCCGTGAGCTAACGTTCCCACCACGCCAGCGTCCCAACACCTGCTGTTCGGCACCCACCTGGCCTTCTGTGTCACCACGCAGGTGAGCTCCGTGGAGGTGCAGAGGGTTCCCGCCCTGCACGGGTGTAACTGTAAACCCCGTGTTTGCCAGGGCGTGCTTCATTCTCTCCTGAACCCGAGGTCTCCATCTGGCATCTTCTCCTTCCAGGCTGAAGAACTTCCTTCCTTTATTTTTAAAATATATTTTTATTGATCTCAGAGAGGGAGGGAGGGGAAGGGAGATAGAAACACCAATGATGAGAGAGAATCATTGACCGGCTGCCTCCTGCACACCCCACACTGGGGCTCGAACCTGCAACCCGGGCATGTGCCCTTGACTGGAATCGAACCCAGGACCCTTCAGTCCACAGGCTGACGCTCCATCCACTGAGCCACACCAGCGAGGGCAGAACTTCCTTTGGAAGTCATGCCATGCAGATCAGCTATTAGCAAATTTTCCTTAATCTGAAAATATATTTTGCTTTCATTCTTAAAGATATTTTCTCTGCATAGACCAGTGGTCGGCAAACCACTGGCTGTTAACCCAGAATTGTCTTTGCCAGTGGTCGGCAAACTGCGGTTCGTGAGCCGCCGCGGCTCGCCGCTCTGTTGACTAATGAGTTTTATAATTATTGGAATCAAGAGTCTAGGTCAGTGGTCGGCAAACTCATTAGTCAACAGAACGGCAAACCGCGGCTCGTGAGCCACATGTGGCCCACGAGCCGCATGTGGCCCACGAGCCGTATGTGGCCCATGAGCCGCAGTTTGCAGACCACTGGCATAGACAATTCTGGGTTAAGAGCCTTTTTCAGAAAGCTCTTTAAAGGTGCGATTCCACTGTTTGCTGGCCTCCACTGTTTCTGACTGGAAGTAAGCAGAACTCCAAGAGCCGTGTCCCTGTACGTGACACATTGTTTCTCTCTGGCTGCTTTCAAGATTTTCTCTCGTTGGTTTTCCGCAGTTTCCCTCGGACGTGTGGCTTTCTTCGGATTTATCCTGCTTGGGGTTCACGCAGCTTCTTGAATCTGAACACGCGGGTCCTTTCCCCAATTTGGCTACCTCCTTACCTTTCGGTCTTAGTCTCTGTTTCCCTTCTATGATGCCTTTCGTTATTGCCCGGCAATTGTCTGAAGCGTTGCTTGTTTATTTTATCTGCATTCCTCTCTGTCCTTCCCATTGGGTGGTTTCAGTTGGTACGTGCTTGCTCTCCCTTTAATAGAGCGGCGGTGGGCGACAGGAGTGAGCGCCGAGCCTGGCCTGCAGTGTGCAGCGTTCTTCGCTGTTCACCGTCCACGCTGGCCCACGGAGGGCATGCTTGATACCGTTGCAGTGTTCTTCGTAGCAAATGGGCTCTTTCTTTTTTTAAAAAACTTTGTGTTGCTCTAAGAAGAACCGTGAAATGGCTCCCAAACTCTTCTTCCTCTCCCAACAGAAATGCTGCAAATCACCCCCCTGCCCACCTCTCCCCCCGCCCCCCCCCCCCCCCCCGGTCCCCAGGCTTCAAAGGACGTCTCTCCACTGATTCCTCCGACCCCTCGCCCCCTCCCTTCAGGGTCTGGGCAGATTCCAAACTCATCCCAAGCAAACCACCCAGGTGCCCCCTATCTGTCTGCATTGGTTGTCTCTCTTCTCTAACCCTGCCCCCCTCCATCATGGGGGTGTCCCGCCCCCCCCCAAGGAAACTCCCCAGCCCCTCCCCATTGAAATGCCCCCAAGCCCAACCCCCCTCCCCGTCCAACCTCACAGGCCCTCTGGTCACTGGCTCTCCCTGTGCTCTCTCCCTCCCCAGGTTACGGGCACGCGGCCCCCGGCACGGACGCGGGCAAGGCCTTCTGCATGTTCTACGCGGTGCTGGGCATCCCGCTGACGCTGGTCATGTTCCAGAGCCTGGGCGAGCGGATGAACACCTTCGTGCGCTACCTGCTGAAGCGCATCAAGAAGTGCTGCGGCATGCGCAACACGGACGTGTCCATGGAGAACATGGTGACGGTGGGCTTCTTCTCCTGCATGGGGACGCTGTGCATCGGCGCGGCCGCCTTCTCGCAGTGCGAGGACTGGAGCTTCTTCCACGCCTACTACTACTGCTTCATCACGCTCACCACCATCGGCTTCGGGGACTACGTGGCGCTGCAGACCAAGGGCGCCCTGCAGAAGAAGCCGCTCTACGTGGCCTTCAGCTTCATGTACATCCTGGTGGGCCTGACGGTCATCGGGGCCTTCCTCAACCTGGTGGTCCTCAGGTTCCTGACCATGAACAGCGAGGACGAGCGGAGGGACGCCGAGGAGCGGGCGTCCCTGGCCGGGGCCCGGAACAGCATGGCCATCCACGTGCCCGAGGAGGCGCTGCGGGGCCGGGCGCGCTGCCAGGCGGACGGGGACCTGCCGTCCGTGTGCTCCTGCTCATGCTACCGGCCGCAGGGCCGCGCGGGGAGCCGCCCCACGGGACGCCAGAACTCCTTCAGCGCCCAGCTCGGCCCGCAGTACTTCCACTCCGTCTCCTACAAGATCGAGGAGATCTCTCCCAGCACATTGAAGAACAGCTTCTTCCCGTCGCCCACCAGCTCCGTCTCGCCGGGGCTGCACAGCTTCACAGACGTGCACAGGCTCATGCGCCGGCGGAGGTCCATCTAGGGGGGCGGGCGGAGGGCCGCGGCGGAAATCGTCACCTGTCACGTCACGTTCCATTGGCCCCCCTCGTCTTGCTTTGTGTTAATTTTTATTTTTGTTGATGTCAGAGAGGAAGGGAGAGAGAGAGAGAGATGGAAACACCGATGATGAGAGAGAATCACGCATAGGCTGCCTCCTGCACGCCCCCCACTGGGGAGCGAGCCCGCAAGCCGGGCATGTGCCCTGACCGGGAATCGAACCGTGACCTCCTGGTGCCTAGGTCGACGCTCAGCCCCTGAGCCGCACCGGCCGGGCCCCGGTCTTTCCTTTGTTTATTTATTAGCCTTTCTCAGTCGGAGTCGAGCTGTCATCGTCACTGCTTTCCGTCCTCCCTTCCGTCTCGGTTTCCTTCCTTCCCCCCTTCCCAGCCGGACGGAGCCCGCCCAGTCCTCCTCTGAAACGCGCATCTGAGCATGAAGCATGGGTTTGTCCCTCCTTCCTGACCAGCGACATATGCCTTACACCTCTCCCCGGCCGGCCCCCTCGCGGGGCGGCCTTCCCAGGACAGTGTGACACCAGGACCACGAGACAGAGCTGCACACCAGGCGAGAGCTTGGCGCCCACCCACAGGGCGTCCTCCCCCCCGCCCCCGGGCGCCGCTCGTTCCTCCCCAGGGAGCGGGTGGCTGTGTGTGTGTGTGTGTGTGTGTGTGTGTGTGGAGGTGTGTGTGCTTCTGTGTGTGTGAGCGTGCGCACGCGGGCGCCATGCGGCGTGGAGGAAAGCACAGGTATTCATTTCTTTTCTCCATCCTACAATTTTGTTAATAGCCCGCTTCTGGCTGCTTCCAAAAACCCAGGAAAACAAAACCCACGAGGTTTTTGATTTATCATCTTGCCAAGTCGAGCATGTTCCGCGAGCAGCCTTTATCCCCGATGCGTCCTGCCCATACTTCTAAAACGCTAGGTTCTGGATTACATTAACTTATTTTAGGGGGCGGGGTGGGGTGGGCAAGGCGCCATGCATCATTTTCGCTTGCCAGTTAAAAAAGAAGTTTTTTTTAAAGCATGTACTCTGTTACACTGGTATGCATTCTCCACGCAAGGAAGAACCATCGGTGGGATAATCCGAAGGCACTAGTCCCATTACTTTATCACAGACGTGTTTAATTTTATCATCTCCAGTTCTCACCGTTTACCAGGCGGCCGGAAGCGTCCGGAGAAGCCGGGAAGTTGTGGGAACGGTAGACTATTCTCTCCCTCTTATTTCTGCGATGATGGTGGGGGTGGCCGTCCGTGCAGCCACCCGAGTGAGGGAGCGTTACGGTTTGGGGTGCGTGGATGTGAGTGGGTATCGGGAGGCCGGCGTGGGTTCTTTTCCTGATGAAGAACAAAAAGACAGGGCGTTCCTCGTTAAAAACCCTCTCCCTCCAGGCACGTGGGTCCCAGGAAGGTGCGTCTCTGGCTGCGTCTGATCTGTAAACTCGGGGCCTTCGTGTTGGTCTCAGGAAGGTGGAGGCAAAGAGCCGCGGCTCGGCCTGCTGGGAGCTCGTCCATCTCAGGGGACTTTTCCGAGAGGGGAAATCCCTCCCCCTCTCACCAGGGGGCGACCTCAGAGGGACAGCTGGGCGCAGGCGGCCCCCGGAGGGCCTTGCCGTGACAGCCAGGCCACCGTCCCTGCCATTCCGCACAGTCACCACCCCTGCTCCTCCTTCCTACCAGGAGGCTCCCGGCTCCGGCTCCGGCTCCGGCTCCGGCTCCAGCTCCGGCTCCGGGTGGAATGGGCTTTGGCGGGATTGCTCGGAAGGTGCCGGGAGCCCCCGGGGGATCCTGGGAAGAGGAAACCTACACGGTTTCTTAAAGGAGACATCCCCAAATGCCGCCAGTCCCAAGCCTTTGGCCCCCAGGACTGAAACCCAGCACTCAAGACCCCCCTGAACAGGCACGTACTCCACGCCACATCCATGTTACATCCATGTTAAACACGGCCCCTTGTGCAGGGCACAGGGCTGGGAAGGACCTCAGACGCTCTGGGCCACACGGGACAGATCTCAGTCTTCAGGGTCTGTCTGCACTCACTCGTGTCTAATATATTTTTTTAAATGTTAGGGCTCTGAAGTCTGTGCAGAGTAGAAACAGTTGCTCTTTGTGCGTCTCCCCTCCCGGGAGCGACCGCTGGCTGCTGGGGTCGCAGGGCGAGGCGTCCGCGCTGTTCGCAGAGTGCGCTGAGCTGTGCCGGAGGCTGCGGGCAGGAGGCCGGGTTTCTCCTCAAAACCTGGGTCAGCGTGGCCCTCGTGGGGGGAGGGGAGAGGAGGGCGGGGCGGGGGGTGCATGGGCCCATCAGGACTTGGCCTGGATGTCTGGTCAGCGGCCACATCTGAAGGTTGAGCCACCAAAAGAGAAAACCCAGAGTCATTTGGCGTGGCAGGTTCTGGGGACAGGGAGAGGGAACAGACAGCGTCACACCAACAGGGGCCTCGTCACGAGAACCAAAGCCCTGGGCATAAATCCGTCTCCCGTGGCTCTTTCTCGGCCTCACCTCGGCAGAGGCAACAGCAACAACAAAATAGTAAACTTCCTATTTTGCAAATTCCAGATTTACAGAGAAGGGGAGCGAGGGGTAGGAGGGACGCCTGCGGCCTCTCACCCGACTCCCCGTCACTCCTCGTCACTTGGCCTCCGTGGCTGCCCCCTCTCCCGCCGCCCCGCCCCCACACACACTCAGGAATTCGGAGGATGAAGGGATGCGTGCCGCCCTAAGGCGGTGCCACCAAAGAAAAAACCGGTCTCTCAGATAACAGTGCCAGGACCCCCTAAAACCCCAAATCTCTCACAGCCGCATTTATCACCTAAAATACAGCCCATCTGCGCAGTGCCCCAGTTGTCCCCCAAAATGTCCCACAGAGTCGTAGGTGGATCTGAGACAATCCGAGATGGGCTGGTACATCGTGTTGTCCGGCCCCACCCCGCCCCGCCCCGCCCCGCCCCGCCCGGGACGTTCTTCCTCAACGCGTTTGTGTTGGCGACATTGCCCTTTGGAAGAGTCCAACACCATCTTGTGGGATGGCCCGCGAGCCACTGGGGCTCCCTCCGGTTGAGGAGTTTTAGGCAAGAACACATGGGCCGTGATCGATGCGTTCCATGCGGCTGTGTCCCCGGAGACCTCCGCCGTGGCCTCTCCTGTGGATCAGTGTGTCGTGGGCGACGCCCTCCCCTCTGAGAGACGCTCCCCGACGCTGCAGCGGCGGGGCCCACGCGGCCCTGGACGCCGGGTCTCCTCGCCAGAGCTCACTGCTGTTTCCGAGTTCCCACTTGATCTCCCTCTGTGCTCCGCATCAGCAGTCTGTCCCCTGAACACCTGGGGGCGGGCGCGGGGGGGGGGGGCGGGGGTCGGCTATGAACACGTGCTCAGCAGGGGCAGGCTTTCCTGGACTGGACAGCTGGGGGCAGGTGCCGCCCAGCAGGGGTTTCGTAAGGGTCCCCGGAAGCCGGGCGGGGCACGTGGGCACCAGCAGCTCCTAGTGAGGGTGGGGGTGTGAGCCCTTGCTGTCATGAAGGATCAGCCTGCATGCTTGTTGCACAGTATTGTGGGCTAGCTTTTGTGGCCGCTGTCTCGGAGATACTTTCTCCGGCAGGTTCTACATGACCCACTCGGTGTAACAGCATAAAGCAGGCCCCCTGCGTGGCCTCGTAACCCTCCATTTTGATCAAGAAACTACATCCATGCAGAGTCCCACCTCTGAGCCTTTGCCTGGGCTGTTCCACCTGGAAGGCCCCCTGCTGCTTTTCAGCCTGGAGGTGGCGGCGGGGGGGGAGCATCTCCCCGATCCTGCCAAAGCCTCCCTGGCCCTCTGGCCCCCGAGGGACTCGGTGAGGCCCTCCTTGGGCTCTGTCGTCCTGTCGGTCACAGACAAATGGCCTGGGAAGCAGACTGGTGGCTGGGCTTGGATGGTGCTGGCGGCACCCACAGCAGGAATACTGACAGGCAGGTCCCCAGCGCCTTGCCTCGGGGCGCTCATCGCCGTCATCAGGGCCGTCTTAACGCCAGGGGGAGCCCCGCCCACCCCTGAAATCCATGCACATCCCGTGACCAGAGCCCATGGGCCCTCACTGGCCGGTCAGAGGCACGAGGCTGGCGGAGCCCAGCCCAGCCCTGCCCCTGCCCAGCGGTGACTGCGGACACAGGCCAGGGCAGCGTCGTCTTGCCTCCGTGGTGCAGCCTTGGGGGAGGGCAAGCTGGCGCTGCTCCGGGTGGCACCTCACACCTGAGACCGCTGCCGCCATTCACAGGTGGCGGGGCCCTGCCCCCCTTAGCCCGTGTCCCCGACTCTGAGTGAATCTGCGGCACCAGTGGCCGTGGGAGTTCCATGCGATCGCAGGGTGAGGCCCCGGGGAGTCCCGAGTGTCCCCTGCACGGGGCGTGGGGCCCAGCCGTGGGGGCGAGACCCCCTCCAGTCTGTGCTGTGTCACCTGGGCAGGTGCCCGCCCCCAGGAGGTAGAGATGAGGGCTTGGGGGAGGACTGCCGTGTTCCCATCCCTCGTCCCGGGATGTGTCCATCCCTAAGCCTTGGTCTCCCCATCTCTGTGGAAGGATATGGAAGCGTGGAGTGTTCCAGAAGGACCAGGGGTGGGGACCCCGGTGCTGGGGATGCTGCCTGAGTTCTGTCTGAAACTTTGTGGGGCACCCAGGTGGGCAGGGAATCGGGGAGGCAGTGGCCTTCCTGCACCCACCCCTCCTCGCCGGGTGACCCGCAGACAGCCCAGGGGAGTGTGGAGGGAGGGCAGGAGGACTCCACACGTGGGCCTCGCTCTGGCCTGCCTGCTGGCCCCGGGCAGTTCCCTGCAGGCCTTCAGCGCAGAGGGCGGGCTGGGCTGAGGAGGGAGTTCCCAGAGCTAGCGACACGCCTTGGCCCTAAAGACAGAGCCTCGCTGTTCCAGCTCCTCACCCAGCGGGGGGACCTCAGGGCCTGGCAGCCCCGGCCTCGGCTGCCCTTCCTTCCCGTTCTCAGGCCACGTGGCCTTGGCGCACCCCTTCTCCCTCTGCCACAGAGGACGAGCTCCCGGGGGCGGCGAGAGGCAGGCGGGTCCCCCGGGCTGGGAAGAGGAAGGGACTCCAGTGTCACCGTGTCTGAGGTGGTTGATGGACACTCGGTGGGTGGCGGGTTCGGAGGCTGCGTCCAGGCGGCCCGGGGTCCCCGCTGGGCCGGCCCCTCCCTCTCGGGCATCGTGTTTTTCAGGGACAGACTTCTCACACCAAAGAATCGCGTCTGCTCAGCTCCTCTGACCCCCTCTGTGGTCCCCGGGGCGTGGATGGCAGGTCCCCAGGGACCAGGTGCCTGGGGGGGGTGTCTTCCTGTGAGCCATGCCCACCGCTCCCCTGGCAAACCCGGTGGAGCGCCCTCCCCTGGCAGTGGGGCGGCCGGGTGGGGCTGCCACGGCGGCGGGCCCGGTGGCCCAGGGCCCCTCTGCGCAGGGCCCTCCAGCCGGTGACTCGCAGACATGCGGGGGCCTCCCGCGTGCGGGCCCGTAGGCCGGACCGGATACGATTCCAACAGACCGTGTGCTTCTGAGAGGCCCGAGGCCCAGACACGGCCCGGCCACCGCGCATCTCCTGGCGCTCCGTGTTAGACGCCGGTAGGAAAACCAAGATCAGTGAGAGGGACACGGCGAGCTGCGGGCACCCCGCAGAGCAGAACCCCACAAGCACCGTTTCCCTGCAACTTGGTGGCTCCGCCGAGGAGGCCCTCCTGCCACGGGCTGAGGGCATATTCGTTCATGCGGCCGTTGGGGCTGGCAGGGCCCGGCAGAGGCCGCGGCCCACGGGGTGGAGCGTGCCGTGAATTCGGGAGACGGTTTAACCAGGGAACCGGACTCCCCCACCGGGAGCCGGAGGCCGTCCCTGTGCCCGTGTTGACCAGGCTTGCCACGGAACACGTAGGAGACACAGGCAGGGAGACACCAAAGATGACGGGCAGATTGCAGACGGCTGCGCGGACGGACGAGGCGGGCGCCTCCCGGGCTCCTCCCAGCAGGCCGAGCGGCGCCGCCTCCCCCTGGATGGGTCACTAACCAGCCAGCTGTGTGCCGGACCTCAACTCACTGGCAAGGAGACCGACGTCCCCTGTGACCCCAGGCCCAGAGGTGAACCTGGACTTAGTTCTCGGCTCACACCGAGGTTGATTGGCAGATACACAGGGGCTCCTCGGGGGGGCGGGGCACGGGAGGGGGATCCTCACGTATTCATTGTGGGTGCGCGTGTGCGCTGACGGGGCATCTTTGGGGCTCTGGGGCTCTCTCTCTCTCTCTCTCTCTCTCTCTCTCTCTCTCTCGTTTTCACATTGCTGGGTGTTTTTATGACTGTGTGGTTGGGGGTCCTGGCTGGTCTCGATGACCATACTGTGTGCCCCCCGGGGGGTGGGGAGGGGGGGAGGCAGACATCAGGAATTTCTCCCCGAAGCTGGGGCTCCTTGGCCACGTCTGGGAGGAGGCGATGGGTTGGCCCAAGTTCCTAGCAGGGAGCTACCTCCCCACGTTGGCGGGAGCCTGGGGTGCGGACCTCTGCGGGGAGCCACACGGCATTCGGCAGAACCAGGGGTTCCCCTGGGCCACGGGGAACCAGATTCCAAGCAGCCCCCGTCCCCCTCCTGTCTGTCCCTTTGTCTCTCTTCTCTGGCCTTCTCCGCCCGTGGCGGGTGGGGAGGGCCTTCACACATGGCCTTAGCATGCCGACCTGAAGCTCACCGGACGAGACACCGCCCAGGACTACACCGCAGAGTCTGCTCTCGCAGCCGACCCAGAGAACGACAAGCTGTCACCAATGTTTACAAGTCCCCGTAGACACCCCGCCCGTGTACAAATGTAATTTATGCAAGAGATTGCACCTTCCTTTTGTAACGAATGCACTCAGCAGCCCTGTATATATTTTACAAGGTCTTTACAGAAAAGAACCCTTTACGGTAGTGTTGTAAAATACGCAGTTTTCTAATTTTTTCATTAAAATCTCTATGGCACGTTTGCAAATGTGTCTTGGTCGTCCTTGCACTGGAGGGTGGCCGAGGGCTTGGGGGCGCCAGCCCGGCACGCTCGGGGCCGTGCGGACCGGTCGGCGGGGACCGCGCTGCACACCTCACGCTGGCTCTCGGCCTCGCAGTAGCCCCTCCGAGGATCCCCTCCCTCCACACCCCGCAAAGGCCCCCCCGAGCCGAGAGCCCAGTTGCTGGTTTTCGTTCTTCTCTCCTGCGGAGGAGTCTTGGTTCAGAACGTGAGCCAACCCCTTCCCGCCTGTCGGCCTGTCCGGGTTTCGGGAGAAATGAAAGGAAAAGCAGGACGTACGAGGTGCTCAGGGTCCCCTTTTATCTCCCCACGGGGTCCTACGTGGAGGACGAAGCTGTTCCCACACCTGCAGGAGCTCTCGGATGTCGGGGAGCCCCTGGCCCCCGCCTGCTGCAGGGGTGGGGCTCGGGGAGCTCTGGGGATGCGGGGACAGAGCTGCTGGAGGGAAGGCAGAGCACGCACACAGAGGGCTCCTGCGCGGGGTCACGGGCAGAGGTCATGGGCAGAGGTCACGGGCAGAGGTCACGCAGAGCCCATAGCCTTCCAAGTCCCCGCCCCGAGTCGGAAGGTCTGCTGACCCAGCTCTCGAACTGCCTGCGAAGCTCAAGTCCACGGTCTCAGCAGCTCTGAGGGGCTCGGCCCCAGCCAGACTCGGGATCGGGATGGCAGTGATGAACCCGAAGACCCCAGAGCGCGGGGCTCCCCCTCCCTGGCCCACCTGCGGGGCCAGACGCCGCCCCAGGGCGGGTGGGAGCCCCCGGGTGGGCAGGTCGGCTTCCCAGCTCAGCCCTTGGCCGCAGACGCCTCGTGTGAGACAGGGCTCTCTGTGGGTTAGCGGGTGAGCGTGCCCCTGACCAGGGCGCCCGCGGAGACCCTGTATGGAGCGCTCTAAGTGTGGGCTGTGAGCGGCTCTGGTCTCAGACGCCGCCTGGGGGTTACTACGCTCGGGTCAGCCGTGGGCACCGCCGTGGGCTCTCGGCGGCCGGCTGCTGGCAAAGTGACCTCTAGCGCATCCCTCCTCCTGGTCACCGTCCAGACTTGAGCGGGTGTGCAGGCCCAGGTCCCCGAAGGAAAGGGGGACGGGTCCCCTGGAGGGAGGACCTGGCCAGGTTCCCCAAAACGCATGCCTTTCACCCCCCACCCCGTCTCCCCGAAGGGACCTGTGGCCACTCCCCAGGGTGACTGCACGGGACTGCTGGGCACCGACTCCAGGAGCCCAAGACGTCACACGGCCCCGCTGCCGGAGGAGGGGTCACGGAGGTGGGGGGATCCTGAAGTTTATCTCAGACCTGTCCCACGGTGGGTCCACGGGTCCCCCAGTGCCCCCGCCGTGGCTATTTCTCAGGTTCTGAGAGGGGGAATCGAAATACGCATGCCCAGCCACTGGCAGGATCCCCACGTGGAAAACAGACCTTGCCCCCAGCCACCGCGGCCGTCACCGCGGCCGGCTAATTAGAGCCCCACGTGACGGCTCCAGGGACAAACACATCACCCAAGTGGTCTCGCCCGAGCCGCCCTCTCCTCCCCACACACGGACAGGGGGGCTCTGCCCACCCCCAGCCGAGGGCCCCTGGGGCAGGCGGTGGAGAGGACGCAGCCAGAGGTCAGATGCATCGTGTGAGCCCTGAGAGTTACTAATAATGCAGCTAGAACCTTCTGGAACACGCCTGTGGGGTTACGACGCAGTGGGACACCGCACCCACTAAGGCGGCACGGACGTGTCCCTAACGGCTGCCCCGAGCACTCATGCCGGCCCCACGACCTGGGGAGCGAAGGCCACAGCTACCCCGAGTCCTTCCGGCCCGGAACCCCGGGGACAGGAATCAGGTCCGATGATCCGATTGGACTTGGGGTCACCCACGATTCTGCCGCCCCGCTGGGTCCCCGGCAGTGAGTGTCAGCTCAGGGCCGCCGCCCAGCCATCCCCGGTGCAGCCACCCAGGGGAGCGGCCGCAGGTTACAACCCACATGCAGGTCGCAGCGCCCGGGGCTCCGATTAAGTGGGGGCCACCCCCAAATGGGGGCTCAGCCTGCACGCTCTCTTCCTGCAGGTAACTACCCACACCTGGGGCGATCCCCGCTCGCAGGACCGCGGGTCTGACGGGCCGGCCTCGGTTTGGGGCCGGGTGTCTGTGTGAGTGTCACGGTGCCCACAGAGGGGAGCCGTGGGGCCGATGGCAGAGACAATTTCTGCTCAGAGAGAAGACGAGTCCCAGTTTGCAGAGGCAAGAAGGAGTGGGGGGCTGCTGACTGCCCCCCCCCACCGTTTAGGGGCCCACTTCTTCCCGTTGGTGGTCAGGCTGGCTGTCTTATCTGCCCACCTCCTTCCCGGCCTCTCCCACCCTCAGCCCAGACCCCCTGTCCAGGTGGCGCGTCCCCTTCTCCCACCTACACAGCACCTGTCACCTGCTTGCTCTGCTCGGGCCAAGGAGGTAGAGGCTGGGCGTGGAGTGGAGGGGGGCTGGGAGCAGGAGGAGGGGGGCTAGGGAGAGGCCCTGGGGCTCCCCACGATCTCTCACCTGCCAAACGGGAACGCGCTCGCCTAGCCCGTGTGGCGTCTCCGTCAGGCTGAGACACAGCCCAGTGAGCACTGGGGCCGGGACGGGAGCAGATGGGACCTTCATGGAGACAGTCACTCCTCCTTCGCTACGGCCACCGCCTCGGCGCACGGAGCACAGCACGCTGAGAGCCAGCCCTGTCTCCACCCCACCCGCCACCGTGGCCCAGTTCCTCCTCCCACTCGCCCCCCCCCGCCCCCGGCCGTGCACCTCAGGGGATGGGTGCAGCCCCCACGGTTATCAACCAGGTAAGTGGCCACGTCCTGCCCGGGGCATGCAGGGGAGGGCGAACCCGAGACCTGGTGCTGACCAAGGGCTGGCCCCCGATGGGCCAGGGCATCGAGGAAGGCGGCCACCCTCACCCTGGCGGGCGTGCTCACACGTCTGCCGCGTCGGTCAGAGCCGCAGGTTTGAGCATTGCCTGAGGTGACCTTAGTTTACAGCCAGGTTTCTACAAATGTCATCAGTAACCGGTCACTGCGAGCCGACCGTGAGTCAGGCACTGCAGCCGAGGTCGCGGACGCCGGGGAGAAGGGAGGCTCACGGATGCCTTCGAGGAGCTCGCACCCGGGGCCTGGGGTGGGGTGAGTGAGCCAGCGAGGCGGGGAGGAGGGTCTGCGCTCCCTGCTCAGAGAAGGGGTGCGGCTCACACGCCGCTCTGCAAACCACCAGGTCCCCACAGGCCCATCAGAGAGGCCAGCCTGCTTGCCGGGCCTCCCATGGTGCCCCGTTACCATGGCAACGCCTTGGTACAGCACCGGAAGAGATGGTGTTTGAAGGGGGGGGGGGGTGGTATCTTGTAAAAAGTATTAAACTGGAGGGGATCTTCCCTGAGGGATTCTCTGAGGGGCGCAGGGCCCGGGCACCCCCATTGCCGGCCTGTCCCCTCCCACCCTGACCTGCCCCTCTTCCTTTCACTCTTGTGCCCACACCCGTCGCCTGCCTGGAGGGCGGGTCACCTGGGCACAGGGGGGAGCCAGGCATGAGGTCCAGGGGCCGTGGGGAAGGACCGGTGCCCCTCTATTCATCCCTTGCCCTGGGCCCATGCCTTCTCCAGTTAAAGGGGACGCACGGGGTTTGGGGTCAGATGGGCCTGGGGCCCGGGGCTCAATCCTGGGTCCCCACCTCTTGCTGAGAAGCCCCAGGCAAGTCCCTTCGCCCTCGGAGGTTCAGCTGCCTTATCAGCGCCCCCCCTCCCCCCACCCAGGAGCCGTACCAGGAGGAGGCGTTCGATATTAGTGCGAGGAGTCGGTGCTCACGGCGGGGGCCTGGCTCGGCCCGTCTGGACCCGGGGCCCTGTCCATAGGCAGCTTCTCCCCACAGGGAAGCCCGCTGTGCTCTCGGCCCTTCCCTTCACCGAGCCGGGCCACCAGGTGACCGGGATGATGGTTGTTACCGTGGGTCCCATCGTACGTAGTAAACACCTTCCCAGCCGCACCCAGAGCCGGGGGGGACTGCGGCCCGTGACACAGGCGGCCCCTCTGCGAGTGGGCGAGTGGTTCGGGGGACGTTTGTGTGTGATTCACACGCGGTGCCTCACGCGAGCCTCCTGGCCACGACGGGAAAAGCGGCAGCAGCCGCTCACCTGGGTGGGATGCTCGCATGTGCCAGGCGTGGGCCAAGCGCCTCCTGAACCCGCACCGCGACCCTCCGGCCGGTGCCGTTCCCATCTGCGTGTGCCAACGAGGAAACCGAGTCCAGCTGCTTGGGCACAGGTGGCCTTCCTGGGAGAAGCCATGTGCCGACGACCACTCCGGGAGGTGCCCACACCGGTCACCGGGGCCTGGGCCAGCCTCGTGGAGGAGGTGAGAGCAATGCCCCCCACAGAAGGGAGCCCCGAGGGCAAGGGGCAGCAGGCAGGCGGCCTCACGTCCTGCTGCACCTGGGCGCTGGCCGTCTGGAAGCGCCACGTCCCCCGTGAGTCTGCGTCCCCCGCCAAGGCCTGGCCGGGCCTAATTGCCGGCAGATTGCGTCCCAGGGCCCAGCCCAATTACTGAGGATTTAATGATAATTAAAACACAAGCAGATGAGCGCTCCTCCCGCACCTCTCGCTGTGGGTCTGTGTTCCCCGAGGCCAGCACGCTCATTGCTGTAATGGAGTGTCGCCCTCCCAGCCATCTCCTCCTCCAGTCCTCACAGGGGAGGGCAAGGCGGTTCATCAGCAATGCCAGGCAGGAGGCGGGGCCACGCGGTGCCAGGCAGGGGGCCGGGGCCGCACGGTCCCACCTCTGCGTGTGCTGTTCCCTTTCCCTGGGCATCTCCCACCTCCCTCAGGATAAACCTGGTGCCCATCGAGGGCTCACTGCCCGTGCCCTCCGGGAGCCTGGATGTAGCTCCGAGTCAGCCCAGCAGCGAAGACCAGCAGTTCCAGGAACCCCCATGCTTGTCACCTCCATCACCTTACGTGGACCAGACCAATCACAGCAACATCACGTGGATAACCCCTCCTGAGGGCGCACCCCTCAGGCCCGGAGGGGACTTGGAGGCACTTGTCAGACTCTGGTCCCACCCACCACTGAAGGCTCAGGTACCAGAGGGGGCCCGGGGTCACTGTCAATCAAATCGGAGGCCATGACGGCATGCGAGTCCACCTTCGCTTGTCGACCCACCACCGCCCTAAGTCAATGAGGACCACGAATGGGTTTTGAGCGGACGGTGGCCGTTGTCTGGATCCTGGCCATGGACCGGAAGATGCTGCGGGGCCTGGCCCGGCCTGTGCCCTGGACCTGGGCCCTGCTCTCTGGCGGCCATGCAAAGCCCCCTCCCGGGGCCTGGTCCACTCCCCCCTCATCCTGCAGGTCTGAGAGGGCCTCGGTGAGCACTGCTCCCCGCCTCATGCTCTCATCACGCCGTGAATGTTTCTCTCATAGCATTTGTGAGGATTTGTAAGAAGACATTCACCAAATAAATGCACAACTACAGACGCCCCCCTCCCGTCCCCCGAGAGTAGGATCTGACTCACTGCCCTGCTCTGTTCCGCGTGTTCAGCATCGGAGTGGCTGCCACACACAGGTGCTCAGATGTCTGTGGAGTGAAATGAATAAATCAAGAAAGCAAGTGTGACTTCCTTTTGGAAGAGAGGAAACCAGACATCTGAGGAGGCGTCCTCTATGGAGAATGAGTTTTCCTCTCTTGCCTCGTCTGCTCCCGAGTCTCCGTAGAGCAGAGGCTCTGATGGCACTCCCTGCTTGCCTGCGGGCACTGCCCTTCATGCTTGTCATGGTCACCACGCTACGAGGTCGGGACCGCTCTCCTCCATCATCCCATGAGGAAATGAGCCCAGAAACCCTACGTAACCTTAAGTCGCTAAGAAGGCCGCGGAGGTAGTCCCCCTGGGAGAAGACTGGAGGCCGTTTCTTCAGATCCTCAAGTCAGTGACCATAGAGAAGCGAGAGAAGGTTGCAGGTGCTGTCAGTGTGTAGACAGCCCGAACTACACCATGCTTCTAGGGGAGCATCTGACTACTTTGGTGGTTCAGATGTCTTTCTAGACGCCCATCTTGTGTTTTTTCTTTTTCTTTTTCTTTTGTGCAATCGATAGATTGCAAATCTCACGAGCTTGCTTTGGACATCATCATAAGCCCTAAGTTCCTCTAATTTTGCTCTTCATTAAAACTTAATAGCTACCACAGAGTGCAAAATTCACCCAACCATTAGTGAGATTATTAAAAAAAGTTTTTTTTAATAGTGAAGCTGTTCATATAAGTGGTCTGAGAACACAAAGCACAGGGCTGGCCAGCCGCTGCCTCTAGTTTGGAAAGGAAGATAAGAGAGGCAGCACATAGGGCAGGGGTGGGCAAACTTTTTGACTCGAGGGCCACAGTGGGTTCTTAAACTGGACCGGAGGGCCGGAACAAAAGCCTGGATGGAGTGTTTGTGTGAACTAATATAAATTCAAAGTAAAGGAGCGGAGGGGAGAGCAAGAGAACCCTCCGCTCTTTCGGCTCCGCGGGCCGGATAGAACAGCCGAACGGGCCGGATCCGGCCCGCGGGCCGTAGTTTGCCCACGGCTGACATAGGGGCACAGCAGTGTCCACCACATTTAAATTCAAGCTGCACTTGCTCTGCCCTTTGTCATGAGATTTTGAAGGAAAGCGATTCACAACTTGGAATTCTATACCCAGCAAAACTGTCGCCACATGTGACAACGAAGACAAACCCCCCCTTCAGACGAGCCCAGGCTCTCATAATGGCACTTCCCAACATTTGTCCCTGGTCTTCCGTCCTCGGTGCAGACTGACTGCTTGGTACACACAGCCACCCTGCGTCTCCCCCACGTTCTCATCCGTCGCATCTTCTTCTCTCTCCCCATTTCCGCCGTCACCATGCCCGCCCCCGTTTTGCCGGGACATACCCTCTGGGAGCTCTCTGCAAAGTGCCTGCCTGGGAAGGTAAATTCGGAGAGACCTCTGTATAAACACGTCCAATGTTATTGTTACATTTGATTAATACTTCAGACGGGAATAGGATTTGGGTGAGAAATGATTTTCATTCGAATGCTTCAGATCCCTCTTCTAGCGGTGCTGCTGGGAAGTCTACAGATATCCCAATACCTGGCCTGTAAGTGTGTGTGTGTGTGTGTGTGTGTGTGTGTGTGGCGATTTTTTGCCCCCGGCAGCATTCAGTGGTCTTCTCATCTCTGTGCGTCTGTAACTTCATGGAGAGGCGTCAGGACTGGTATACAGGGAACTTGGGAACACATTCAGTCTAGAAAGTCACGTCCTTTATTTCTGGGAAAAAACATTTGGAAAACTTACTTCAAATGATCTCTCTTCCGGTTTTTCTTTAGAGAACTCCCCACGTCTTGTGATGATCTGCTCACGTTCTCATATCTCATCTATTATTCATGCTTGTTCTTGGCTTACTTCCTGGAGAGCTCCTCAAAGGTTGTTTTCATGTCTGTGCGTCTTTTCAAATCCCCAAGTTCCTTCTCGTTCTAACATTTGCCCCCTAAAAGGCACCATCTTGCTTCGTGTCAGGAATGCGGCGTCTCTGAGGATAATAACTTTGCTTTTCTACATTTCTTCCTGCTTCGGATCTATTTCAACGTTGTGTGTTTTGGTCTCTGCTTCTCAAGTTAGACATTTCCCCCCGATTTCTGGTAATCTTGGGTTGTCTGCTTACCCTTAAGAGTGGGGAACAATGTAAACACACACACACACACATCAGAACCAGACTCATTTGGTACCGAGAGCAGGCTGGATGGTTGCAGAGGGGAGGGGGCTGGGGCGGGGCTGGGTGAAGAAGGCGAAGGGATGGGGAAGTAGTGATGGATAGCTACAGAGCAGTTGCGGGGATGTGCTGTAAAACACACATAGAGTCAATACGACTGAAATAACTGGACGGTGCCAGGTGCGTACCGGAATATTGAAGGAGCGCGGTGCAAAGCAGGTGATTGTCTAACCACTGTGCTGTATCCTGAAAATCAATACAAAATATCGGACGGAAAAAAACTACTCCTTAGGGAAAAGGAAGCGGACACAACGGAGGGATGGGGCTCTGAGCACGGGATGGGGCTGCTCACCGTGAACGCCGACGTGGGGGGAGACAGTAGGGCTCTTCTTGGACCCCGGACATCGGTCAGCGTTCCCCAAGAGGACTGCCGCCTCTCCGCGGGCTCCAGTGGGCAGGGGCGACGAGGGGAAAGAGCCGGGAGGTCTCGCCGTTCAGCGTGGATGTACCCAGCGAACACCTGGTCTTCTAGCAGCATCGCCTCGAATTCTGGCCACTGAATGGAGGGCTGTTCCGGAGGCTCTAGACCAGCAGCTCCCACGGGCGCAGAATGAGCCTCCGGGGCGTATCGGGCCAAGTCTGGAGACATTGTTGGTTGCCATAGCTACCGGCACCTTGGTGTGTGGAGGCCAGGGACGTTGCAAAGCACCTTCTGTGCTGGGGCAGCCCTCCCACCAGAAACCAGCTTTGCTGCCCACACTCGGGCACAGGACCACCCAGAGCTGTTTGCCGAGCCAGGCGGTGGGCCGTGTGCACAACCTGGGGGCCGAGGCTGCTGCGGGTGGGGGTGGGAGAGTGGGCACCCGGTGCCTAAAATGCTGAGTGGGGCAAGGTGTTTCCTGGGGACGGGAGAAGTCACGTTTTAATTTAGGGCTTTGAGTAGGGAATTCACTCACGTGGCTCAGAGTTCAAAAGGTCTAAGTGGAAAGCATGTCTTGTAGCCTGGTCTCCGTCTTCCTAGAGCCAGCCACACGAGCCACCAGCTAGCGAGTTCCTCATGATCCTTGGAGAGACCAGGCATTTCAAGTTTAGGAAAATGCATTCCTTCTGTGGTCTTGGACGATGGCTATATATTAGTTGTTCCATGAAGGTAAGCCAACAGAACCCAAAAGAGTAAAATCGCCCATAATCTTAACCCCAGAAAGACCACCTTGTGTGTTTCGGTGTGAAACTGTGCCGATAAGTCTTCTATTCATAAATCTACAAAGAACTCCCCCTGCGTAGGCACGGGAAAAGAACAACGTCGGTATAATGAAAACAGTAACAACAGGAACATAAAAATAAGGTTTCTAAGCAAGACAGGAAACCCAGAAGCCAGACAATAAAAGGGAAATTTGACAAAAAAAGAAGAGCTTAACGTTTGGAATAATGATAAGCACTATAAAGATCAATACCAGCCCTGATTTAATGCTATTAAACGCCTGTCCTCTTGAACGCGGACTCAGTAGGCGGGAGCCCATGGAACCCTCAGGGAAGAGGAACGTTAGCATCTCTACTCTTCGACGGCGTGCTCTCTGTCCTGCCCCGGGGTCCCCGCACAGCACGCCGCGGAGTTTCCCCGCAGTGTTCTACAAGGCGCCCGTCATCCATCTGTGCTTTGACGCTTACGTCTTCACATTTCCACGTCTGTGCACCGAACGCTTTACCCGCCTGGAGCTCGTGTTGGTCGGTGGTGTGGCTTCGCGTCCAGCTGGTCTAGTGTCGCTTTCTGGTGGGGAGCCAATTATACCTGCAGCATTTGCAAACCCGACCGGCCTTCGCCCCGGAGCTGACACGCAGCCTTCCTTCGAGGGTGAGCTGCCCACGGTGCACACACACACAGTGCCACGGAACGTGTTCAAAGGATTTTCCAAAAAAATGAGATGATGACCCTCCTGCAGAGATGACCACTGATGATGGTGCTTCACCACACCATGAGAAAGCTGGTGATGGTGCTGGTGCCTCCAGTTCAGAGAACACCTCCGTTTGCAGCTTCCCTGCAGAAACAGGGAGTTTGCATGTGAAAATGGAGCTGACATGGACTGTTCTGGGGGCCGAGTGGAGGGCTGGTTTTCATTTCACAGGAAGTATCTGCAACGTAGTCAGGTGGGTCCAGGAAGTCAGACTCCCTCAGAAGGGCGTCCTGCAGACACGCGCTCCCACTGCCCCCCCCCCCCCCCCCCGAGCTTCTTCCCGGGTCTCCCGCTCGTGGCCGAAGCTGCCCTCTGAAGCAATTAGTCCCGATCCCAGAGCGGGCTGGCCCGGCGGTGTGGCCGATGACGGCCGTGCACGCACCGGAGCTCGTCGATCACGTTCGCCTCGGGGTACCTTGGCCAGAAGGTCCCTTAAGGACCCACGGGTCAGGCTTTTAACGGACGAGTCAACAACGTGGGAGAACAGGACGATGTTTGGAGACCAAACCCCCCTTCCCCTTGAAAAGCGCAAGCAGATGCGCAGGTCAGCGGCGGAAACCTCCGGGGGCTTCAGAGGCTCCTGGACGTGTCCTTTTTATTCCGTCACCTCTGCAGTGCGCCCCGAAGCAGCCGGGCCACCTCGTTTTGGGTGTGATGTTACCGTGTAATCCAGGGACGGAAAATCCCTGCATGTATGTATTTCACACGGAAATGATCGCGTCCAGGGAAGCCCAGACTGACAAAGTCACCGGAAAAACGAAGGAACAAAAGTTCGCGGGAGCGAGTCTGACTCTCAGGGTGGCCACTCCGCCGACGGCCGCGGCTTCCCAGGAGGGAGGTCCTCATGGCGCTCACCACCCACTTCCCGCCTCCCCCAGGGGATGCTGCTCAGGTTCACGGTGGGGAGGGGGTCCGTGTTACCTTCCCAGGAGCAGAAGGTCACGCGCACAGGACCCAGCGGTGAGGGACTCGCGCAAATCTAGTGCAATAACCTCCACACAAAATAACACACGTTCGGAGTTTGTGGGCTGTGAAAAGGCAGAGGTTCTGGCATGGGGGCTGCGGGGGGCAGAGGGGGGTGCCCCAGCTGACAAGGGAACTGGAGAGGAACTGACTTGGACTTAGGGCCGTTCAAATAGACGGGGCGATAGCTGGCCTAGAAGTCGCGCTCAGCGTCTGCGGAGTTGGCAGTGATGTGGCCAGCGGCCTCCCGCCTCCGCCTTGCGGCCTGGTTGGCGCTGGACGGGCCGCGGTAGATGGGTCAGGGGCTCCTTGTAGAAGCGCCCGCTGTAACGTGTCTGTGTCCCGGCCAGGCTGAAGGTCCGATACATCTCCGCGTTTTCTAACCGCTTGCTGAGAAAACCATCGATCCATGCTGTCGAGCGTCCTGGAGCAAAGCGAAGTCTGAATAAGGACTGTGCGGTGTTCAAGACGAGGCTTATGACTTAGCTCACAATTAACACTTCACCGCCCTCATAGGCCATGGAACTTTTAAATAAAACGGTCAGGCGTGAATGACTCTACTGCAGGGGTGGGCAAACTTTTTGACTCGAGGGCCACAATGGGTTCTTAAACTGGACCGGAGGGCCGGAACAAAAGCACGGATGGAGTGTTTGTGTGAACTAATAGAAATTCAAAGTAAAGGAGCGGAGGGGAGAGCAAGAGAACCCTCCGCTCTTTCGGCTCCGCGGGCCGGATAGAACAGCCGAACGGGCCGGATCCGGCCCACGGGCCGTAGTTTGCCCACGGCTGCTCTACGGGCTTAGACCATGAAGAGATGGAAGCTTTGGGGCTCACATGTTGGCAAGCCTCGCCATTCTTGTCTGAAGTGCTGGCTGCTCGGTGGGAAACAGGTGGGGCTTGGCGAGGCCGGGGCCCCCCGCTTTTAGCCCCGCAATAGCAGTTATGAAAGGTTAATTACCTCCAGTTCAAACTGGGATGAAGTGACTAAGGGGCACGGGACACTCGCCAGCGCCCCGCCCTCAGGCCTCTGCACTCGCAGCAGCAGGAGTCCCGCGGCACACGGCCCGGGACTAAGGACTAAGGACTAAGGACGGGGCCACGGGCTGCGAGGGTTTCGCCTGTCACATTGGACCTCAGCGCACCAACGACAGCTACTTGAGTGACAGGAGCTCGGCTTTGCAACACGCCTGGCATTCGGCACCTCAGACTTCGTGAGCCTCTTCATGAAGTGTGATTGCAAGTATGTGAACCAGGAGGTCACAGTTCGATTCCTGGTCAGGGCACACGCCCGGGTTGCAGGCTCGATCCCCAGTGTGGGGTGTGCAGGAGGCAGCCGATCCATGATTCTTTCTCATCATGGATGTTTCTATCTCTCTCCCTCTGAAATCAATAAAAATATCTGAAAAAGAATAACAGTGATCCTTGCAAGTTGCCTGGGGCCAGTAAAGACGGCTGACGAACGCCTACGTTTCTGCTGCGACCCATCGCCGCTCGCATCCCGGGCACGGCGGGGCGGCTTCCCTGTTTTCTGCGAAGAAGCGTCAGAATCAAGAATTTTAGTCCAAGTCTGCACGCATCCTGCCCTCAGGACATCGGCCCCAATGTCATCCTGAGACAGCCACTCTGTGTGACCCCGTGTGACCCCGTGTGACCCCGTGTGACTGTGCTTCCAGACTGTGGCCCGCGTCCACCCGCAGTTCACGAAGCGGCGAGGACAGGCGGCGGCAGCTGTATCACCCGCTTTTGCGTGTTTGAAATAACCAGTTCTCAGAGCCGGCAGCGCGGCGCCGGGTCAGGAATGACAGCTCCAGACGTGTAGGGGAAACACTCATTTGCCCAAGGGTGCCTCGCTCCATCTTTCACTGACAAAGGATGCGCTCCTTCCGACACCCCCGTCAGCAAAGGAGCCACGGGAGCCGAAAGCAGGCGGGCTATGATTGAGAGAGAAACCAGGCTCCGATTCCCCCTTCCACTCCCGTCAAGCAAGAGGGGTCGCCAAACTCAGGGTCACATCGGAAAAGACAAGCAGCCTCATAAAGCTCAGAAGCATCCTGGGTGACTCCCCACATGCCACCCCTGAGCCACGCTACCTCTCCCCACCCCCATCCACGCTAAGCAGAGAGGGAGAGGAGGGGGAGGAGTGGGGAGGGAGGGGGAGGAGGGGGGGAGGAGAGGGGAGGGAGGGGGAGGAGGAGAGCAGAGGCCGAGAGTCAGCCTGAACTCCAGCAGCCGTCACCTCTGTCACCCCGTAAGCACCGGTCCCCAGGGTGGCACTTGCAGGCCAGGACGGGAGGTCAGGGGTCAGACTGGAGGCACTGGGTTACGCGGGCCCAGTGCGGAGGGCCCCTTTGGAGGGGCAGCTGGGGGACGAGGCATGTCCCATCTCATGGCAGCCCTGTGCTCCGCCTCCCCAAGACCCCGCCCCAACTCGGAGCTGCTGCTCCACCAGGCGACCTCCTGCACCGGGAGGAGGTCCTTTATGGCCAAGTTCTAGAAGCAGCCAAGAAAATCCCTCAGAGGCGGATATTTAGGCCAAAGCTTCGTGAGAGGGAGAGAGAGGGAAAGAGAGGGAGAGAGAGAGAGATGGAGAGAGGTTCTAAGAGCAGGTTGGGGACACAGGAGAACTGAGGGGAGGTACAGAGTTGCCCACAGGCCCCCTGCCCCCCCACATGCTCAGCCTGGTCCCCGGGCTGTAGGTTAGGACGGGTGGGCAGGCGAGCAGGGGTGCGCCAGTGCTGGCTTTTCTGGGCGCAGCCTCTGGTGCTTCTGAGGAGGAACGGAGAGAAAGCGGGAGGGGATGGTAGACCTCCAGGAGGAGGAACGGAGAGGAAGCGGGAGGGGATGGTAGACCTCCAGGAGGAGGAACGGAGAGGAAGCGAGAGGGGACGGCAGACCTCCAGGAGGAGGAGCCCCGAGGAGGAGCCAGTGTTGCAAGTTTGGAAACCCCACAGCGCCCCACTGCCCCGCCCCGCGCCCCCCCCCCCCGCAGCCAGTCCAGAATCGGGGAGCCTGAGCCCCCGGGGGCACGGAGGACACCAACCAAGCAAGGGCCCGAGCCCCAGGGCAGCCCACGCCAAGGGGCCCAGCCAGGGAGAGAGTGAGACAGCACCTGGGCCTGCAGCCTGCCCTGCCTCCCCCGCCACCCGCTGTGGGTCCTCCGCTGACCAGGGGCAGCGGGGCGGGCAGGGCCGAGGCTGTGGCCACTGCTGGGCAGGGTGCAGGGGGAGGCTGGGGAGCGGCTCTCAGAGGCCAGCAGCTTACCTCGAACAAAACCACTCCTGGGCGGTCCTCACTGGCCTTGGGGGCAGCCAGCTTGGCCCTGTCTGCGTGGGACGGTCCTAGTCTAGCCTGAAAGTTCCGCAGGGGAGACCCCTCGGGCCCCCTTGGGGCCGAGCAAACAGCCACCCTGGCAGAGGAGGGCGGCGGCTTCCCCGGGCGTGGGGGTGGGGCAGGAGCAAGGCGGCCTGGTGAGGGGGGCACCTGGCCATCCACAGATCCACAGGTGCCGGGCGGGCGGGCGGGCCGGAAGGAGCCGTCCTGCTAAGGAGACGCACCTGGTCTCCCCACCCGCTGCGCCTCGTTAAGGCATGGAGCATGGCCCGCCCTTCACTCTGATGGCTTTACTCTGGGGCAGGAAGGCCGAGTGCTGTCCAGTGCGGACCTGGGCGTGAGAGCCGAGTGAACTCCCCAGCTGTGTCCTGCTGCTCCTTAGAAAGGGACTGTCCCTGTTCCAGTAGCTAAACCCAGGTGTTGGGGTCAGGGCCTCAGACACACCCAGGGGGCGGGAGTTCCGATCGGGACTTTCCACGCCTCGATGGTCGTAGGGTTACTGCACCCTGTTTGTCCCCAGGACGGGGCGGACGGCAGTGAGTCTCGTGCGTTCCCACCGTCGGGCCTGACGGACATCGAGGCTGTGAAGCGGTTGCCGATGCGCGTGTGGACGGCTTCAGCTCAGACATTTTAAACGTATCGAGCACGTGTGTTGCGTGGACGTGTGCCCGTTAAATGAAACGTTGTGGTATCAACAGCGCCAGGTGTTCGCACCTGGGGTCCCCCCTCAGGGCCTCTGGTGGACGCTGAAGGACCTTCCTGAGATTCCATGCCCGGGAGACGACCGAGCACCCAGCACCCTTCATCTGCTCAGGAACGGGAGCGGTAACGTCGCTCGGCCCGTGAGCGAGGGCCCAGCCGTGTGACTGGCTGGGGGTCCTGGTGCACGCCTCAGGGTCTAAGGATGGCGTTGCCCGCAAGCCAGCATCTTCCTGGGGCCCTGAGCGGAGACCCACTGTGGGCTGGGCTGGGCTGTCCCCCTCACCCCAGCCTCCCAGCCCCCCAGCCTCTCTGCCTCCCAGCCTCCCTGTCTCTCTGCCCCCCAGCCTCCCTGCCTCCCTGCCTCCCTGCCTCCCTGCCTCCCTGCCTCCCAGCCTCCCTGCCTCCCAGCCTCCCTGCCTCCCTGCCTCCCAGCCTCCCTGCCTCCCTGCCTCCCAGCCTCCTAGCCTCCCTGCCTCCCAGCCTCCCTGCCTCCCAGCCTCCCTGCCCCCCAGCCTCCTAGCCTCCCTGCCTCCCAGCCTCCCTGCCTCCCAGCCTCCCTGCCTCCCAGCCTCCCTGCCCCCCAGCCTCCTAGCCTCCCAGCCTCCCAGCCTCCCTGCCTCCCAGCCTCCCAGCCTCCTAGCCTCCCAGCCTCCCAGCCTCCCTGCTCCCCAGCCTCTCTGCTTCCCAGCCTCCTAGCCTCCTAGCATCACAGCCTCCCAGCCTCCCTGCCTCCCAGCCTCCTTAGCCTCCCAGCCTCCCTGCTCCCCAGCCTCCCTGCCTCCCAGCCTCCTTAGCCTCCCTGCCTTCCTGCTCCCCAGCCTCCCTGCCTTTCTGCCTCCCAGCCTCCCAGCCTCCCAGCCTCCCAGCCTCCCTGCCTCCCAGCCTCCCTGCCTCCCTGCCTCCCAGCTTCCCTGCTCCCCAGCCTCCTAGCCTCCCAGCCTCTCTGCCTCCCAGCCTCCCAGCCTCCCCGAGGGCTCCAGTGCCAGGATGGGGAGAGCTTGGCCGGGTCTGCCTTGAGGACGCCCTGCATCTGCCCTGGAGTGTAAGCGTCACCCTGTGGGGAAAGCTTGGGACCAGGTGGGGCGCTCTCTGAACTCACAGAAGGCTGAGGGCGGGAAGGGGTCCGTCTGCCCGAAGGAAGGCGGGCTGGTGGGGCTGACCGGAGCATGGAAGGCATTCACACGCCTGCGGGCCGCCCAGAGCCGGGACCCAGAGAGCCATCCACCTGCTCCCGCCCCCCGAGGCACCCCCCCTCGGGCCTGCTGTCACGCCATCTCTGTCCCTCTCCTCGCCATCTGGGTCAGCCCGCTCACCCGGCACGTCCCGCTCCGTCCCACAGTCCCCCCTGGTCCTGTTGGCTCCCTTTCTTCTCGTCCAGGCCAAGGCAATGCCATCATCTGCCAAGAACCTAGGAAGTAATGGCCTGGGCGTGAGTGAGGCGCAGAGGCCCGAGGATTAAGGTTGAAGCCGTATCCGTCGCATGCCCGCTGCGTGCCAGGGCTCCGCTGGAGGTTCTGGATGTGCGCGTGGCAACAACCCTGGGGATCAGTGTCCTGAGCTGTGTGCCCCCCGCCCCCCAGTACATTTTGTAAAAGGGTGTGTAACGAGGGGCCGGGGGGACCCGGGAATGGCTGGGGTTTGTTCTGGGACCTGTTTTCCTATCTGAAGACGGGGACGACCGGCAGCGGTGTCTTCCCGGCCCTGAGGCTCAGCTGCGCCGAGACCCGCGAAAGTGCCTCGCGAGCGAGGACGGAGCTGCCGTGGCCTGGGCGCCGGGGCGTCACCCAGCGGGACCGGACGGGAGCCAGAGCCTCATCCGCTGTTTGAACAGAGAGTTTAAAATGGAGAATCGCTTGTTACGGAACCAACAGGACGGAAGGGCCGGAAGGAGTCCCAGAGGCGGCGGCGGCAGGGTCCGGAATCGGGGAGAAAGGCCCAGAATGACGTGTGCTGAAATTCAGGCCTTCGGGCAGGGCGTGCAGCTGCAACCCATACTCTTTTTTTTTTTTTTTAATTGATTTCAGAGAGAGCGAGAAACTTCAGTGATGACAGAGAATCACTGATGGGCTGCCTCCTGCACGCCTCACACTGGGGCTGGAGTCCGCAGCCTGGGCATGTGCCCTGACCAGGGATTGAACCTGTGACCTCCTGGTTCATAGGCTGACGCTCAGCCCCTGAGCCACACCAGCCAGGCATGCACCTCATACTCTTTAGGGGGCTGCTCTGCTGATGCCGCCGCATACGGGGGCCCCGCAGAAGCTGGTTCTGGGAGTGATGGGCACCTCACAGACGGGGTCCAACCACTTGCAGGAGAAGGAGTAGCACCGCAGGGTGGAGAAGCCCTGAGGGGGATGCTCTCGGGAACGGGAAGTAGACAGGAAGTCCATGCGAGCACATGGGCGGGGACCCGCCTCTCTTCCTCCTCCAGCCTCGGGTCCTGCTGTGGGGTCCCTGTTGCCCAGGCTCCCGGGGAACTAGGTGGCGAAGCAGACGTGGCGCTGGGGCCCCGGCTCCCTGTCTCAGGACGGAGCCTCGGGGGGGGGGCGGTGGGTGGAGGGGGGACTGCAAAGACCCAGTCGTGTAGCGATTGGCTCCTGGCCCTCAGTTCTAAGTCCCGCAAGATCCTGGCAGGGTCGCTCTCGTCATTCCATTTTGTGTCATCGAAAACCAGCTGAGGGACATTCACCTTCCCCAGCCAGCAGCCAGAAGGTTCCGGAAGCAGGATGGTAATCCGGTTCTGTCTGACTCGGAAAATTCTCCGAGGGTTCACTCTGCCTCGCTTTACTTCATATTCAACTCTACTGTTCGATCAGCATGGACCAGCCGTGGGCAAACTACGGCCCGCGGGCCGGATCCAGCCCGTTCGGCTGTTCTATCCGGCCCGCGGAGCAGAAAGAGCAGAGGGTTCTCTTGCTCTCCCCTCCGCTCCTTCACTTTGAATTTATATGAGTTCACACAAACACTCCATCCATGCTTTTGTTCCGGCCCTCCGGTCCAGTTTAAGAACCCATTGTGGCCCTCGAGTCAAAAAGTTTGCCCACCCCTGGCATGGACCACTCTCCCAGGGGCCACGCACGGTTATACGGGGTGGGGATGCGGCCGTGAATACATCACCGCCAGCCCCATCTCCACTTAGCTTCCCTGACACGTGCACGGGGGCACGCGGCATAGGGCATGATGTTGGTAAATTTAACGACACTTTGCATGTATGTGTAAAGATACCTTACCAATGCAGCAACCAGGAAGGGAATCTTAGAACAACATATTGGTGGCCCTGAATTTTCAACAGACTTCTCTGCTGTTCCCTCCATTCCCTTACACTCCCTTCGTTTCTAGGCTGTTGAACACGTAACTTGCTTATACCCTTTTTCCTCCTTTGTGATTTCAGGGTACACATTTTTTTCTTTTGGGGGGGGTTCTTTTTGTTTCACTCTTTTAAAGTTTCTAATTGAATGACTGAATGGCAAGCGATGGTAAACTATCAATGCATGGAGATTAGTTAGAAGGTTCTGTGGGATGTGTGAGGTGCAGTGAGTGTGCGTGTGTGTGTGTGTGTGTGTGTGTGTGTGTGTGTGTGTGCGCGTTCAGTCGTATCACTTCCGTCCTAATCTTTCACGCTAAAACAGACCCTGAGTGCGGGTCTGTCCATGGTCAAGGACATAGGTACTGTACAGCAAGCACGTCACACTCAAAGGCTAACACGGGCCAAATAAACGAGGCCTGTGGCCCGCGGGCCGTGAGTTTGACGTGCTTGCTGTACACACTTTGAGCACGCAGACGTAAGCAAGGTCCCGTGTGTGTTATCTTTTCGAGGGAGAGTTTTCTTTGTCCTTTTGTTGGGTTGATTCTCTCCTTCTTTTAATGTTTTCCCGTTGGTCCTTTTTCTGTCTGAGAGTCAACACGGCCCAGATCGCTTGTGCTCTGCCTGCAACGTCCAGTCGCGTCTCCTGAGTGAGCCACAGACCCTCAATCGTGAGCCCCGGGCCAGCACCGCTCCGAGCCCCATTGCAGACACACCCACTTAATTCTCGTCCCCCCCGAAGGTGGAGACTCGTACCTCACAGGTCAGAACCCGAGGAGGCGGTGCCGAGGCCACAGAACCGAGAGGAGCCACAGACGCAGGCCCTGGGCCACGGCTCCTGGCGCAGCAGCTGCGCTTCCTCAGGGCCAGACCTGGGCACCTGGAAGGTGTCGTTCCATTTCCATCCCCGGCGACCCTCCTGCCGACGGGAACGCCGTTCGTAGGCGATCTCTCCCGCTCGGGAAGCTTCTAGGATTCTCTCCGTTTTCTTCGTTTTAAAGTCTCTTCGGCTTCTCTACTGCTTGCTGAAAACTCAGAATATAACTTTCCAAGGTGAGAGTTTGTCTTTGAAAAAAGATAAAAAATCCGAACGATAAAATGGCAATGAACACATATCTGCCAACAACTGAATCTAAAAATCAAAATAAACAAACAAGGAATCAAATGAACAAAATGAACCGGTGAACAAAGTGACCTGTAGGCACGGAGACATGGAACAGACTAAGGAAGCTCAGAGGGGAGGGGGCGGGGCGGGAAGAGATTAACCGAAGAGCTTACCAGGTGTCCTCAAACTTTTTAAACAGGGGGCCAGTTCACTGTCCCTCAGACCATTGGAGGGCCGGACTATAGTTTAAAAAAAAAACTATGAACAAATTCCTATGCGCACTGCGGGCCCAGGACGAGTCGGCTGCTAAGCAGGACAGGCAGCGGCACCTGGCGGGCCGGATACATGTCCTCGGCGGGGCGCATGTGGCCCGCGGGCCGTAGTTTGAGGATGCCTGGTACATGCATCACCCATGGACACAGGCCATAGGGTGGTGAAGGTCTGGGGGTGGGGGGGTGGGGAGGGGCGGAACTGGGTGGAGGGGGCCAGTGAGGGGAAAAAGGAGGACATATGTAATGCTCCCAACAATAAAGATGAAAAAAAAAGACTTCCGGAACATTTTTGGTGACCGTCCATATCCATTCCTTCCTTCTGCTGGCGCCGCTATTACATGGATGTTGGAGGTGCCCAGTCCGGCTTTCACGCATCTGGCCACACTGCATTCTGGGGGATTTCCTCAGTGCTCATCCATGCACCAACTATGTATTTCATTGCATTGTATCATTCCTATGCCACAAACTCAACCCACTGAAAGCATGCATTTCCATGTTGCTTAGCATGTTCATAGAATTATATAACGATTACCACAGTTTAATTTTTTTAAAAATTGATTTGAGAGAGAGAGAGAGAGAGAGAGAGGAAGGGAAAGAGAGAGAGGAGGAGAGATCAATTTGCTGTTCCACGGATTCATGCCTTCATTTGGTTGCTTCTTGTATGTGCCCTGACTGGGGATCGATCAAACCCGAACCCTTGGTGTGTCAGGACCACACTCAAACCAACTGAGCTACCGGCCAGGCACAATTTTGGAAGTTTTCGTCATTCCTAAGAGATGCCCCACACCCCTCAGCGCCCTCCCCCTTAAGAGCCGTGATGCTCGCAGGCTCCCCGAAGGCGGGCTTTCCGGAGGCTGGAAGTCTCCTTTTCTTCCTGGTTTATTGTGTTTCTAACCAGAAAGGGCACTTGAGTCTCGTCAAAAGCCTTTTCTGCAGCAACGGAGAAGGCTGCGTGGCTTTGCCCAGCGCGGGCCTTCTGTTACTGTGGTGCGCGCTACTGCTCAGCAAACCGGAGTCTGGCCCGCGTTTGGCCTGCGGGGTTTTTTAAGCCTCTCTTCATAGACAGGGACGCCCGGGCCCCTGCTGGCCTGGCGGTGGGATTGGGGGAATATTTAGAGGCAAGGGACCTGGACTTTTGCCTGAAATGCAAATGAATGAGCCCAGGCCTCAGCGTGGGTGGTCGGAGCTGGAGCTGGAGGCAGGGGTGCGGGTGGAGCTGGGGGTGCAGGTGGGGTGGGGGCTCTGCTGCTTGGGGAGATGACTTCCTGGCTCTAGCCCGGCACGCATCAGGGGAACCGGCCAACTGCAGACGCACCAGGAGGCCTGCCATCTGGCCGCACGCCGCAGAGCGAACGGTGGCACCGCGATCCTGTGTCCGCGTGAAAGTGATCCCTTTGCTACGCACTCAGCACTCTCCCAAGTCATCTCTCCGCCCACCGTCCATTCCCCGAGCGGGTGGCCACGTCTCCACGGGGAGGTGGCGTGTCCTCACGGCCCGGCTCCCTCCTCCCGGCCCCCGGAAGCTCACTTTCGGGGTTGGAATCCTTGTTCCCGCACTTCCTGGATGGGAAGCCTAGAGCAAGTGACCATTCTCTCCTTGCCTCAGTTTTCTCACCAACACAATGGGGTTGTTTGGAGGGTAAAATGGGAGAACCCAGGTAAAGGGCTCGCATCATGCCTGGTCGATGGTAAGTTCTCCATCAAGGTGGGTTCTACTAAAAGGCCCAGTCGGCAAAGGCCTCCGCCGGGAGGACGGGTTAGGGAACCTTCTCCAAACACCCGTGTCCGTACAGCAAGTTGGTCCTTGCGAGTAGCTCTGCTCTCTCCTCCTAGAGCAGGGGTGGGCAAACTTTTTGACTCGAGGGCCACCATGGGTTCTTAAACTGGACCGGAGGGCCAGAACAAAAGCATGGATGGAGTGTTTGTGTGAACTAATATAAATTCAAAGTAAAGGAGCGGAAGGGAGAGCAAGAGAACCGGATAGAACAGCCGGATCCGGCCCGCGGGCCGTAGTTTGCCCAAGGCTGTCCTAGAGGACTGGCGTCGGCATGACGGTGGCATGTCTTTGTTACACGAGGAACCTGCACCCGGAGATGGAAGAACCCGCCCCATCACGGTAGCCGATGGGCAGGTGAGCCCTGCATTGTTGCAGTCCTCAGAGTGCGTGATTTCGGGGCTGGATATGACGTGGGGCCTCCCCGTCAGAGGCTGGGGGAGTTTGGTAGCAACCCCCCCCCCCCGCATCTGTCATGTCTTACCGGGACTTTCTCACGGTCTCCGCATACCTGTGCCAACTTAGTTCTGCGTGGATGGGGACAGAGCCTGCAGCCCGGTCCAAGGTCACCGGCTTCCCTCTCCCTCCGGGCCGGCCTGAGCCACGCGGAGCGAGTGGGAGCTTCCCTGGGTACGAGGCAGAGGAGGCCGTGCCGCGCTCACGTCCTGGCCCTCTGGCTCTGCTCCATTTCCTGCCCATTCCCAGCACGGCTGCTCCAAGACGGCCTCTGTGTTTGCAAACTCTTCCCTTCCTTCTCTCTCTCAGCCAGGCTCCAAGGCCCGCACCATTCCCTGGAGACTTGGCGGCCGATGTCGCCGAGGGCTCTGTGCCGTGGTCCCTGCGGCCACGTCTCGGCCCCGGGCAGCCCTTGGCGCTGGGACTTGGTCTTCCCCCTCAGACCTTTCGGTCCTCCTCTCCTTCCAGGAAAGGCGTCGGGCGGGGTCTTGGCAGATGCGCGGGGAGCATCTCCTCTCGAGGTCCTTTTGGGAGACACTTGCATGAACGGCCTGGGTCGGGGTCCAGGCCGTGAGTCACCCTGCGAGGCTGTGAGCTCTCCAGGCCGGAGGGGCGAGGGGGGAAACGTGTTCCCAGGACGGAGTTGAGAGTTGGAGCCACAGATTTGGGGGCCAAGCACCAAGTTGGGTGACAGAGCGAAGCAATCCCCCGCAGAAGGGCCGAGAGGAGGGACGGCCCGGGGTGGGGGGCTCCTGCCCACCGCTCTCCCTGCACCCCTGACTTCCCCACGGGGGCTCCCGCCGGCGAAACCCACAGGGAAGCCGCCCATGGGGTGGGTGGGTCATGCGGGGGACGGCCTTCCAGGGCCCACACAGCCGGAGAGAACAAGGGGACCTCGGGTGGTGACAGCCGTCAGAGGACAGATGCCCGGCTCCAGGTCCGAGTCCCCAGCACCAGATGCGGCCTTTTGCACCGGCGTCTCCGTTCACGCCCTCCCTCTGCCAAGTCCCCGTGTCCGCCCTCCCCACGGGCAGTGTCATGTTTTGAGGCCCGTCCACGCTGCTGCATGTCACAACGCAGCAGTTCGTCTCTCCCTCTTCTAAGCGGTGCGTCCTGGGCGCACACACGGCCATGTCTGTGCATTCACCTGCGGTGGCCGCGTGCTGTCGGCCTGTGTTTGCCTCTTGGGACAAAGCGCGCAGGGCCGCGGCTGACGGCCACGTGGGTGACGTGGATGCTGCAGGACGTGGTCTGGTGGCTTCTTCCTGCCTCGCCTCCTCGTCCCTTGGCGTCTTCTCCCGTGTCTCATTCTAGACCAGCCGTGGGCAAACTACGGCCCGCGGGCCGGATTCGGCTGTTCTATCCGGTTCTCTTGCTCTCCCCTCCGCTCCTTTACTTTGAATTTATATTAGTTCACACAAACACTCCATCCATGCTTTTGTTCCGGCCCTCTGGTCCAGTTTAAGAACCCATTGTGGCACTCGAGTCAAAAAGTTTGCCCACCCCTGTGCAATGGAAACCCCGCTGCCACCCGCTCATTGGAATCTCGCTCCCTCGGACTCGCCCACACGCACCGTTTCTACGTCAGCTGCTTCATCACCCCCAGGACCCTGAGCCAGGCACGGCCACATGACCAGCCCTGGGTCCATGTGCTCAGAACATGATCACGCCTCGACACGGGGTCAGGAAATGAGCGTTTCCCCAAGTGCTGCATCCCCACGGCAGCGCAGGTGGAATGGACTCAAAGGATCACCTCGGGTTTTAAGACGGAAGAGCCTGGGAGGGTCTGAGAGCTCGCATGTGAACGGAGCTGGGTTTCTCAGGGCCTGCCCTGTGGGAAGTCCGCATTCTCAAGCAAGGCGGGTGGTTTTAATGAGTCTTTGCCACACACACGCCATCTCAGAGGGGAGCAGCTCAAGTCACGTGGTGGCTGCAAGAGTCCGCGGCCAGGGACGTGGGCGGGGCTCAGCCAGGCAGCCAGGCCCACTCCCCAGGCTTCACTGACCTTGACCTGACCTTGACAGGGGCTTGGGAGTGAGTCCGTCCAGCTCCCAGATTAGCTGGGGGCCAGCAGATGCTCAGCAAAGGCTCCAGGGTCCTCCTCCACCTCGAATCGCATCCTCCAGCAAAGAAAAGCTGATCCGTTGCCATGGAAACAGGGGGTCTAAGAGTCAGACCTGAAGCAAGCATCTCCTCTTAGGGCCCAGGGTTTGACTGACACAACGTCCCTGCATCCTATTGGCCGCAGCAGGTCGGAGGGCGGGAGTACCGGCCGCCCTTTGGATGGCAGAGGCCGCGAAGATGTGAGGCTCTTCCCACCCGTCTACACAGAGGGCTACCCTCGGACGCCTGAGGCGGTCTGAGCGCCAGGACATTTGTACACGTGTGTTCCGAATCCTAGGTTCTGGACAGACACCTTACATTAAAAACTAGGTTCTTCCAAGCCGGTGTGGCTCAGCGGATAGGGTGTCAGCCTGCGGACGGAAGGGTCCCAGGTTTGATTCTGGTCCAGGGCACATGCCCGGGTGGCAGGCTCCACCCCCAGTAGGGGGCGTGCAGGAGGCAGCTGATCAACGATTTTCTCTCTCCCCCCCTCTCCCTTCCTCTCTCTCTCAAATCAATAAAAACATACTTTAGAGAACAACACCACCTATGCTGGCGACCGACACCCATGGCCAACCTGCGCCGCGGCCTGGTTCTGTGAGCGCGGACGGGCTGAACGCAGACGCGCCCTGCACATCCTTGACGGCGCCGTGTCACCCCAGCAGGTTCCGGGCCCACCAGGCCTACGATGCAGCGTCTGGCCCTTCTCAGGAGCGCTTGCTGACCCCTGTTCAGAACCATCACGCAGCATTAGGGGCGGCATGCCCCCCCCCTTTTTTTTAACAATTTTTATTGGTTTCAGAGAGGAAGGGAGAGGGAGATAGAAACATCAATGACGAGCGAGAACCATCGATCGGCTGCCTCCTGCACCCCCCAGGCCTGTGCCCTGACCAGGAACTGAACCTCGACCTCCTGGCTCCTAGGTCGACGCTGAGCCCCTGAGCCACAGCGGCCGGGCTAATCTCACTCCCCGTGGGTGCCCGTACCTCTGTCCCCAAGCTCTCCTCCGGCCCTGCTGACGCGTCTCCGTGTGTCCTGTGGTCCCGGGTTGCGCCTTCTGCTGTTTTCTGCTGAATCCACTCAAAACTCCTCTGACTTTTCCCTGCGGTCAGCAGGCTCCGGGCTCCAATTTGGCTCGGGGACGCGGCCCGTCCTTCCTCTCCTTGGCAGGCGCCTCGACACGGCCTTGACGATGATTTGAAAGGACGTGAGTCTCGGGGTGGCGGGGACCACAGCCAGGGGACGGGAAGGAGGGGGAGGGGCCGTGGGTCCTCTCCAGCTCCCGGGGATTCGGGTGCCACGTGGCCGCTCCCCGTCCACGCGTGGGCTGCCGTGCATGGGGCGCAGCGCCCCCTCCCGCCCCCCGCCCCCCCGCCGTGGGTGTTGCGGGCACAGTCTCGCGGCTCTGCCAGGTGCCCTCGCTCCCGGGAGCAGATGGCGGCCTCGCTCCGTCGCCCCGCGCACCGGCAGCCTCGTCCAGGCTCCGGGTCACTCCAATATGTCTCTGGCGCAAACGCTTGGTGAATAATTTCCTGTGCCCGTGCCTCGCCACGGCTGCCAAACGATACTTGTTTCAAATCACACTTGTCCACTTCTAACGGATGCTTCTGCACGCCGGCCGAGGCCTCTCTCGTTACCTTGAATTTAGTGTAACGAGGAGGGAACCGGGATGATCGTGCTGTGACGATGCTGTCACGATATTGTGGTGGTTTTTTTTTCTTGAGACGGTGCCTGACTGTCCTCTAACGGAGCCTGAAGGACGTCTCAGGGACTCAAAGAAGTCCTGTTCGTTCTGCTCCAAAGGAGGACCTGCGAGCAGCGGCGTGGATACTCTGACATTCCTTTCCCTTTTAAAAAAAATATATTTCTATTGATTGCAGAGAGGAAGGGAGAGGGTGGGGGGATAGAGACATCACTGATGAGAGAGAGTCACGGACCGGCTGCCTCCTGCACGCCCCACACTGGGGATGGAGCCCACAACCCCGGGCCTGTGCCCTGACCAGGAATCGAACCCTGACCTCCTGGGTCATAGTCGACGCTCAGCCCCTGAGCCCCGCCGGCCGGGCCACTAGTTTTCTTTTAAAGAAAGATTTCTTTTTCCCAATTCAGGTGTTCGAACCTGGAAATGCCTTCCCTGCGAGGTGGTGAGCTCGCCAGCGGCGGTGTATGTAGGCAGGGAAGGGAGGCTTGCCGAGCGGACAGCGGCATGGGGTTCAGCCGTGTTACTTCCTCCGGAGTTGAGCACGGTGCTCTGCATTTAAGAGGCTGCCAGTCCGAAGAGCATTAACCAGACAGGCGCCGGGCCCGGGCACAGCGGGTCAACGCCCTCTTCTCGCATTTTCCTCGGCGCAAATCTCCGGTTCTCACAGCGCCCTGGGCTCCCGGTCGGAAAAGCCGAGGTCCCCCGGACGTCCCTGCCCTGGATCCAGCCGCTGGAACAAAATGGCCCAAGACTGGGTCGTTTAAACAGCAACAGATAAGCTTCTCAGACCTCTGAGAGCTGCAAGTCCAGGTCCCGGTCTCGTGGTCAGTTCCTCGGAGGCCCCTCTCCTGGGCGCGTAGACGGCCCCCTCTCTGCGTCCTCACACGGCCGTGCCTCCGCGTGTGCCCGTGTCCTCATCTCCTCCTGTAAGGACAACAGTCCGGTTGGACCAGGGCCCACCTTGACAACAGGGCCAGGGGTGCAGGGATGGCCCCCCGGGGGCCAGGAGCTCTGGGAATTGGCTATGAATCCGTGCACACAGGGGCGTTTCTCCGGGAAAGAAACCTCAGCGCCCATCCCGCTTTCGAAGACGCCGAGAGGCAGACCCGCAGGCCTGCTGAGAGGCAGGCTGGGAGGCCGTCCCGCCGCGCAGGACCCATAATGGGGTTATTTCGGCAGGAGGACGCTTCGGGGCTACAGGGCCGGGGAGAGCGCCAGGAGCCGAGGTGCCCGGCCGGAGGAGGGAGGGACGTTAGCGAGGGCCCGACACTCAGGGGTGACTTTGGAGACGTCGATGGGTTTGAGAGGGAGCCTGTCACATCTGGCTGTTGCGGTAATTCGATTAGGAAGCCGAGAGATGGGGAGAGAAGGCGTCCGTGTAATCGGCCCAGGCTCCACCGGAGGCCCGGACGTGGAGCTGAAAATAGACATCCGCAGAGGTGACCTCCAGACGGTGCGCGGCCGAGCCCGGGCCCCTGTCCAGCAGCTTCCGGTCCCCTCCGAGGAGGGCCCGAGGGTGAGGGTGCCCTGGTGGCTCGTGCGCCAGATCCAGCTCCAGGCCCGTCCCTGCAGGCTGCAGGCCCGCAGCCCTGGCGTGGCCCCGGGGTCTCTGACTTCAGCCAGTTCCCGGTGGTGCTGATGCAGGTTCAGTTCCGTAGCCGGCGACCTAGTTTCTCGTCTCGCCACGTCAGCATCTGAGAGACCCAGAAACGGGGCGAGGAGACGCCCGCCCCGGGCCGGGCGCTTCGCGTACGTTGTAGCTCGCCTCTCCCCCTGAGCGGCGTTGAGAGGGCCACTTGTTTTACTGTGGTTGACAGAGAAGGATACTGAGGTTCTGAGAGGGCCAGAGACCTGGCCCAGATCACACGGCTACTGAGGGAGGAACAGGGGACCACATCGCTGCCTCCCAGGACCCCACAGGTCCTTGTGGTCTGGGCTTCCTACCACGGTCCACAGAGCCCCCCCCACCGTGAAATGCAGGGTAGCCCCTCAGCTGGTTGTATGAGGACCCCCTGCCCCGCCCATCTGGTCCCAGAAAAGGAGTGTCGGGGTTCCTTCCGGGGCTGATGGCCGGAGTTCTATTATTTATTTATTTATTTATTTATTGTATTTATTTATTTTTTGTTAATCCTCACCCGAGGATATTTTTCCATTCATTCTTAGAGAGAGTGGAAGGGAGAGAGAGAGAGAGAGAGAGAGAGAGAGAGAGAGAGAGAGAGAAACATCGATGTGAGAGAGACACATCGATTGGTTGCCTCCTGGGCCAGGGATTGTGCCTGCAACCGAGGTACATGCCCTTGACTGGAATCGAACCCGGGACCCTTCAGTCTGAGGGCCGATGCTCTAGGGGTGGGCAAACTTTTTGACTCGAGGGCCACCATGGGTTCTTAAACTGGACCGGAGGGCCGGAACAAAAGCATGGATGGAGTGTTTGTGTGAACTAATATAAATTCAAAGTAAAGGAGCGGAGGGGAGAGCAAGAGAACCCTCCGCTCTTTCGGCTCCGCGGGCCGGATAGAACAGCCGAACGGGCCGGATCCGGCCTGCGGGCCGTAGTTTGCCCACGGCTGCCCTAGCCCCTGAGCCAAACAGGTTAGGGCTGATGGTCAGGAATCCTGGAGTTGATGTCTCCTTGGGGCAGGGGGCATCAGGAAAGGAATGCTAAAGCACCTCGGTTTATGGGGTGACGCCGGGCCTGCCCCTCACGGTTGAGAAGGTCGACGTCACCTTTGCAATACGTTCACCTTTTCCCACGGTCCCCAGGTGCGTGTCGGGTTCGGGAACGGCTCCTGTGGGTGAGAGCGGTTTACAACAAGACAGGCAGGGCCTCCGCTGCTTCAGCCTTTAACAGTCGGGGTCCCTGCAGGAAGCAGGCAGCTCACGGAATTTCTTTTTTTTTTTAAGTAGCAGGATTATCGAGATGTTTCCTCAACGTCACCCTTCTTGTGTGGGTAGCTCAGTGGCTTTCGGTGTATTCAGAGTCCTAAACTATCCCTGCCATGTAACCTGAGACCATTTTGATCGCCCCCCCCCCCCCCCAGGAGCCCCATTCCCACGAGCAATGCCGCCCACTTCCCCGCCTTCCGGCCCGGCAAGCGCTCTATGTAGCCAGGTGTTCTACTCGGTGGCGCCTTCCGGGAAGGACGGCTTCTTCGTGCGACAAGCTGGCCTGGTGTCCAGGCCATTTCTTCCGTCCCGATCGCCTCTGGGGGTGCAGTCCTCTCTGCTTGCTCCTCACACCCGGGGGGCCACAGCCGGAGGGCAGGTCCCATCGTCTCTTCTTAGGAAACGGCTAGAGGTTGCCGACAGGGTGTTCAGGCAGCCGAGGCAGCCCTGGGTGAGGGCGAGAGGAAAGGAACCCGGGCTCTCTTTGGGGTGTGACTCGCTGTCGGGGTCAGTGTCACACGCCCCAGTCTGAGATGGTGACTAAGTCCACGCAGACACCAGGGGAGCGCGCTGTGCCCCTTCCTCCGAGAACAGTGCGGCTCCGTCTGCGGCCGATGGAAGACGCCCACCAAGTATCTGACACTCTTCCCACAGGTGTCTCTCCCTCCCTGGCATCGGGGCTGGTCGGGCACCGTCACCCACAGCCCCTGGGAGGGACCCTCGTGCTTGCTCCGGGCTGCCCTTTGAGGGCATTTAAACTCCCCGTGTTTTCCTGGAAGACAGCCGTCAGATACGAAGGCTCCCTCTCGCCCGGCTGGCGTGGCTCAGCGGTGGAGCGTCGACCTAGGAACCAAGAGGTCGCTGGTTTGATTCCCAGTCAGCGCCCGTGTCCGTGCTGTGGGCTCGATCCCCAGCAGGGGGCAGCCCATGGATATTTCTCTCTCATCAATGTTTCCCTCCCTCCCTCCCGCCCTCTCTAACATAAATACAAATATATTTATTTTTTTTAAAAAAAGAAGGCTCCCTCTCCTGAGATCACATGCTCTGAGGAGCCCAAGCCACAGGGAGACGCTGTGGCCGATGAATGTCATGGAGAGACAGCGAGGCAGAGCTCCCGGCGATGCTGGGTGTATGTGGGAAGGATCCACGCAAGCGGGTGGGGCCACGCCAGCCACACCACATGATGCCACATGGCTGAGGGTCCAACCGCCAGGGCGGGCCTTCCTGACCACAGAACCACGGAACTGTGAGCAAAATCCACCCCACCCCTGGGGGCGGTGCGCGAAGTCGCAGTGAGCAGCCGGAACCACCTCTGCCAGCCGTTCTGCCCGCGATGTCTCCAGGGCCCCCGGGTCCGGTGGGGGAATCACTCCCTCCGCGCTGGCAGGCTCTTATGGGACCCGCCTGGAAGGAGCAGGGAGCTCAGGCTGACACGCAGGCGAGCAGGAGGAGGCCTGGGTACTGAGGGAAAGGCGGGGAGGTCTCTCTTTTAAAAACACACACGTGGATTTTTACTGATGTCCGAGCGGGTGGGAGAGGGAGAGGGAGAGGGAGAGAGAAGCATCCATGAGGAGAGAGAATCACGCATCGGCTGCCTCCTGCACGCCCCACGCTGGGGATGGAGCCCGCAGCCCGGGCACGTGCCCTGACCCGGAATCGAACCGCGACCTCCTGGCTCCTAGGTTGATGCTCGGCCACGGAGCCACGCCGGCCGGGCGGGAAGATCTCTTGGGGCTCCGTTCTTAGGGGGCCCACATCTATGCCGCGCCTGCCGCGTGCTGGCCGCGCTCTGACCACGGGGCCGAGCGGATGGGTAACGAAGCTCGAGAGCCTTCCAGGACCTGAGGGGGCGGGCTCACACACCCAGACCCCGAGGACCAGGCGTCACGTGACACGCGCTTTCCTGGGGGCTCGGGAAAGAGGCGGCCTGTGGTGTGTCCCCAGGGGCCAGGCTGAGTCCAGGAGGACAGGCCCCCACCTGCCTGCCGCCTGGGCAGCCCTCGTCCTGCCCCGCAAACCTGCTCCTCCACTTCCACGCGTGGCCTCCCCACAGCGCCCCCCACCCCTCACCATGCGGCCAACGGGTGACCACAGCCTCTGGACTAAATGGCAAACACCTGTGAACACAGTGCGCCTCACCCCCCTGTGCTGAGGTGCAGGCACCGCGCTGAGCGCTGTGGAGAGGTCACCTCTCCTCGTTGGCGCGGGGACCCCACGAGGTGGGTGCTATCACGCCCACAGTGTTTCAGGTCTGGATATTGAGGTTTAGGAACTTGTGTGGCTGCACTGAGGGGAGCCCCTCAGGAAGACCCCCTCCCCGCGGGTCCCATCGCTGCCTCCTCTCTGCAGCCACATGCATCTCACAAACCCATCAAATGCTCCTTCCAGAACCTGCAGGCACCCGGAGGTCCCCATGGCCTGGGGGTGGGGAGACCCCATTTGTCTGCATGACACGCCTTCTGTCATCTGGGTCCCAGGCGCCTGTCCCTTCCCAGGTGCTGCTCCCACGGCTCCGTCTCGGGCTGGCTTGAACCCCGGGCTCCCCAAATTCCTGCCCAGGGATGCCTTTCCCCAGCTCCTCCTCCACCCCCAGCAGCACCTGGAAAGCTCTCTGCTGCCCCCTACTGGCCCTCAGCAACTATGTATGAGGACAAGAACGCCTATGCACTTGCTCAGGGTTAACCCTGGGGCTTCCTGGCCCCATTTCTGTGGGTTTTACACGTGGTTCCCGTGGGGGTGCTGGGCTGAGCCGCCACGTGCCCCTCGAGCACGGGCGGAGCTGTGTCGCGGCTCTGGGAGGGTGGTGGTGGACCCATCTCCCCTCCCCACCTGCCCGGGCCGCTCAGCAGTGGAGCATCCTGGCCCCAGGTCCTGCCCCCTCTCAGGCCACGCACCCCCCGTGGTGGCTCGAGGAGGGGGTCAATAAAGGTCTGGCCCGCTTTCCAGCTCAGGCCAGTTCTGGGGGGTCATCCCAGCTTTAGAGTTTCTGGAAGGTTCCACCGAAGCCTGGTCAGGACTTATTAGAGCCCGACCAACCCCCTCCATTCCCTCACAGGGGAAGGTCCTGACAGTGCTCCCCGCCAGCATCCTGCACCAACCCCCCCACCCCCCTCAGAGCCTGCCCCCGGGGTGCGGCCCGAGGCACCTGGGCTGTGAGTCACACACACCTGCCTTGTTGGCTCGTCTGGGGGGGAGGGGAGGGGTCCCTGCACTTGGGAAGGGCTGTGACCCGGACCTGGGCTCAATCCCAGCCCTGCCGTGGCCTCCCCCTGCCCCCGCCTCCCTCCAGCTGAGGCTCCTCACTGCCAACGCCCTCCTGGCCTTGAGACGAAGACAAGTTTCCTTAACGCTCTCCTGGGGGGTTGCTGTGATGGTCGATGCACCTCGTGGAAAATGGACCGTAATCTTACACGTTTAAAAGCTTCGCGCCGGCCGCACACGGAGCGAGTGAGTGGCCAGGAAGTGCCTGACTCTTGAGAGGGAGGGAGACACAAATAGGACTGAGATCAGAGGAGGCAAACAGCCCGCCACCTTCCTCCCTGAAGGCCTCCTCCCTCCCCCTCCCTGAAGGCCTCCTCCCTCCCCCTCCCTGAAGGCCTCCTCCCTCCCTGAAGGCCTCCTCCCTCCCTGAAGGCCTCCCTCCCTCCCTGAAGGCCTCCTCCCTCCCTGAAGGCCTCCTCCCTCCCTGAAGGCCTCCTCCCTCCCTGAAGGCCTCCTCCCTCCCTGAAGGCCTCCTCCCTCCCTCCCTGAAGGCCTCCTCCCTCCCTGAAGGCCTCCCTCCCTGAAGGCCTCCCTCCCTCCCTGAAGGCCTCCTCCCTCCCTGAAGGCCTCCTCCCTCCCTGAAGGCCTCCTCCCTCCCTGAAGGCTCCCTCCCTCCCTGAAGGCCTCCCTCCCTCCCTCCCTGAAGGCCTCCCTCCCTCCCTCACTGAAGGCCTCCTCCCTCCCTGAAGGCCTCCTCCCTCCCTGAAGGCCTCCTCCCTCCCTCCCTGAAGGCCTCCTCCCTCCCTGAAGGCCTCCCTCCCTGAAGGCCTCCCTCCCTCCCTGAAGGCCTCCTCCCTCCCTGAAGGCCTCCTCCCTCCCTGAAGGCCTCCCTCCCTGAAGGCCTCCCTCCCTGAAGGCCTCCCTCCCTCCCTGAAGGCCTCCCTCCCTCCCTCACTGAAGGCCTCCCTCCCTCCCTGAAGGCCTCCCTCCCTCCCTGAAGGCCTCCCTCCCTCCCTGAAGGCCTCCTCCCTCCCTGAAGGCCTCCTCCCTCCCTGAAGGCCTCCTCCCTCCCTGAAGGCTCCCTCCCTCCCTGAAGGCCTCCCTCCCTCCCTCCCTGAAGGCCTCCCTCCCTCCCTGAAGGCCTCCTCCCTCCCTGAAGGCCTCCCTCCCTGAAGGCCTCCTCCCTCCCTGAAGGCCTCCTCCCTCCCTGAAGGCCTCCTCCCTCCCTGAAGGCTCCCTCCCTCCCTGAAGGCCTCCTCCCTCCCTGAAGGCCTCCCTCCCTGAAGGCCTCCTCCCTCCCTGAAGGCCTCCTCCCTCCCTGAAGGCCTCCTCCCTCCCTCCCTGAAGGCCTCCTCCCTCCCTGAAGGCCTCCTCCCTCCCTGAAGGCTCCCTCCCTCCCTGAAGGCCTCCTCCCTCCCTCCCTGAAGGCCTCCTCCCTCCCTGAAGGCCTCCTCCCTCCCTGAAGGCCTCCTCCCTCCCTGAAGGCTGCCTCCCTCCCTGAAGGCCTCCTCCCTCCCTGAAGGCCTCCTCCCTCCCTGAAGGCTGCCTCCCTCCCTGAAGGCCAGGGCCTCCCTCCCTCCCTGAAGGCCAGGGCCTCCCTCCCTGAAGGCTGCCTCCCTCCCTGAAGGCCAGGGCCTCCCTCCCTGAAGGCCTCCCTCCCTCCCTGAAGGCCAGGGCCTCCCTCCCTCCCTGAAGGCCTCCCTCCCTGAAGGCCGCCCAGGCCTGAACCCTTCCCTGTGGCTGGAGGCGCTGTCTCTGGCCCTGGCTGGCCTGTGGATGCCCTCGGGGTGAGTGCCATTGTCCCTCAAACATCCCTGGGACTTCTGAAAGTGGCACAGCAGTCAGCGGGGTGATCAGACTCTCCCCTCGGCTGGTTCCTGGTTCGAGGGGGAGTGGGCTCAAAAGGCACAGAAGGCTCTAAAGGGAGGGCCTCGGGGAAGCTGCAGGGACGGAGCAAGACCAGCACCCACAGCCCTTCCACAGCCGCCTTCTTGGCCATGGTCCTGGGAGCACCTGGCTGCGGCCTTCGGGGTCACTTCCCTGTTCCCCCTCCCCCCCGAGCCCTGACCTGGCCACCCCCCGAGGCCCTGCGTTCCAGATCCGATCCCAGAGAAGGATTTCAGAGCTGGAGCAGCACGGACACCTCGCGATGAGAGAGGCGTCGGGAAGGGATGCGGGCGGCTCCCACTGCACGGCGAGCCCGCCTGGCCCCGTTTCCATCCTGAGGCTCACCGCACACCTGCCCAGGCCCCGCTGGAACGAGCGATGGCACGTGCCAGGGTGTCGGGCAGTTTCCAAGCACACGTGTCAGCAGCAGGCATGTGGGTGTAGGTCTCAGGTATATGCCTACGTACACATGTCATATTGCTGCATTATCCTATATAATACAAGGCTAATACGCAAATCGACCGAACAGTGGAACGACGGGTCTCTGTGACGCGCCCTGACCACCAGGGGGCAGACGCTCAGTGCAGGAGCTGCCCCCGGAGGTCAGTGCGCTGCCACAGGAGGAGCGCCGCTCAGCCAGAAGCCCTGAGCCGGCTAACGGTTGGCGAGCACAGCAGGGGTGGCGGGAGCCTCTCTCGCCTCAGCACCAGCGCTAAGAATGTCCGACTGCTGGCTTAGGGCCTCAGCCGTCAGCTGGACATCCCCCGAGGGCTCCTGGATTGCGAGAGAGCGCAGGCCGGGCTGAGGGACCCCCCAAGTGCACGAATTTCATGCACTGGGCCTCTAGAATATTATAATTTTGCATATGTGTGTGGACGCGTATGCGTAGGCATATATCCATTATAATGGAACATTGGCTCCTGTGCCTGGGCTCAAGGCGGAGAGAATAAACTCAGCCTGTTCTTACGCAGCCTTTTCCAAACACAAGTCCAGGCGGCCCTTTAGGTCAACCTTCGGCGGGGAGGGGGGAGCGGGGGAGTCGAGGAGCCGAGAGAGCCTCCTGAATCCAGCTCGATCCCAAGGACACCAGGGTTAATGAGCAGAGAACAGGGCGTGGGAGCGGTGGGCAAGGGTTTGGGGATGGGAGGGAGGGTCTGTTTCTGGGCAGAGATGCGGAGGAAGGGAAGTAGGGAGCCATAGAGGGATCTACAGAGAGACCCCACAGAGCAAGCACCAGTCCTCTGACAGCAAAGGAGGCTCGGCTGTTTGGAAAGGGAAGAAACGGCAGAAGCTGTGATGGGGAGGAGCCTGGGCAGGTGGCCGGTCGGGGGAGAGGGACGGCGGGGCCAGGTGGTGTGTGTGCCCTGGAGAAGGTGGAATTCTGAGGGAGGTGGGAAGCCACTGGAAGGTGTGTGTGTTTTTTTTAAAAAAACCATCGAGCTTCCTAGTCATAAATCAATGGAGGAGAGATGAGCAAAGTGCAGGCGCAACCCGACCCAGAGAAAACCAATTAGAAGCACCACAAAGGGCTTTTGGGAAGCGGGGCAGCGGCGGCCAGGTTTTCGGGGATTGGAGTGGAAATGCAATCTCCCGTGTCACGTTTGATAAATTAGGGGCAGATCTTGGGATTGTAGGACACCACGCCCCGCGCATCCAGAACCCCAGGGCTGACCGGGGCCCCGCCAGGGACCCGCTGAGTGACCTTGGGCAACGAGCCACTCCCTGGCTTCTACTTGACCCCCTTGTTGTGGGTGTGGTTTTAATTCTGTTTGTTTCTTGCCCCCTTTCACTTCATTTCATGTGTTAAATGAAAGGTGGCTGGGTGGCATTAGTGGGTGACATTACACACGTTACCGGTGCACAGCTTTATAATTCCACTCTGTCTAGTGCCAGCCGTGGGCAAACTACGGCCCGCGGGCCGGATCCGGCTATTCTATCCGGTTCTCTTGCTCTCCCCTCCGCTCCTTTACTTTGAATTTATATTAGTTCACACAAACACTCCATCCATGCTTTTGTTCCGGCCCTCCGGTCCAGTTTAAGAACCCATTGTGGCCCTCGAGTCAAAAAGTTTGCCCAACCCTGGTCTATGCCATGGTGTGCTCACCGCCCGGAGCCTGGCCTTCCCCGGTCACTGGCATCTGGCCCCTTCACCCAGGTCGTCCCTCCCCGCTCTGGTAACCTCCTTCTTTTAGATTAAAACAGGGGTCCTCAAACTACGGCCCGCGGGCCACATGCGGCCCGCCGAGGACATGGATCCGGCCCGCCGGGTGCCTCTGCCTGTCCTGCTTAGCAGCCGACGCGTCCCGGGCCCGCAGTGCGCATAGGGATTTGTTCATAGTTTTTTTTTTAAAACTATAGTCCGGCCCTCCACCGGTCTGAGGGACAGTGAACTGGCCCCCTGTTTAAAAGGTTTGAGGACCCCTGGAAAACAATCGTTGCCTTTCTCCCTCTATTAACTAGTGATACATGTGGTGCTGTTCTTCAAGTGCTTACCCCGAGATTACCATGTGGTTCCTCGATCCGGTCTGGTTATAAAACAGAAAAACGCGAAGGCAATCATTAGACTCCTTCCGGGTCCCAGGCTTCTGAGGAAACTGGTGAAAGTAATAGTCTGTGCTTTATTTGTAAATAAGGCGAAAATACACTCGGTGACCACCAGGAGGCCGACGGGACCAAACGCCCTCCCGTGATCCCACGTCCGGCAAAAGCAACTTCAAACATGACGGCAAAACACAAATACGTTAGAAAGGAATCAGACAAGTGAATGCCAGTGACTGCACCGAATCCCGAACGGTGTCTTGGGGCAGAAGAAAACGATCCGTGCGAAAATAAGGAGCACAGCCCGGCCCGGTGGCTCAGTGGTGGAGCGGCGACCTATGAACCAGGAGGTCACGGTTCGATTCCCGGTCAGGGCACCTGCCCCGGTTGTGGGCTCCATTCCTGATCGTGCAGGAGGCAGCCGATCCATGATTCTCTCTCATCATTGATGTTTCTATCTCTCTCTTCCTCTCCCTTCCTCTCTGAAATCAATAATTATATATATATATATATATATATATATATATATATATATATATATATATTTTTTTTTTTTTTTTAAGGGAAACACATGATGAAATGAGCCAATGCTGAATTCAGGAGTCCTCAAACTACGGCCCGCGGGCCACATGCGGCCCGCCAAGGACACGTATCCGGCCCGCCGGGTGCCGCTGCCTGTCCTGCTTAGCAGCCGACTCGTCCCGGGCCTGCAGTGCGCATAGGAATTTGTTCATAGTTTTTTTTTTAAACTATAGTCCGGCCCTCCAACGGTCTGAGGGACAGTGAACTGGCCCCTGTTTAAAAAGTTTGAGGACCCCTGAGTAGACCCGGAGTTCATGAAAAGAGTGCAGAAGACGGGAGGGGTAAGAAGAGGTCATTCCTAAATGCCTCTGATTATGAGAAGATGACACACAAACACTTTAGGATTTTGGCCTCGGGTGTCAGGCCGCTCAGAATCCAGCCCGTGAGCTCAGCAGGGGCTGGCCAGCGTCTCCTGCAAGGCGGCGGGCGCTCGGGGCTTTGCGGGCCGTCGGGGCTGTGCTCAGACCCACAGTGAGAGCGGGGAACGGCCACAGACCCTCTGCAAAGGCGTCCACGAGGGTTCTGAGGACTCCGACCCACCGTGCCGATTTTGGAGCCTTGCGCTTGGAGAAGAGAGAGCGGTCTCAGGTCTGAGGGTGTCTGTGTCTGGAGCGCGTCCCGAGGGCTTTGGACCATGCGCTCCTGTCGCGGGCGCTGTGGTTTTAAGATTAATCTTTCTCTCTGTTCGATGGAGGTGGGGGACCTCTTTCCGCCCAGGGCCCTTCGGGTGTTTATAACGGCATTCGAGGGCCACGCCAGATCATCACCGAAACATGAGTCTGCTCTACGTGGTCACACGTTTCTTAACTCACCCCTGAGGCCTTGGCAGGGCCGGGCCCAGTGGAACTGCCGGCCTCAGAAGGCTCGCGGGCTGGACGTTCCCCACCCAGTTAGCTAAAATCCTCTACTTGTTGTTCCTCGAACGTGTGGAACTGGATGTTGGTTAGACGCAGGTAATGTTTGTCTAAATGCATCAAACTGCGCGCTTGCAAATGGTTGCATTTCATTTCACGCAAATTGTAGCTCGAAAAATTGCCTTACAAAGAAAAAGAAACCAGCCAGCCAGCCTTGTCGGAGGTTTCCTGGGATGGCCAGGAATGAATGCTGATTGATGGCGAAGACGGACGTGTTTCCAATGGCTTCACTCCCACCAGGAGGTAGGGAGCACCTACTCCGTGCCGGGCATCAGTAGGTCCTGACGGTAAAGCATCCCCTCCTTGACCCTGGGACACAGGTCATTTGCGCAGGTCTTGGTGACGCTCACATCTCTGAGCGGATCTGGACCATGTGGGGCCCACCTTACAGTTCCTTCCGAGGACGAGGGAGGTGGAGCGGGCAGAGGGCTTGGAACAAAGGGGGCGCACACGGGGGTTGACCTGCAGTGTGTGCAGGTGCCGGGGAATAAGAGAGGTGAGATTTGGTACGATCCAAGGTCAAGCCCTTTTCTAAAATCACCATTTAAAAACGAATTCTAAGTGCTGAAACATCTCCTTATGAGAGAGGCCCTCTCGGCGAGTCTTATGTATTTTTATAAGCACACAGAAGCCCACTTTCCAATAACGCTCCCTCCCTCCTCCAGCCACAGTGGTGTATTTCAGAACGCCGATGCGTTTCACCGCGGTGCGTGGTCGAGGGCCCTGGGGGACGCGCGAGGGGGCAGATAAAAAGCAAGGCGGGCTGCGGGCCCAGCCGCTCGGGGGTAACTCCGCATCGGTCCCTGGCAGTCTCTGCGTGTTGGGTCTGACCTTGGGAAAACAGCTTTCTCCCGGCTTCTTGGGAAAATGTGTTTATTCTGTTTTCAAAATCCCAGCTGTAAAGAAGTTGCAGTTTGGGCAGAGAGAACGGCCACATTTGGCTGCTGTGGCCTCATTGAATGACCTGCCCGTCTGTGCAGGCTGGACACGCGCAGCCCAGAAGGAAGCGAAGGCCATGCAAGTCACTCCCCGGAGGAGAGTGTGGGCCAGCGGGGAGGCGATGCTGTTACCGCCTCCACACTGAGCCGGCCGGTGTGCAAGGCGGTGTTTCCATACATTAGTTTTCCACTTAAGGATGAGGACCAAGGGTCAGGGGATTGAGTGGCTGGTCTTAGGGATATATTTTCACTGTGAGGCCGTGAGGACAATATTTTGTGCGCAAGCCAGAAGGATCCAGGGTTGTTACCACTTATAGGAAATGATGGTGGGGATGATGGTGATGATGGTGATGATGGTGGTGATGGTGGTGATGATTGTGGTGATGGTGGTGATGATGGTGGTGATGGTGGTGATGATGGTGGTGATGGTGGTGATGGTGATGATGGTGGTGATGGTGGTGATGATGGTGGTGATGGTGGTGATGATGGTGGTGATGGTGGTGATGATGGTAGTGATGGTGATGATGGTGATGATGGTGGTGATGGTGGTGGTGATGGTGATGATGGTGATGATGGTGGTGATGGTGGTGATGGTGATGATGGTGGTGATGGTGGTGATGATGGTGGTGATGGTGGTGATGATGGTGGTGATGATGGTGATGGTGATGATGGTGGTGATGGTGGTGATGATGGTGGTGATGGTGATGATGGTGATGATGGTGTTGATGGTGGTGATGATGGTGATGATGGTGGTGATGGTGGTGATAGTGGTGATGATGGTGGTGATGGTGATGGTGGTGATGGTGATGTGATGGTGGTGATGGTGATGTGATGGTGGTGATGGTAATGATGGTGGTGGCGGTGATGGTAGTAATGGTGGTGATGGTGGTGATGGTGATAGTGGTGATGATGGTGGTGGTGGTGATGATGGTGGTGGTGGTGATGGTGATGGTGGTGATGATGGTAGTGATAATTATGATGATGATCACATGGTGATGGTGATGGTGATGGTGGTGATGGTGATGATGGTGGTGGTGGTGATGGTGATGATGATGGTGATGGTGATGATGGTAGTGATAATTATGATGATGATCAGATGGTGATGATGGTGGTGGTGATGGTGATGATGGTAGTGATGGTGATGGTGATGGTGGTGGCAGTGATGGTGGTGATGGTGGTGATGGTGGTGATAGTGGTGATGATGGTGGTGATGGTGGCAATGGTGGTGATGGTGGTGGTGATGATGGTGATGATGGTGATGGTGGTGGCAGTGATGGTGGTGATGGTGGTGATGGTGATAGTGGTGGTGATGGTGGTGATGGTGATAGTGGTGATGATGGTGATGATGGTGATGGTGGTAGTGATAATTATGATGATGATCACATGGTGATGGTGATGATGGCATCATTAGCTAACACAGAGAAGGAACTATATGCCAGGAGCTCTTATGTAGATTGCACTGTACCTGTGTTATCAAACCGAATGATCACAAAACCCGAGGGAAAAGTGAAGCTCAGGGAGGTTAAATGTCCAAGGTCCCTGAGCTCACCCTCAGAGCGGGCGTGGGAGGCTTTCTTGCTGTGGGCAAGGTGAGAGGGGGCAGGAATGGGATGCTGGGGAACCAGCTAGAATTGTACGCAATATGAGTCACGCTCTGTGAACCGTGATGGTTTTATCCTGATGAAAGAAGGCACGTGCCACCCTGCCTGGAGCTGACCTGGAGACGCAGCCCCTCCTCCCCATTCGGAGCTGCCTGTCATCATGGAAAGATGAACGAAGATTCGTCACAGAAACCAGAGCCGCCAGCCCTTTGAAGATCCCCAGCCCCGTTTGCTACCGGCAGGCCTTTGCAGACCTCCAGCCTGCTCACCTGGTAACGGACTCCCTTCGGTTATTCCCCCTGTAACCCCATCCCTGCGTGTCACTCAGCCTTTGAAGACCCCTAGCCCCTTGGCATATCTGTAACCTGCCCTTTTGCCGACTTTTGCGATTCCTCTACCTATGGAAGCAGCTGGCTTATGGGGTGCAGAGCAGATGTTTGAGGATGACCTGCTGCCAGCAGGATTGGAATAAACGCTCATATGATTCAACCCTGTCTCTGCTCAATTGGCTCAACAAGGGACAGGCAGCCGGGACCCCTTGTTTGTCCGGTTACAAAAGGCAGGGTCATCTCACCGTGTGTGGGAGACGTGCCCCTCAGAGGGGATTGGGGGGCTGGGCAGACCTGGCAGAAGCAGTGCTTCCGCACCGGAGGCAGCCACCTCGGGCTTCCAGCGAGAGACCCCTCTCCTGGTGGGAGGACTGGGGGCCCCACCCCTGGTGGAGCGTGTCTGGGCAGGAGCGGGCACCTGAGCAGCGAGGACGCTGAGAAAGGGTCCCCTGGGGTGGAGAGGAAGGCCCTGTGCTGCTTGCTCGCTGCAATCCCCAAAGAACATTCCACGCCTTCAACGGAACTCCCTGTGCTTTTCGCAAGAAGCAAGACGGGGGTTAATCGGCCCCCAGGTAAAGGCAGCCATCCGCATGTCTCTGCAGGGCACACGCAGGATTTCCAGAATCCAATCCCATTAGGACACGCGGGCTTCTTAAGGAAACAGCGATTCCGATGCCGCCTCACCGCGGAAGGGTAACAGCCCCGGTGGGAGCCGGGGCCCCTTGGACAGCAAGTTCATTGTCGGCGTGCACCCATTTTCCAGATTCTCCCTGAGCGGCCTGACACGGGGCTAAAGGGGCAGCATTTTTTAACCTTCTGAAATGAGAGGCGTCCTCTGAATTTTCACTCGGCTAACGTTCCTGTCCAGCGCCCCGCGGTTGTTCCGGGGCCCCCACCGTCTTCGAAAGAGGGGTACATCCATTTAGTGGGGAACTTGCTCATCAGTTACGCCCTGAACGAGACTCACTGATCACAGGCCGGTGTGATCATCCTTGGTCCCTCCCCTGGGCAGCCGTTCAGAACCCAGGGAGAAGGGACCAGAGAACCAGGGGGCACCCGGGCACCCCATCTTTGTCTGTGCTGTGCCCTATCAGGTGTTCATAGAGGTGGCTCGTCCGGACCACCCAGGGCGGAAGTGGAGAGGAGGAGAGAATGTGTGCCGGGATGTCTGCGGAGATTTCGTGGGGGCCTGGAGCTGGGCCTCAAAGGAGAAGGAGAATCTGTGGAAACGGTATTTTCCCCGCTGCCTGCCAGGCGCCAGGCCCAGCTCACCGCCCGCATCTGGGCCCCGGTTTTCTCATCTGGCCGGAGGGGGCTGTCTTCAAGCGCGACTCACAAATTCAAAAGCTAAAGAGGTCAGCTGGGATACCAATAGGAGAGAAGTAGCCTTGAATGTAGGTGTCGAATATCCAAGGACACTCAGGGTTCGCAGGGCGAGGGGAGAGGCGTTCTGGCAGACGCGGGGTCCTGTGCCCCTCCCTCAGGGAGCAGCAGCTGCAGCCTGGGTGGCCAAGAGGGAGAGCAGAGTGTCCCCAGAGAGACCTGCTTCCGAGGACAAGCTGGAGACCTGGGTCCTCTGAGAACTATTTCACCATGAAATGTCAGCCATGAAATCAATTTATCTTTAAACACCGGGGGCGGATGGGACATAATCTGGGAGGGCAGTCTGACCTTCGAGCTGGAGGATAAGAAGTGAGGCTGTGCCGGGCCGGCGTGGCTCAGTGGTTGAGCATCGACCTATGAACCAGGAGGTCATGGCTAAATTCCCGGTCAGGACACATGCCCGGGGTTGCGGGCTGGATCCCCAGTGTGGGGCGTGCAGGAGGCAGCCGATCCATGATTCTCTCTCATCATTGATGTTTCCATCTCTCTCTCCCTCTCCCTCTCCCTTCCGCTCAGAAATCAATAAAAATATATATTTAATAAAAAAAGAAGTGAGGTTCTGCTGAGATGGGTTCATAGACTGTATGCTTCGTCTGCGGTCCCCCCCTCAGCCCCCCCACCACATACCCCAAATTCCTGTGTTGAAACCCTGCCCCCCAGGAGATTGTGTTAGGAGGTGGGGCCTCTGGGAGGGGATTAGGGCAGGAAGGTGGAGCCCCCACGCTGGGATTCGTGTCCTTATAAGACAAGGAGAGAGAGAGAACACCACTCCCCACCCGTGTGCTCAGTCACGTGAGCAGAGGCCAACTTGTGCCAGCTGCTGGCCGCAAGCAGCATCCCTGCCAGACCCACCCAGGCAGGCACCTAGATCTGTTTTTAAAAAAATATATTTTTATTGATTTCAGAGAAGAAGGGAGAGAAACATCCATGAGGAGAGAGAATCATGGATTGGCTGCCTCCTGCTCGCCCCCTACTGGGGATCAAGCCCACAACCCGGGCATGTGCCCTGACTGGGAATCGAACCCTGACTTCCTGGTTCATAGGTCAATGCTCAACCACTGAGCCACGCCTGTGCCGGCACTTTGACCTTGGTCCTGCAGCCTCCAGAACTGTGAGATATAAGTGGTTCTGGTTGAAGCCCCTGGATCGCGGGTCGTCTCTTACAGCAGCCTGGACTAGCGCACCTGGGTCCGCTTGGCGCCACTGGCTCCCTCCCTGACCCCCACAGCCACTCTGCCTTGGGGGAGGGATCCTTCAGGAGTGTTGCGAGCAGGTGTGTGTGCATGCGTGTGTGTGCATGCGTGTGTGTGCATGCGTGTGTGCGGCCCCCCTGGAGGTTGGGGCCCGGAACTGGAGAGCTCTGGCTTGTTCCCGTGGCTCCCCGAGCTCCATGGTGAGGCTCCCCGGGCTCCTGAGTGAGGGTTTGGTGGCTCCAGATGGCGTCTGGCGGAGCCCACACTCAGGGGCCTTTGCGAGGGCCCGTGTGCCCGAGCTGACATCTAACGGGCAGCCTCCGCTCAGCAGACGGCCGCCCCTCCCCGCTGGCTGCGAGAGCCTCCCTCCGGCTGTGCCTCGCCTGAATCACCACCTGAAATGAAATTTCTCCTGCGCAGATGCAGCTTAGATAACCCGCCTCCGGGCTCAGCTCCTGTGCAATCCTTTTAGCCAGGCCTGCCCTGCTCTCGGCCTCCGTCCCTCCCGCAGGGAAGGGGCAGGTGAGATGGCATCGCCTCTGAGGCTTCATCCGGTTCCGTGACGCCACCGCCCGTCAGGCTGGACAATGTGGGTGGCAGGAGGCATCGTCCGGGGGCCTGGGTCCAGACAGTGCTCTTCAGATGCCACCGATGGCATTGTCCTCGTCAGGGTTCTAACGAGCTGCGTGTCCTCCTGTTCGTTCTCAAAGCAGATGTGGTGGAACGGGCGACTCCCGAGAGAATCTGGCTTTCAATGCAATCGTGGAAGAAGGACGCTGGACCAGCAATAGCAGCTCTGCCTCCCTGGGAGGTGTGAGATGTGAACACTGTACCCACTCACTCACTCATTCACTCACTCATTCACTCACTCATTCACTCACTCACCCACTCATTCACTCACTCACTCATTCACTCACTCACTCACTCATTCACTCACTCACTCAATCACTCACCCACTCACTCACCCACTCATTCACTCACTCACTCATTCACTCACTCACCTACTCACTCATTCACTCACTCATTCACTCACTCATTCACTCACTCACTCATTCATTCACTCATTCATTCACTCACCCACTCACTCACTCATTCACTCACTCACCTACTCACTCATTCATTCACTCACTCACTCACTCACTCACTCATTCACTCACCCACTCACTCACTCATTCACTCATTCACTCATTCACTCACTCACTCAATCACTCACCCACTCACTCACCCACTCATTCACTCACTCACTCATTCACTCACTCACCTACTCACTCATTCACTCACTCATTCACTCACTCATTCACTCACTCACTCATTCATTCACTCATTCATTCACTCACCCACTCACTCACTCATTCACTCACTCACCTACTCACTCATTCATTCACTCACTCACTCACTCACTCACTCATTCACTCACCCACTCACTCACTCATTCACTCACTCACCTACTCACTCATTCATTCACTCACTCACTCACTCACTCATTCACTCACTCATTCACTCACTCACTCACCCACTCACTCATTCACTCACTCATTCACTCACTCATTCACTCACTCACTCACCCACTCATTCACTCACTCACTCATTCACTCACTCACCCACTCAATCATTCACTCACCCACTCACTCATTCATTCACTCACTCATCCACTCATTCAGTCACTCACTCACTCACTCACCCACTCATTCAGTCACTCACTCATTCACTCACCCACTCACTCATTCATTCACTCACTCACTCACTCATTCATTCACTCACTCACTCACTCATTCACTCATTCACTCACTCACTCAATCACTCAATCACTCATTCACTCACTCACCCACTCACTCACTCACTCACTCACTCATTCACTCATTCACTCAATCACTCAATCACTCATTCACTCATTCATTCAGTCACTCACTCATTCACTCACTCATTCACTCACTCATTCACTCTCTCACTCATTCATTCACTCACTCATTCACTCACTCACTCATTCACTCACTCACCCACTCACTCACTCACCTACTCACTCACTCACTCACCCACTCAATCATTCACTCATTCACTCAATCACTCACTCACTCACTCACTCACTCATTCACTCACTCACTCATTCACTCACTCATTCACTCACTCACCCACTCATTCATTCACTCACCCACTCAATCATTCACTCAATCACTCACTCACTCACTCACTCACTCATTCACTCACTCATTCACTCACTCACTCACTCATTCACTCACTCACTCATTCACTCATTCACTCATTCACTCATTCACTCACTCATTCACTCACTCACTCACTCACTTATTCACTCATTCACTCACTCATTCACTCACTCATTCAGTCACTCACTCATTCACACACTCATTCACTCCCTCACTCACTCATTCACTCACTCACTAATTCACTCACTCACTCACTCATTCATTCACTCACTCACTCACTCATTCACTCACTCATTCAGTCACTCACTCATTCACTCACTCATTCACTCACTCATTCACTCATTCACTCACTCATTCAGTCACTCACTCATTCACACACTCACTCATTCACACACTCATTCACTCCCTCACTCACTCATTCACTCACTCACTCACTCACTCATTCACTCACTCACTCATCCATTCACACACCTATTCAGCCACTGCTGCGTACCCAGCACAGAGCCACATGCGAGGGGCGTGTGGATGAACGGAGCCCCCAGGTCAAGGCGGGGAAAGACAGGGGCAGCAGCCACAACGCAGGGTGGTCAGTGCACGAAAGGGCATGCTTGGTGCCATAAGAGCCCAGATGGGCCCCCAGCCGGGCAGGGCACCCGGAGCAGGCTCCCTAGAGAAATACGCTGAGCGCTGGAGGGCACAAGGGGTGGGGGTGATGCTGGCTGGGGGGGAGGTGGGTGGGAGGGTGCCCGGGCAGAACGGGCAGGCGTGGCAGGGCCTGGACATTCAGAGTAGCCACCACACTGACCGTGAATTGGATGCTTATCCTGAGCCACACAACAGGCGGGGTTCCCTCCTCGCGCTGTCCAGCTTTGTCCTCATAAGAAGGGATGGGGCTCTGTGACCCCCTCTCCGTGGAAGGAAGACTGAGCTCAGGGTGTCACAAACAGAGCCCGGGGACCAGCTGGTTCGTGTGGAGTTTGATGCAAGGCGCGGGCTGCGGTCCGGCAGGGGGCCAGCTGGGCGATGGATTTCACAGAGGTGCCACTGAGTGAGGGGATCGCAGTGTGATCCCGGCAGACTCCCGCTGCTGCGACCTGCACGGGCAGGGGGGTGAGGAGGACCCCGGGGGTTGGGGGTGAACCTGGAGCCGGTCAGGCTGGAGCGTGACCGGGGCGGGGATGAGTCACGGTCTCGAAGACAAGCAGCTGAGTGGAGCTCAGAGGGCGCCCTCTGACCTGCAGACAGCCAGTCTCTCGGGTCCTCCTGCCTCCGTGTCCTCACTGACCAGCGAGGCCAGTGGTCGGCAAACTCATTAGTCAACAGCGTGGTTTGCCGACCACTGAGCTAGGCCAACAGGAGCCGCCTGCGGTGTGTGATGTCCGTCTAGTGTGGGGGAGCAGGTGGCCCCCTGAATAGGCAGGGGCGGCAGAGCACCGCCGAGCTGAGTGAATGACACGGTGAGAGAGAGAGAGAGAGAGAGAGAGAGAGAGAGACAGAGAGACAGAGAGACAGAGAGACGTGGATGTGAGAGAATGAACCCGCAACCAAGGCATGTGGCCCTGAATGGAACCAAACCCGGGACCCTCCGGTCTGTGGGCCGACGCTCTATCCACTGAGCCACACCGGCTAGGGCAACATTCTACTTTTTAATCCCAGCGGCACTATCGAGAGGCGGCCTGGACTCCCGTGCTTGGTAGCCTGTATGACCCTGAACGAGAGAGTTTCGTTTCTATACGAATCAGAGGACAGCACGGCCGGGGAGCCCAGGGGGGTGAAGCCCCCTCCCCAGGCGCCAAGGCTGCAGTCTGACCCCCCGTCAGCGCACGTGCAAGAATCACCCAATGGATGTTTAAAGAGGAGGAGCAACAAACCGATGCTTCTCGCTCCAAATCAGTGAAAAAAGTGGGGAGAGACGCGGAGGACGGAATCGCCCTGGGACGGAGCTCGGAGGCCCAGGGCGGCGTTCCGTGACTGACAGGAAGGACACAGAGCTTGCGAATTCTCACCAGGCCGCAAGGTGCTGGGAAGGAGACGACATTTCGGAAGCGCTGGTAAGAGCCACGTCCTCCATCCTCGGCAGAAGGTCGTGTAAACATTTTGAGCATTGCTCTCTCTCTCTCTCAAGAAAACAGTCTCCCTGGTAAGGTTATTTTAGGCTCTGTAACCACTTTCCACGAAAAAGCAGATGCTGATCTGGGAGCGAAGGCCGTCCGTCCCCCGGAGGAGGAACGCAGGAGCGTTCTAGAGGCGCGTCCCTGTTACACACACACCCGGCTCTCCTCGGTCCCACAGACAGCACCTTAGCACCTGCGGGGAGCCAGGCAGGCGCCAGAATATTCCTTTTTTTTTTTTTTTCCCAGGCATCATAATATTCTGCAGCACGAACGAACCCCCTGTGCTTACCCATCCCTCTGTCCATGGACATGTGGGTGCTTCCACCTCATGGGTGATGCTGCTATGAATGTGGGCGTACAAATATCTCCTCGAGTCCCGGCTCTCAATTCTTTAAAAAAAATTTTTTTAAGTTATATTTTTTATTCATTTCAGAGAGGAAGGGAGAGGAAGAGAGAGAGAAATACCAATGATGAGAGAGAATCATGGATCGGCTGCTTCCTGCACGTCCCCCACTCGGGATCCAGCCTGCAACCCTGGGCATGTGCCCTTGACCGGAATTGAACCGTGACCTCCCGGTTCATAGGTCGATGCTCAACCACTGAGCCGTGCCGGCCAGGCAGTTCTTTGGGGGCATATATTCAGGAGTGGGATTGCTGGACCCCATGGTAGTTCTCTTTTAAACTGTGGGGGGAGCCCTGACCGGTTTGGCTCAGTGGATAGAGCGTCGGCCTGCGGACTGAGGGGTCCCGGGTTCGATTCCGGTCAGGGGCATGTGCCTTGGTTGTGGGCGCATCCCCAGTGGCGGGTGTGCAGGAGGCGGCTGATCGATGTTTCTCTCTCATCGATGTTTCTGACTCTCTATCCCTCTCCCTTCCTCTCTGTAATAAATCAATAAAATATATATTTAAAAAAAAAATAAATAAACTGTGGGGGGAACCTTCACCCCGTTCTCCATAGTCGCTGCACTGTTTTCCATCCCCACCCCTAGTGCGCAAGGCTTCTGATTTCTCCTGCGTAATATGTTGAAACCAGAGGAAGCCACGGTTAACTGGCGCCATCTGCCCCAGTCACGTGGCCGGAACAATGGCGCACACCTGATGTACAGGTGTGTCTCCTCCTCCGGTACAACGAGGGGCCCCTCCCTCCCCGCTCGCCGCCCCTCCCCGCCCTGTGCTGACTCATGGCAAAGGGCCACCTCCCTCTCGGCCCCGCTCACTCAGCAAAATGAGAATATAATTAACTCTGCTGACTGCCCAGTGGGCAGAAATTAATAGGATTTGTAAAATTCATGGCCAGGAAGGGATTAGCAAAAAAAAGACTTTTCCTATATTACTGATGGGATTATAAATTATTACGGTCAGTTCAGAAAGTAATCCATTCTATTAAAATTAAAAATGCATCTGACTTTTGACCCAATAATCCACTTTGGGGACTATATATACGACAGAAATGAAATTACCGGCGTGTCAGGACTAATGTAGGATCATATCTTTGCGGTATCCTCTGTGGCAGGGAAAACCCTGGAAAAATGCCATTATAGGATACTTATTATTTATCTATTTTAAATCTTTCTAGTTGAAAGTATTACATAGGTCCTCCTCTCCCCTCATTAACCTCGTCCAGCCCACTCCCACCCCCCACAAGGCCCTCAGCACCCCATTATCTGTGTCCACAGGTGATGCAGACAAGTTCATTGGTTGATCTCTTCCCACCATGCTCCCCTGCCTTCCCTCTGAGGTTCAGCAGTCTGTCCACGCTCCTATGTCTCTGGTCTATTTTTGATCATCGGTATATCTGGTTCGCTAGATTCCACATGTGAGTGAGATCATGAGATACGTGTCTTTCTCTGACTGGCTGATTTCGCTCAGCATAATATTCTCCAGGCCCACCCATGCTCTCGCAAAGGGTAAGAGATCCTTCTTTTTTATGGCCGCGTAGTAATCTATTGTGTAAATGTACCACAGTGTGTGTGTTTTTTATCCACTCATCTGCTGATGGGCACTAAGGTGGTTTCCAAATCTGAGCTATTCACAGGATACTTATTACGCTGCAACGTGCCAATTTCTCTTGATAGAAGCCAAAGATCCGTCAGAGAAAAAAGGTGCATCGCAATCTATTAATCCTAGGTCCCCGCATGAGGAGATGAGCGCAGAGCAGAGCCTGGGGTTGCACCCGCACCCGCTGAGCCGAGGGCCTGAGCAGGGCCCTTGGATTGCTGTCCCGAGGGCTGTTGTGCAGGCTAGACCGTGAGAAAATGCTAAAATACGCTGTTAAATGACTGTTTCTAGAAATCCTCAGAGATGGTGTGATGAACAAGTGTAGTTCTTGGGAGAAAGACTTGATTTCCATCCTGTCAGCTACCAAGATCCGCCACCTACTCTTGGAATGTCCGTCACCAGCGGCTCCCCAACTTGAAAATTCCTCTTCAGCCCTGGCCCGTGTGCTCAATGGTTAGAGCGTCGGCCCTTGGACTGAAGGCTCCGGGGTTCGATTCCAGTCAGGGGCACATATCTCAGTTGCAGGCTCGATCCCAAGCCCCAGCCGGGGTGCAGCGTTCAAGAGGCAACCAATCAATGTGTCTCTCTCACATCGATGTTTCTCTCTCTCTCCCTCCCTCCCTCTGCCCTCCCTTCTACTCTCTCTAAAAATCAATGGGGAAAAAAATATCCTCGTGTGAGGATTAACAAGAAAAGAAAAGAGGAGAGAAGAGAAGAGAAGAGAAGAGAAGAGAAGAGAAGAGAAGAGAAGAGAAAAGAAAAGAAAAGAAAAGAAAAGAAAAGAAAAAAGAAAAGAAAAGAAAAGAAAATTACTCTCCCGGCTGGTGTGGCTCCATGGTTGATCGCGGACCTAGGAACCAGGAGGTCACGGTTTGATTCCGGGTCAGGGCACATGCCTGGGTTGTGGGCTCCATCCCCAGTGTGGGGTGTGCAGGAGGCAGCCGATCCATGATTCTCTCTCAACATTGATGTTGCTATCTCTCCCTCTGCCTTCCTCTCTGACATCAATAAAAATATAAAAAAAAGAAAAGAAAATTCCTCTTCATCCCTGGGGCCCCACGCCGTTGCTCTGACATGCTCAGTGGAACATGGGCTCTTTGAGGGCAGGTGTGGCTTCCTCCACCCTCCATCCCACAGAGCGGCCTCTGCACCCCCTCGCTTCTGGGCACGTCTGGGAAGCAATGAGCGATGAGGCAGGCCTGGGGGAGGGTTGCTCGCCAAGCCCCAGGTGTGAGAGCTTGCGGGTTCCAGGGAGGCCGTGGGAAGGGTGGACCCAGAGGCAGACGCGCTGTGAGAGCGAGCGCTCGGTGCCTGATGAAGGCAGGGACCTCGGCCGCACCTTCCTCCCGGAACCTCAGTCTCCTCATCTGCAAACCGGGACTAGCGGCATTGAGTCACAAGCGTGTCTGCTTCTGGCTTGGCCCCGCACACAGCAGGTCGGCAGGGAACGAGCCCGCGGGGTGCACCCTGGCGCAAATGGCTCAGGTGCCTCCAGCACCACGGCCCTGCGTGGAGGGGCGGCCACGCGGCTGTGAGCTAAGGCTCCTGCAGGGTTCGCACCAGAGGTACAGGTGTGACGATGATTCTTCAGGAAAGAAAGCCCTGATCTGTAACATTTGCCATTTTTCATGAAGCAAATGCTCCCCCAGGGCCCAATCCCAGCTCCTAATGGGCCGTTGTCTCCACGTGGAGTGGGGAGGAGGCGCTCCCTGGGCTGATGGGAGCCAGAGCCGCAGGCCCAGCTCCTGCTGCTTTCTCTGCCGCCCCATCACTCTTCCTGCGCTAAATGCTTGTCCAGGCCGTTCCCTCTCCTGGCAAAGGTGGGCGAGCAGGAAGCCAGGCAGGAGCTGGAGTGCATGCCATTTGTCAAAGTGATGGATGCTGCCGCCCAGCAGGGGGCGGGGCAAAGGATGCTGCCAGCAGGGGGCGGGGCAAAGGATGCTGCCCAGCAGGGGGCGGGGCAAAGGATGCTGCCAGCAGAGGGTGGGGCAAAGGATGCTGCCAGCAGAGGGCGGGGCAAAGGATGCTGCCCATCAGGGGGCGGGGCAAAGGATACAGCCAGCAGGGGGCGGGGCAAAGGATGCTGCCAGCAGGGGGCGGGGCAAAGGATGCTGCCAGCAGGGGGCGGGGCAAAGGATGCTGCCAGTAGGGGGCGGGGCAAAGGATGCTGCCCATCAGGGGGCGGGGCAAAGGATACAGCCAGCAGGGGGCGGGGCAAAGGATGCTGCCAGCAGGGGGCGGGGCAAAGGATGCTGCCAGCAGACCTGCAAGGAAGAGTGATGCCTCCAACACAGGGTCGTGCGATCTTGGCAATGGATTTATTTTTTTCGTAAAGAGGAGGGACAGGCAAGGCCACCCGTTGCCAATCATCAGGGCTCTCTGGGAACCTCCGTCCTTGCTTTCTTAGCTTTGGTGCTAAGACTGGATCACAGGAGGACAGTCCTTGCTCACCTCCCAGCACCGCTCCTCGCCTCCTACCCGTCCGCAGGGGCCTCTGAGCAGCAGCTCACGCACCGTCATAGTCTGTAAGCTAGCGAAAGGCAACCAACACCAAGCTTTTCTGAGACCGGCTGCGTGTGTGACGATTGGGTTACCTGGGGGTGTCTATCCTCTTCTCTAAGGAACTTATAAAGCTATTAGAGGCCCGGTGCACGGAATTCGGGCACAGGTAGGGTCCCTAGGCTTGGCCTGTGATCAGGGCCGATAGGGGCCTTCTGGCTGCTGGCCGGGGCCTTCCTTCATTCTTTGCTGCCCCCTGGTGGTCAACACATGTCATAGCAAGCAATCGGTCTCCTGGTCAAACTCCAGCGGGGACAATTTGCATATTAGGCTTTTATATAGAGAGATCGGCTCTGTCTCTGGGTGAGCGGGTCATTTCAGAGGTTAAAGCAGCCAACTCCCTGGATACGCTTCCACAGCTGGTAACCGAGGGCAGTGGCTCCTTCCAGGGGCATCTTGCGGGTGATTAAGAAGCGACTTGCCTAGATGAGATGCCGGCTCTCCCCTTAGGCACCACGTCGGCCACCTCTGGCCTCGGTGATCGGAGCGATGCCTTGTTTCCTGGTGGCAGCGTTCCATCCGGTAAGTGAAGAGTTTGGGGGAGAGACTCCAGGGCATCCCTCCCTCGGACGCCTCCCTCTTTGTGAAAAAGATGTGGATGGGACGATCTCCACAATCCTGAAGACTGTGCTTTAAGGGGAGCAGTCTAGGTGCTGGCCGTTAGTGAGGGCCAGGGTGTGAGTCCGGGGTCCCCAACAGATAAGCCAAAGGTGTGGGTGTGACCCACATGTGAGAATCAATCAAAGAACACACAAAATCAGTGGAACAACAGACCGATGCTTCTCTCTCTCCCTCCTCTCTCCTACATCAATCAATAACTAACACAATTTCGAAAACGGGCATTCTAGGATCTGGAATCGTGTTCACGTTATTTCTGGAGAGGATGGGGGACATGGGGTCACCTCGCTGAGCAACACCGTCTTCCGTAAAACGAGGAGGTAGCTCCTTCGGTGCTTACGGCTGGAGACAGACAGGTGGACGGAGCGGGGGTAACAGACCCCAGCTCATGAGGACGGGCCTGTGCGTCCCCGGGGGCCCCAACCAGCTCAGACGTCCCAGGGCTGGTCACCGCCCCTCTCCGCCAGGTGACGTGAGGCTGGAAATCAGTCCCGACAGCCAGCCAGACCCGTGTTTGAATCCTGTGCGGGCCGCTTCCTGGCCGCGCATCCTGGGTGAGCTACTTAACCTCCCAGCCTCAGTTTGCCCACCTGTAGAGGGAGGGTGCTTCTACTCACCTGGGAAGGTGTTGAAATAACTGAGTCAGCAGGCGGGAAGGAGCTTTAAGAGGGGGTGTCGCTGTCCTTTGGGGCCACTGCTCTCATCCAGCAGCACGGAGAGGCCGCTTGGAGTTGATGCTCCATGAACACTGTGTGAACAAAGGGGTCCCCTGAGGCAGGGGCGGGCACGGAGAGGGTTCGCAGCAAATGGCTCGCTGTCCACTCGTTGGCGAGGCAGTCAGCTTAGGGACCTCACGTCCCTCTGAGCGGGACCTCCCATAAGTTCTGCTTTAAACCCTCGGTCTTTACAGCGACGCCGCGTGTGGAAAGAAGGGGCTTTGGTGCTCAGCCAAGGGTCGGCTTGCATTCTGAGTCTCCCAGGTGTGGGCTCGGTCACCCCCAGGTCTTGCCTCCTCCAGGGAGCCTCCCTGACTGCCCAGCTCGGGGAGGAGAGAGCCATGGGCTCCCCCAGGATCTAACTCCCGCTACTCGGTTACCCTTGTACAGAAATGACACGTGTGCATACCTGCTCTCTCGCTGGACACGGAGCTCAGAGAGACTTTAAGGATTTGCCTTGTTAATCGTGTTGGAATCTGAACTAACAGCAGGTCTTAGATGAACAACAGTTGAATTTCTTGCTTCTGTCTCCACCTGCTTTCTCTTCTCAGCTTTCTATTTTTTTAAAGTATTTGTTATTGATTTCAGGGAGGAAGGGAGAGGGAGAGAGAGAGAAACATCAATGATGAGAGAGAATCATGGACCTGCTGCCTCCTGCTCGCCCACACTGGGGATGGAGCCCGCAACCCAGGCATGTGCCCTGACCGGGAATCCAACCGTGACCTCCTGGTTCATAGGTTGACCCTCAACCCCTGAGCCACGCCGGCCGGGCTGGGCTTTCTATTAACAAGAGTGCCTCCATCGAACCAACAAGAACAAACGTTACAGACGCCTTTGGGGATGAATGCACACACGGGCGCTGCCCCGCCTTCGGAGCTCACCGCATGGCGAGAGGGAGAGACGGACAGTTAGGTCCCTGTGCCCGGGTCCGAGCTGTTCAACCTCAGAGCCTCTACTCCTGCCGGGGAGGGAGCGGGGAGGGCTGGAGCCAGGAAAGACGGGGTTTCATCCGGGACCTGCCAGGGATGCAGAGCGGCCCACGGCAGGCGGTGGAGGCAGCCCCTCGCCACCACCGAGTCCCACAGCAGCGCGAGGCCGGCGGGCCAGGGGCCTTCTCCTCGCCTCTGTGGAGCCATCGCTTCCTCATCTCCCATGCCTCGCGTGACGGCCCGCTCACCTCAGGACCGCGTCACTGTCCTTGGGCCCCGTTCACCCAGGCAAGCCGTCTTTCCACCTGTCCTCCCCCAGCTTTCACTGCTGCCCGCCAGCTGCTTCTTGTTCGAGGCTTTTCCTTCTTATTCAGAACCCGGGGAGCAGGGTTTTCCTTCAATGGTGGCAGGGTACGGGAGAAATGCTGCTCTCCTCCTCTCTCCTTCCCTGGCCCAGGAACTGCAGATGGGAAATTAGCACAAGGCGGGGCCCTTTATTAGGGTGTGAAGGGACCCCCCACCGCCCAGGCCACCCCGATGGGGAGGGAGATAAATCAGGCCCTGCTGGTTTTGTTTTGCGTCGTTATCCCCAGTGACATGACAGGGTGTGATGAGGTCCATTGGATAGGGGACTTAGAACCCGACAGAGCACCCGAGTTAGTAAATCAATCATTACCTTGAATTCTTAGAACACGTGTGCTTATGTGAATAGGCGGTTACGTTTCTTATATACTAGTATGAACCGGGGTAAGTTTTTCTTAAGTTTCCTTTTCAAGGCCTGTGCCAAGCGATTAAGGAGGTGACTCAGCTGTGAATCCAGCAAGCAGAACCGATACGCAGGGTCAGACCCACCCACCAGGAGTCAAAACATCATCTCAGCCACATCGTCTCCGATGACTAAGGGCAGCAGCTGACGTCTGCGGACCTCCAGGGCCGCGGTAGCTGCATTCCGCCCCCAGTACCCCCTTATAGTTCTGCCCCCTGCACCTGCTGTAAGGCAGGATTTGAATGCTTGTAAGCGCCCTGTCTTTTGGGGGGCTGGCCTTCTCAATAAACACCTTATATGATTCAACCCCGCCTTCATTGTTGGACGCGGCGACAGGCAGCCGAGCCCGGCCGGGGTTTCCCGCACCACATTTGGAAATGGAACAATCTGGAAGAAAGACTATTTGAACGGATGCCTTGTCGTCATTTTCAGAGAACGGGATAATGGGAGACGGGCCGGGCCGAGGAAACACCAGGCCACGTGTGACCGGTAGCTCCAGGCCTCCCGCTGCCTGGACCCTCGGCCACCACCCTGGGTCCCCTCCCTGGACCAGCTCCCCAGAGGGTCAGGCCGGGCCCCAGGGACATCCTCCCTCACCCACGGCAAACCCTCACCCTGCAGAGGCGGCCGTGGCTCTCGCGCTGCTGAGATGAGGTGTGTATGTGCTACCTGCTTATTTCTGGCTCCCCGCCCCCGAAATAAAGCCCCGGCACCCCACGGCAGGCCCGTGGGAGTGCCTGGTGAACGAGAACGTGGGAGAACGATGTCCCGGGCAGGGTTTAGTATCAGAAAGTACCTCCTATGTGACAGTAACACTGATGGATGTTAACCAAACAACCCTTCAACAGCGGATTGATGGACTCGGAGGGAAGTCTTCGGCGTTAGATAAAGGGACCTTCGTGGGTCCAAGGATTTAAGTTTCATCATGACCCTATGAGCTTCCGGTCACTACTACCCCATTTCACAGGCGAGCAAGTGGAGGCTAAGAAAAGCCTGGGACGCACCCGAGTTAACAGATGGGAGCTGGTGCGCACGGCCAGGACCCAAGCCTCACTCCCCTGTACCAACCCGCACCTCGACGCCACGCCGAGGACCCTGGCTCTGTGCCTTGGGGCCACCCCAGGCTCAACACGCAAACGCACACATGACACCACCTCCCAAACCCTCTGCCCACGAACCCTCCTGTGTCTCAAGCCCCGGCAGGCGCCCCTCGCTCCCCGCAGCCCTCACGCCCCCCGCTCCCCCTGCAGCTGGGCGCTCGTATCCTGAAGCAGCAGTTGCAGCCCAGCCGGCCCGGCTCAGCCCGGTGATTCATTCGGGGTGAGTCACTTCCTGTGGCGGGGCGCGGCCAACTCTCCGACCTCCCCACCCGGGGAAGCCTGTGCCCATCATCTCCTGCCAAGTCCTCCGCTCACCAGGAGCACTTACTCCTCCTCCAGCCTCACTCCAGGCCATTGAGCAGCCCCGCCCCCTCGCCCGCCCACCGGAGGGGTGGGGGGGAGGCGGGCTGCGCAGACAGGCCTGAGAGGCGGTGACTCATGTGCGGGAGGGGCCCCTCTGCGCCGCCCGCCCGCCCCCCCCCCTGAGTTGCTGTGTGAGGACTTCACCGGCAGGCTCTGAGGCTGACCCGGTGCTGGATGCCAGGCTCTGGCTGGCTGTGAGCCCCATTTTCATTGTCCATCTCAGGGGTGACGCTCGGGTTTGGTTCCCTGCTCTATGCTAAGGGCAAGGCATGCCAACACTCCATAGCTAATTCTCCAAGAAAATATGTTTGTATTGATTTCAGAGAGCGAGGAAGAGGGAGAGAAACATCCACGAGAGAGAAACACCAAGATCCATTGGCGGCCTCCTGCACGCCCCCTCCTGGGGACGGAGCCCGCAACCCCGGGCGTGTGCTCCGGGGCCACAGGTCGACGCTCAACCACTGAGCCACACCGGCCGGGCTTGCTATCTAATTCTCAGGCAGCGCTTCGAGGACGTAGCTGTTCCCCTCATCCCCAGGGCGAGGATAGCCGAGGGCAGGGTTAGAGGTTCTGGGACGGGCAGCTGGCCAGCTGTGCAAGGCGGGGGGTGATCATTCAGAGAAGAAGCCGGAAAGCTGCGCGCTTTTTCCTTTTACAAACGAGGGTGAGAGATGGCGAGGAACAAGTGCCAGGGTCACCGGCCGAAGAGCGGTGTGCAGACTCAGAGCGCCCGCCTCTCAGGCCCAGGACGCTGCCCACCCTGCTCCCAGGTGGCCTGGTGTGAGGCTGGGTTGGGGGGGGGACCCCACGTGGGCCCACGCCTCCTGGGCTTCCCACGCTGGCAGGACGCGGGCACGGCTGAGCTATTTCGCGTCGGCTTCCTCTCCCCTGGGAGAGTTCCTACCTGTGGGGGTGTTGGAGGGTAAGTGCTAGCTTTTATTAGACTGTTCTTCTGTGTTCACAGTTCTCAGTGTTATGGAGATGACGACCGGGATACAATCTGGTCAGCGGTCCTGACCCTCCCCCCCCACCCCGAGGTGGCCGAGCCAGCAGAGGGGCTTGAGCGGCCCCGCAGACCCCTTACGGATGTTGGGTCTCTGATAGTCGGAAACACAAGCTCCCCGCACGGAGGTGGTTGGTGGCAGGCGGCCTTCTGGGGACAGCTCGCTGAGTCACTGCTGGGGAATGATGTGGGGGGTGGGGCGCTCGGGGATGGGGATGTGCAGTCTGCGCGGAGAGAGGTGTGGGCGTGTTTTGTTGCCTTTTCCACACAGCGCCGTTTCCACTGAGTTCTATTTCCGTGGGTCCTGAGAAGCCCTCTGCCTGGGGAGGGGAGCCAGACCGGGGGAGGAGACCGGGCCGGCTCCTCTCCCTGTGCCCGCAGCGCCCTCTGGTGGCGTGGAGCTCAGGTTCCTCTGCTCAGGTGTCCCTGCTGAGGGTCCTCCGGAGAGGCCCCCTCCCACCCCACCCCGTCCTGCCTCCCCCACCGTTTAGTGTCTTCCTAATTGTAATTTCCGATGGCTGCAGGATAGCCCATCCCCCACCCACAGGTGGTGCATAGAACAAGGAGGATACATGGTATCCATTAGTTGGTAGGACGATGCTACTTCTTCCCAGGAAGGACCTCCCTTCTAGCGGAGGAAACAGCACCCAGGGAAGGGGGTTGAATGAACAGAGGGGTGAGCCCTCCCCCACCGTTTAGTGCAGGGGTGGGCAAACTTTTTGACTCAAGGGCCACAATGGGTTCTTAAACTGGACCGGAGGGCCGGAACAAAAGCATGGATGGAGTGTTTGTGTGAACTAATATAAATTCAAAGTAAAGGAGCGGAGGGGAGAGCAAGAGAACCGGATAGAACAGCCGGATCCGGCCCGCGGGCCGTAGTTTGTCCACGGCTGGTTTAGTGTCTTCCTAATTGTAATTTCCTATGGCTGCAGGATAGCCCATCCCCCACCCATAGGTGGCGCATAGAACAAGGAGGATACATGGTATCCATTAGTTGGTAGGACGATGCTACTTCTTCCCAGGAAGGACCTCCCTTCTAGCGGAGGAAACAGTACCCAGGGAAGGGGGTTGAATGAACAGAGGGGTGAGCCCTCTGGGTCACCTCTGTGGGAGCCCAGGGCAGGGCACCGCCATCCGCTCGGGCCAGAAGGTGCAGACCCGACGGCTGCCGGGAAGAGACCCTGAGCGCAGCCACGGTGAGCTCCGTGCCGTGTCAGTGCTGCGACGTGTTCCGGGTGGAGACCTGCGGTGCAGGGCTGTCCTGTGCATGGCGGCGGGGCGGGGGGGGGGGGCAGCAGCCTCCCTGGGCTATGCCCACGTCAGAGAAGCAGGAACTGTCCTCAGGCGCTGCCCGCTGTCCCCTGGAGGAGGGGCAAGCCACCCTGGCGCTGAGAGCCCCCCACCGAGCCCCAGGAGACAGCGGGAAGTGTCTGGAGGGCACTGGGACTCCAGCCCCACCTGCGGGGCGTGGGGAGCCCTTGCGAAGCCCTGACAGGTGAGGCTGTGCTCCACCGAGGCCGCCTTTGCTGTGTGGCCCACGGGAGGCAGGCGCTATACCGATGTGCCCCCTGAACTCAGCTTCTAATTAGCGAGGAGACTTGGGCCGGTCCCTCTGATCCGGCCCCAGGCGGCTCCCCGCAGAGCAGCCACAGCGAGACCTCGGCCTCCTGCAGGTCCCGCTCCGCCAGGTGCTCTCGGGGTGTCAGGGTCACCGATTTCAAAGCTACGCGGCTTCCTCCCGTGGGAACGGCAGGGGCGCACGGCGGCTTTGAGGCGGGTCCGGGTCTCCTCTGATGCCTTTCACAGCGCGGCTCCGTGTGAACCTGAGGCTCAGAGGCGCTTCGGAGCCAGAAGTAGACAGTCCTCTAGGGCCTTTACTGCGTGGGGCTGTGAAGGGGGGCGGGGGGGGGGGGGCTCAGATAGTGAGCGCTTCCTCGAAGGCCCGTGGCGTTCAGCACTGCCTGGGTCCGGGCTCCTGGCGCTGACGAGGACCTGTGCTCCCCTGGGCCGGGGCGGGGGGGGGGGGGGAGAGTAAGGGGTGTGGGGTGGAACCGGCACTCCCTCTGCGTGAAGGCAAAGGGGGGGGAGGTGGGGGGGGGCCCTTGGCACCAGCAAGGAGACTTGCGGGCTGTGAGAAGCTGGTCGGCCACCGCTTCCGCCTTACAGGGTGTGGAATAGTGATTTCTGACTTAAAGAGGCATCGCTGTCTCTCCCTGTTCTAGTCTCTGTGAGTGTGAGCAGGCCCGTTCCCGAGCTCCCAACAACCCTCCCGAGAAGACACCGCTTGCCCGCGGTCACAACCCGCGGCGACATGGGCGGTGCTGTATGACTCCCCATAAAAGTTTTATTTTTATTGATTTCAGAGAGGAAGGGAGAGGGAGTGAGAGAGAGAAACGTCAGTGGTAAGAGAGAATCATTGATCGGCTGCCTCCTGCTCGCCCCACATCCCGGGCATGTGCCCTGACTGGGAATTGAACCTGTGATCTCCTGGTTCATAGGTCAACGCTCAACCACTGAGCCACCCCAGCCGGGCACGATTCCCTACTCTTAACCCCTGTGCTGGCCCAGGCTGGCTGCTCCCCTGCCCTCCCCCCTCCCGCCCACCCCCCCTCCCCGCCATCTTTTAAGGACTGGCAGAAACACCGACATTGGAGATCATTTTGAAATTAAACCGTGGTTCTTGGATAGAACACCAGAATCCCCTGGAGGACTTGCTAAAGCCGATGGCTGGGCTCTGCCCCCGGATTTCCATCAGGGGACGCTGAGCTGCTGGCCCAGGGATGTGAAGCAGCCCTTTGATGGTGATCTGGCACCTGCAGCTGGAGGTCTTGGCGATGAGGGTGTTCGGGTAAACGTGTTAGAAGTCCTGCTTGCTCCCGCCGGCTTCCCCAGCTTCAGATGGTGCTGAAGGACGCGTAGGGGACATGCAGACAGCACAGGGCTCAGCTCACGGCCTACTTAGGGAATGACATGACGGGGAATGAATGGATGGATGGGTGGCTGAGTGAGTGAGTCGTTTTGTACTTGGGTAACTGGTTTACTCCGAGTTCCCTATCCCACATTCACTGATGGGATCGTGCCGCTTGGGTGGGCTGTGGGCAGAGAGCGCAGTGCGGGGTGGAGCAGCGAGGGCGGGGTGGCTGCCCCGCAGTGCCACTCTCTCACCCCCTGCCTGCGCGCCCCCGGCTGCTTAAGCAGGCGGTTCAGCGGCAGGAGAGAGACGGGAGAACTTGCAACCCTGAGATGCAGGCATCGCCTCCCGGAGCCAACCAGCAGGCCTGGGCAGGCCCTGCCCCCTCTGCGTCCTCCCCCAGCCCCCGCAGGGCAGCAGGTGGGCGAGGACCACGGAGCTCCCCACAGGTGTCCGTGGCTCCCTGCAGGGTGGGCACGCGCTGGCAGCCTGGCCTGCGGGCACCTGCCTGGGGCGAGCGGTGACTCCAAGAGCCGAGGCTGCGCTGGTGGCTCCGCACGGTCCCCCTGATGCCTGGGGCACCACAGGCAGGTGAGGCGGGATAGGTACCCGAGCTGCTCAGGCTGCATTCTGGAGAGAAGGTCGGGGGACACCTGAGCAAGGGCCTGGCATGAAGGAGCGTGGGGAGGGTCCTGGGGTTGAGCGTCTGCTTGGACTTCTGGAAACTTCTCCGAGGATGTGGAGGACACTGCTCCCAGACACCCAGGTCGGGCCCCAAGGATGCTCCCGCAGTGGGTGTCCCGCTGGGCGTGGACCGAGCTCTGGACTTGGCCAAGCGCGCCCGGCCGTCTCCCGCCCACCCTGCGGCCTGGGGCTTCTCCAGGTGGCTTAGTTTTCTTCGCTCGTTTCCTAACGAGCGGCCAGGTCCCGGAGTGTGTACACTGTAATTTATAGGCCCGTTTCCCTGTTATTGATTGTGTGAGGCTCCTTCTAGTTTCCCCCACTAAGAATAGCGCTTCAGGGAATACATTTATATGGGGATGTTGCTTTCTTTCTCAGGCGTCAACGTGCGCCCTTGGGCTCCGTTCCCAGAGTGAATTATTGGGTCAAAGGACATAAATATTTCTGTGGCTCTGGAGGTTAGGCTGCCAAATCGCTTTCCAAAACAGCCATTGCCATCGAGAGGCAGGGAGTCCCCCAACGCCGCTGGCCTCCCTCGGGGTCTCGGGGGGGCTCCCCCGCAGAGGGAGCGAGAAGCAGCGACGCCCCTCCCACCCACGGAGACCACAGCCTCAGCCACGGAGGCTGCCGCCTGCGGTTCACCCAGCCGCTCACAGGCCGGAGGGGGCTGGGGTGGCGAGGTCGCGCTGGCCCAGGCTGACGTCCAAGCGGAGTTGGGAAGCGGGGCGGCCGCACGGGGTCCCAGGCTGACCTGAAGCGACGGCGCCTCTGCCGTGCCATTGGGTGATTCGTGGAGGGTTTTAGTTGTGAGGGTTTGAGGGCTTGGCCAGCCCCCCACCCCAAACCCACAGGTGCCTGTGGCCTCTGCCTCATGGCCACCTGCTCTCACTCAGGAGGGAACCAGGACGCTGGCTCCTGAGCTCTCAGAGCTCTCCGCCAGCCCGCAGCCGCCGGGGGCGGGGGTGGGGATGGAGGTGGGGGTGGGGGTGGGGGCATCGTGTTCGCGGCCCCCTGGCTGCCCTTTGGCAGCTGAGCCTAAGCCCCTGGCCCGTCACCAAGACTCTGGAGAAGATGAGCCCCAGGCGGCTCTGCTCCAGCCCCTTGACCTTCAGCAGCAGCAGGTGCTAGGGGAGCGGCCAGAGGCCACACCTGGGGCTGGGTGGTTCCGGGACAGCAGCTCCCCTCGCCCTGGGGAGACGGGAGGGGGGCGGGGAGTGGGCACGCATTTTGCCGAGGTTTCTGGTTAAGCAGCGTTTTCCTGCTAATGTTATGGTTTTCCCCCTAAAGCTAGTCTTTTGGAGCCGGCCAGGCCCGCCGCCCGCTCCACGGACGCGGGAGGATGCTAGGACCCGTCCTGCCTGCTGGCCCTTCCACGAGTGCTCCCTGCCCGGCCTGTCCCGCGGCCTTGCCCACAGGCTCGGGTGCCCGGCGTGCCCCCACCCACCGCTGTTTCCACAGCAAATGGAGGTCTCGGAGACCCCATCGGTTCCTCTCTAGAAGGTTTGAGGTTAGGGTCTCCCTGCCTTGTTCTTGTGAGCGAGGTGCCCCAAACCTCCCCCTGGGCCCACGGAGCTAAGGACACGCAGCCTCACGTGCTGACGGGGGCGGGGCTGGGGAGGTCGGCGTACAGGCCTCGTGGTGATGGGAAGGTCAAGAGGGACAGCTGTGCAGGCCGCAGGGCCCTTTCACGGAGGACAGAGGGGCTTCGGAGGAAAGCAGGCTTTCTCCGCGGAGAAGAGGCCAGAGCAAGTCTCACGGACACTCAGTGTGAGGGGCAGGGGACAGGCCCCCACGCCCGCCCCTCCGGGTCAGGGGGACAGAGTCTCCTAGTGAGAGCAGCTCAGGGGTGGGGGAGCAGAGAAACAGCCTTAGGAAGAGAAGGCAGCAGCTTTGCCCCAATGAAGAACCAGGCCAGGCCGGGCGGCCGGGCCTGGGCTCCCTGGACGCCCGCCCCACACTGGCCCGTTCCCGCAGCAGCGCCAGCAGCCAGCACACCCTGCAGCACCCACCCTCCCGGCCTGACCCACCCAGCGAGAGGCGCAGCCTCAGCCCTCTCCTTATACACCTCCCGCTCCTCCCCCACAATGGGCAGTAACGGTGCCCACCTGGGCCTGGACCGCCCCCTGACCTTCCTTGACCTCCCCCTGCGGGGCGCTGGGCTCAGAGGGCGGTGTGAGCACGTGGTCCACGTGGGAGGCGAGCGTGGCGCGGGCCTGCACAGCTGAGCCGGCATCTCGAGGCACGTCATTCCTCCGAGGAACAGGTGGCTCCTTCTGGAGCCGGTAAATCGTGGTTCGCCCTTCGTGAGCTGCTCGGGGGCAAAGGACCAAGACCATCACCACAGTTTCGTGAGAAAAACGTTACTTAAGGCGGACTCCCCGTTCATAGCGTTTACGGCGTGACAGGGCCTCAGCGCCCCACGACCTCTCCGGGAGCGTTCCTGAATGTCTGTCACCGATCGAGAAGCACCTTAAAAGGGACTCGAATTCTTAAAAATACAAAGTCCAACGCCTTTCCATGCACGTCGGGTGTACAAGAAGCTGTTCCCCAGGGGGGTTCGTTCTGACCATTTCCCTTGAGAACTTAGTTTGATGCTATATTGTATACACGTGGAAGGGACCTTTCATTGTTCCACTAGCTGCCGTTCAGATGTGGGGCTTCCTCTTGTTTGGAAAGGAGGCCTCGGGGCAGAGGGACCGCCCAGATGCACTGTCCCCTTAAGGGCTGGTCGGACGCCATGTGCTTTATGAATGTGCACGCTGATTTTTAAAAGGACAAGGTCAGAAGCCCGAATGGGTGGGCATTTGCTGGAGGCCTGGACATGATTGTATTTTATTTTTTTTAAATATATTTTATTGATTTTTTTACAGAGAGGAGGGGAGAGGGATAGAGAGTTAGAAACATCGATGAGAGAGAAACATCCATCAGCTGCCTCCTGCACAACCCCTACTGGGGATGTGCCCGCAACCAAGGTACATGCTCTTGACTGGAATCGAACCTGGGACCCTTCAATCCGTAGGCCGACACTCTATCCACTGAGCCAAACCGGTCAGGGCAAGCCTGGACATCATTTATAGCCATGCAGACTCGAGAGTCCCCAGTGTGACCGAGTGCCACGCAGTCTTGGGCGTGGCCTCCTCTAGCCTCACGCCTGCCCCAGCTCTTGTTTATTTTTTTGTTTATCCTCACCCCGAGGATATTGTCCCATTGATTTTAGAGAGAGTGGAAGGGAGGGGGAGAGACACAGAGAGGCGTCGATGTGAGAGAGACCCATCGGTTAGTTGCCTCCTGCACCTGCCAGACCAGGACTGGGGATCGAGCTTGCAACTGAGGTCGTGCCCTTGACGGAATCGAACCTGGGACCCTTCAGTCCATGGGCCGACGCTCTATCCACTGAGCCAAACGGGCGAGGGCCCTGCCCCAACTCTTGCTGGGAGGGCCACCTTGCCTTCCTCCTGCCACCTGGGTCAACCAGGCCTCTGGCTGCCCCACTCTGCACCCTCGAGGTTACGCCTCAGTCCCATGGGCTCACCACGTCTCCATGTGGAGAGGGAAACACTCTCCTTTGCCAAGAACCTCGGAAGCAGTGGCCCAGGGAGCAGCCAGGTTCCAGGAGAGGCGGCAGGGACCTTGAGACAGAGAGAAGTCACCACTGTCTGCAGAGGGCCAGCCCTCCAGCCGGCTCAGCTCAGAGTGTCTCACACCACGGGGGAGTGTATCGCCATGCGTGCAGGAGGGAGCTGTGTCACAGTCGAACTTTCTGAAATAAAGACATAGAAGGGACAATGACAGTATGTGTGAATTCTTGAGAAAGCAGACCAAAAAGTGGACAAAAAGCCAGGATGTATAGTGACTATGTGACAGAGTCATTTTATTCAACACTAGAGGCCTGGTGCACGAAATTTGTGCATGAGTAGGGTCCCTAGGCTTGGCTGGCAATCAGGGCCGATCTGCGGGGTGACCAGTGGGGCGACTGGGGGCCCCCCTCTGGCACCTGACTTGGCTGGCCTGGCACTGCCCACTTGCTGGCCCTGCTTCCTGCCGCCGCCGGTTGGGGCCTGCGGGCTAGGGGCAGCTCCTGCGTTGAGCGTCTGCCCCCTGGTGGTCATTACACATCGTAGCAACTGGTCGTTGCGCCGTTCGGTCGATTTGCACGTTAGGGTTTTATTATATAGGATGGCCAACGTCGCTCTCATGAATATATCTGCCGAAACAATGGACATTAAAGCAAACGCTAATTCATTTTACGAGCACTTTCTACATTCCATTCTTAGAGTGAGACCTCCTCTGATCAGAGTTGACCTCACCTGCCCAACATCGACCCAATATGGACCGCGCAGGAGGACCCAGAAGCGGATCAGTACCACAGCTGTCTGACTCACGCTCCCTGTTCTCCGTCACACTGGGTTTCTGCGCCCTGCTCTAGAAGGATAAAAAGTGCCCTTTAACCAAGGGCAGCATCTCATCTAACTCATTCCAGGAAGGTGTAAACATTCCTGAAGGGGCCTGTTGTGGGAATAGCTTTGGGGACAGACAGACAGAGGTGGGTTCAAGTTCGGGGTCTGCCCCCACCGGCTCTGGGCGAGGCATGGACACTCCATAAGCTTCAGTACGTCTTTCGCTCACAGAGTCTTTATTCCAAGGAGCTGTGAGGACACACACCCAGCGTCCGGCACCCCGTGCACCGCAGATGCTCCTCCTGTTGAACCGGCGCCCGGCATCGGCGGTTCAGGATCCGGCCTCCGATGGAGTTCGCCAGCACGAGAGGAGGGGCTGCTTGTTCCGGCAGCTACATCTCCCCCGGAAAACGAGGAAGCTGGCGCTCAGCCTCGCGTCACTGGCTCGGCAAATACGAGTCGTTCCGCAGGGCGAGACAAACCCTCGGAGGACCTGTCGGTTCCGTTGGTCGGCGGTACAAAGCTGTGGGCCGGAGTGTGTGGTTCCTCCGCTCCCCAAGATCCGCCTGAGCTGGCAGCCGCCTCCCCGCTCTGATGACACCACGTGCGAAATTCCTCTGACGTGGCTCTGCTCCGATGGCTCCTCCCGATGCCAGCACAACGCCCCCCCCCCTCGGTTGTTCACATTCTAAGTCGCCTACTGCGTGGCGCATCGGTCTCAGTCCCTGAGAGAATGACATGAGATTTCCCCGTTGGCAAGCTCACAGGCGCCACCCTGCTGAGGCCGCGGACCTCGCCCGGCAGCAGCCATGCAGCACCCGGGTGCCAGCCCCACCAGCCTCAGCTCTTCTCACCACCCCACGCCATCGGGGTGCGGTTGTCGGGCCCACTAAGTGAAAAGTTCATGGGGGGGGGATATTATTCTATGACCGTGCAGGGCCAGGACTCAAGGCTTACAAAGAGCCAGGGCTGTGATTGCCCAGGAGAATGTCCGAGATCCTCGCCTCGATCCTAAGGGTGGGAGATCCCTGCTCTGTCCCAGCACGGGGACACGGGGTGACATTCTCACCTCCGGGGTAGGGCTCAGGCTCCTCCCCCTGAGCCCCACCCGGCCCTGATGGCGGTGGACCGGGGACGCCCTCGAGGTTTCCGAGTAAGAACGGAGCAGGGGTTTTCCTGGGATCCGGATGCACCAAGGGTGCAAGAGGAGTGACCGCTCACACCTCCAGCTGTCGGAAGGGGTCCCACGGCTCGCACTGTTTACTTAACTTCATCTCATAGCAACCGCAGAAGCTGCTGTTCTTTCCAAAAACTTTTCTTAACCCTGGACATTTCCCGGGCCCCATACACGTGTGCATCTCGTCCGGACACGTGAGGTTCAACGCTGGCTCCCGGAGCTCACGCGGGAGGGACGAGGCATCCGTTAAAGGAGTGGCGTGCCGTCTTGTCAGCCCGACCACCCCTGGACTGCAAATGAGGGGACGGACGCCCGAAAACGCTGTCACTCGGCCAATTCTGCAGAACGCGGCCCACGGCCTTCTAGCGCCTTCCGAAGAGGATGGTCTGCCTCTCAGGGCCGAAGTGATGCGGCCAGTTAGCCAAACGCAGACGCCCCCCACCCCCCCAGGGCTGCGATTGGCCGCGGGCCCGCCAAGGGGGTTTGGCGCCCGCACCTGAGTCCTGTCCCTGGCAGCGAGAGCTGGCTTTGCAAGCGGACGATCCTTTTGCCAATCTCCCAGTGCTTTTCCACGATTTATCCACCATGACCCCCTGTTATAGGCTTTCTGTGTAATCTTTTATGTTTTCCTTCTGTCTTGACTGGACAAATGAGCCATTTCGATCCTGGCGTCTGAGTGAGAATTCCTGGGGTAAACGCCCCATCTCTAGTCACACGCCACATGACCTTGGGCGTGTTAACGAACCTTTCCTCGACTCAGGTTCAAATTCACGAAAAGCACGGACACAGGGTCTGCCCCGTGCAAGTGCTTAGAACGCGAGAGCTTTTGTCGGCACAGTGGAGCCCACGATCGCCCCACTGGGACGTAGTGAGATGACAGGCCTCCGCCTCCCAGGGCAGGCCGGCTCCTGTCCTCTCACTAACCTTCAAAGGGGGGCCCTCCCTTCTACGCAATCATATTGCTTTATCTCCCTCGGGGGCCTGCCTATAGCGCAGAAGAGGCGCAGCGTTTGAATGGGACCGCGTGACGCAGATAGATGCACACGTGGATGTAGTGTAGACATGAGGGTTAACTTCTTGAATTTTCACGTTGCTTCGCTGGGTCTCCGCCTTGTTGTGGGGAAAACGAAGGACTTGAATTAGATCAGCGGTTTTCAACCTTGACCCCACCCTACCTTTGCCAGCCGTTACCTTGGGTGAGTCACCTCATCTTTGTAAGCTGCAAGTTCTCCTGTTTGAAATTGATGGGGCGGGGGGGGGGGGGGGGGGGCGTGGGAGGGAGGACATGATTTCTCTGCAGGAATGTTGAATAAGTAACATTTATGAAGATAACATTTCAGCCCGACTGGCATGGCTCAGTGGTTGCGCGTCGACCTATGAACCAGGAGGTCAGGGCACATGCCCAGTCTGTGGGCTCAACCCCCAGTGGGGGGCGTGCGGGAGGCCGCCGATCCATGATTTTCTCTCATCATTGATGTTTCTATCTCTCTCCCCCTCTCCCTTCCTTTCTGAAATCAATAAAAATCTTTTAAAAAATTTTAAGATGAAATAAGAGAAATGTAATTTACAACGGAGTGATACTGTCCAGGAGGAAATCCTGGCCTGCAGAGTTCCAGGGTTGCAGGAGTGTTTGCCTAATGAATGCCTTTGTTTCTTCTACATCCCCCGCTCCCACCCCCCCCCCCATCTCTGAGCATGTGACACTCTGTCCAGGCCTCCTTGGAGGAGACTTGATTACAGCAGAAGCAAGATACGCAGGAATTTCAGGAGAAGAAAATGCACGAACTGTTAAGCAAGACGAACTTCAAACTCCAGTGGATTTCAACGCCGTTCTTCCTTATTCGTGGGTGCGAACCCCAATGTGAATCCACACACGAGGGGTTTAAAGGTCAAAGCTGCCTCATCACTTACGGTGTTAATAAGAACATGATTAAACACTCCTGATTAGACAAACCCTTGAATAATGCAAAGCCATAACTCATCGATGGTCTTTGGTGCCACGAAAAATGCTGACTTCAAGATTATCGAATTTATAAGGTTTCATATAATGAGCAGAAAAGCAGAAGTGAAAAATGCATCCCTCTTTACCCTAAATGGGTGCAGATATTTTTTCTTAATTCAGACGTACAAGCGTTTTGTGCTTCCATTATAATCTTTACCACCTTCCCAGGGGATAGTCACTCACGACAGGACAGCTGAGTGACTCTTCTGGAACCTCTGCAGGTGCACCCATCTCTCGCATCCCCGGTGTCTTCGATGAGCTCACTCCCTGAAGTCACCAATAAACGCTTCACATGTCACCTTGACTATAACCTTGGGGGTTCCTGGAAACTTTCTCTGATGGGTTCGGAAGCACCAGGCAGGTGAGTCACACACTCCGAGTCTCTGTTCCGGGGGCCGCGGCAGAAGTGGAAGGCAAGGGTGACAGGCCTTCTGGGCAGAGGAGCCGGCACCGGTGAGCGGGGAGGAATAAACACACATGGCGTGTTTGGATGAAAATGTCCAAGTTCCCTTTTCATCGGTGCATTGATGTTTGTCATTGATGAGTTCAACATGAAGCAGAGCTCAGAGAATCTGCTGGGGTCCTCTCTCTCTCTCTCTCTTTCTCTCTCCCCTTCTTTTTAAAAAATATATTTATATTGATTTCAGAGAGGAAAGGAGAAAGAGAGAGAGATAGGAACATCAGTGATGAGAGAGAATCATGGATCAGCTGCTTCCTGCACTCCCCACACTGGGGATGGAGCCCACAACCCGGGCATATGCCCTGACCGGGAATTGAACCGTGACCTCCTAGGTCATAAGTCAACGCTCAACCCCTGAGCCACTGCAGCTGGGCGAGGTCTCTTCCCTTTACCGACAATTCACACAAAGGCCCCAAGGTCTCCACCAGAATAAACAGGAGGAACCTCATAGTTAACCCAGTGGGAGAGATGTTTCGCTGGGCCACCACGTGCTGGCTGCAAAGATGGGGACCAAAGGGGTGGCCCTGTGGTTGTGGAATTTGAACCCTCATGAGGATTGTAAGAAAGCCCTCGAGTACATCTCACCCGAGAGAGAGGCGTTGATTCACCAAGGTCAGACGTCAGAAGGGGGTTTCTACCTACGACGGAGAGGAGCGCTCTATTCAAGGAGCCAAGAGATCATCGAAAAAAACAAGCATTTCAGCACCTGGACAGCTCCCGAGGGCACCCCGGCCTGGAATCCCTGTTGGCAGTTCTGAGAGGGGTTTCTGACCACCCATCCTGTAAGGACGCCAAGAGAAGCGCCGGGCACCCACACTGCTGACTGGTCACAACGCGGAAAAGAACCGCATCCTCCAGGGATGACAACGGAGAACATCAGCTCGCCTCTGAAATATCGTCGCATTTCTACAGTCGTGGGAACCCCTTTTCACGTCCCGCGTGGTTCAGGGTTCCAGTTCAGGGTTCGGGTTCTGGAGAAGGCCGCACACACATGAAAAGAGACTTGGAAAAGTATTAATTTGGGAATATTGGGGGCCAGGTGGGCGCCCAACTCTAGTGGGAGGACTACCACCTCACTCTGGCTTTGCTATCCCTTTTATTAAGGTTATGGGATACACTCATATCCTTTAGGCAGGAAATTCCAATAATAGCCAATCAGCAAGAATTTACATAAGAGTAACAGGTGGAGGAGGCTGCTTCAACTACCAATGTCTCAACTAAACAATGAGTGATTAGCTCCAACCTTTCAGAGCACTTAAGGTTGACCAGCCTTCCTGATTCCCTTTCCACATCTATTAGTGGGACAATGATCGGTTTCCGGCACTACAGGAATGCATCTGTCTGGCTTTTCCAAAAACACAGGAAGACAGAGCCGCTACAAAGTGGAGCCGAAAACCACTCCGTAAGCGAAATCCAAGACAAAAAGCCAAAAGAGTGTGTGTGTGTAGGGGGGGGGGAGGCAGTTATCCAGCTGAAAAGAGAAATGCCACCTTGCTGGGGGCTAAAAAAAACCACGGAGGTGTAAAATTGCGTAGACCCACAGTAAATAATTCAGAGAAGAAATGTGCAGAAATACCTCCGGGTCGCAGTGGAAAGTAACGGAGCTGAAAGCCAGGAAGCCCAGTTAGTCGTGAAAAGGGAGGATAGAATGATGCTTCAGAGCTGAACGTGGAGAAATGCGCTGTCCACCTTTTATTTTTTATTTTTATTTTTTAAATATATTTTATTGATATTTTACAGAGAGGAAGGGAGAGGGATAGAGAGCTAGAAACATCGATGAGAGAGAAACATCGATCAGCTGCCTCCTGCACACCTCCCACTGGGGATGTGCCCGCAACCAAGGTACATGCCCTTGACCGGAATCGAGCCTGGGACCCTTCAGTCCGCAGGCCCGACGCTCTATCCACTGAGCCAAACCGGTTTCAGCGCGCTGTCCACCTTTTAAGTGAAATTACAGATTGCTGAGAACGGGGATTATATTTTATGGAAAACACAGAATGGCCGGCGAAGCCCCTCTGGCGACGGACAGCACTGGGCGCCAGACCAAGGGGAGCTCCTAGAGGCCCTAGGAGACAGGCCCTGGACTGCCCCTCCTCCCGGACCCCAAGACATTCTGAGTCCCGTCCACCGGGGATGGGGACCGCTGGTGACAAGCGGTGTTGCCTCACGTCGGTCTCACGGCAGGACGAGCACTTGGGCTCCGGCTCCCCCGTGAGACGGGTGCTCCGTCATGTCTGAGAACCGCAGTTCATGTTCAGACCTCCCGTTTCTTATGTGTGTGTGAAAACGGAGGCCTCCAACATGGAAGGAACGGACCGGCGGTGCCGGCCAGGACCCGGATCGCACAGTCACCCTGAGACACAGCCCAGCCTCCCTCCCCTGGGCTCAGACTCAACGGGACGGCCGCGCGACCCCTCCGCTCCCCTTGGCGCCGAGAAGCTTGAGTCAACGACGGAAACGGATAAAAATGACGGGAGACGTAGAAACAGCACCACAAAGCAAAGAAAATCTAGATAACTGTAATGGAGCGCGTCCCCCGGAGATAGACCACCGAGACCAATTGGATCAAACAGGGAAAAGTTTATTGCAGATTCGAATCTGGGCCCCGCCGTAGCTGACGCAGCAGCAGGCAAGTGCCGTGGCGAGAGCGCCGTTGAAAGGGGCAGTCCCTTCCTTTATACCCCTTCCCTCTATAACCGTTGGCCTGGCATTCCCTGATTGGCCCCTTTGAATGACCATGTGGGACCCCTTTGTCCTGGACTTTTCCTAATATGGTTCGCTCGCGCAGTGAGGAAGTTCTACACCGGACCTTTCCCTATATGGGTTGTTTGTTACAGAGACAGCTCTGTAATGCCTCTGGCAGGTAGGGGAGTGGTGGCCAGGCAGAAACTATTTCTTTTATTTATGGAACGGGGAGTTCTATAGTGCCTGCAGGGGGTGACCTTTCCAAGTGGTTGTTTTAAATTTTTCTACTCTGACTCTAGACCCCAGGTCTAGTCCCTTCCTGCCCTCCACAATAACCAGCCTCAGTGAGACCCCACACGTTGCTTTGCTAGGATAAGAGAGAAGCTGCTGGAAACACACGTGCGCTCACCCCGCCTCTCCCCGCGAGGGTGGCTGAGATTTGGACAGTTTTGCTTCTTCGTGTCACGTGACTCCCTCTCCTCACCGCCTCTCTCGTGACCCACGGAGAAAAAATAAACGTGGATGGGTGGGACTCCCCGTGATACCAGCTTTGCCTTCCTGACCAGATGCAAACGTGCCATATATCAAGCCTTCCTTTTTAATGTTCTCATTAACATGGAAGGATTCAATCATCTCGCGCCAGCAGACCGATCGCCGGGGCTAATAACACAAGGTTGTTTATGAACATACAATGCGCCAGGGTGCTTCTGTACTGTTTCCAAAATGATTGCAGTAAACGTACACTCACACACACGCACACACACACATGTTCACGTGGAACGTCGAGATCATGAGCACATGGGTCGAGGCACGGCTGCAGAGCTGCCGATTTTGACGATAAAACACACACACGTTCTGACCCGGTTTGCCCAGGACGTGTGAGCGCAATGAAAGAATTGTGCTTCTGCCCTAGCCAGTTTGGCTCAGTGGATAGAGCGTCGGCCTGTGGACTGAAGGGTCCCGGGTTCGATTCCGGCCAAGGGCACATGCCTGGGTTGCGGGTTCGGTCCCCAGTAGGGGGCGTGCAGGAGGCAGCCAATCCATGATTCTCTCTCATCATTGAGGTTTCTATCTCTCTCTATCCCTCTCCCTTCCTCTCTAAAATCAATAAAAAAATAAAATAAAAATAAAAAATAAAAAGAATTGCGCTTCTGTTTCCGCCGCTGGCTGGACGGGGTAGATGCCTCTTTGTATGGACGAGGGGATTGCCTTTGAACTGCACTTTGACTAAGGGAAGATTTTTAAGGTCAGCTTCCAATAATGGAAACCGGGGGCAATTCCGACATGCCATTCCCGTGCACCCCGCGTCCACCGAGGGTCTGTTTCCCAGGCGAGCGTTTAATAAGCCAGCAGGGCCCTTCTTCAAGCAGCACCGCGATCGCGTTCCGTCTGTGAATATGCCATCCTCCAATGGCATTCCCGGAGCTTGTTGAACATGAGATAAAAACAGGTTTGTGCTCACAGCCTTTCCAATGGAATAGCCTCCCTCTGTGGCTGTTCATGGCCGGCGGGGGGGGGGGGGGGGGGGGCGCTCTTCAAGCTGTGGCAGCAGCGAGACTGGAGGAGACCCAGCACCCTCCCAGGGGACGTTCAGAGTTCTGGGACTCACCACTCCTACGGCGGACAGACGCCGCTGTTGTAACTTATTGCTTGGCCTCAACTCGGAGACTGAACGTAAGTTTTGGTCCAGTGTTTGCACACGATGAAGTAGCACCCAATCCTACGACGCAGCCCAAATTTTAAAAGTAAAATTTTCCGGGAAATTAATCATCCTAACTTTTTATTACATCCTGGCAGGAAAGAGGTGACAGGCATGTAATGAAGAAGCATATACATAGACACGGTTTGTAAAAGGAACCGTTTCATCCTGAGGGCGGGAGTGAGGGTGTCCAGGAGGGAAAGTCCGTATCCTGAAGCCGGTGACAGCTGTGGGCCGGGGCACCCCTGGACCTGCAGGTGGGCGTGGTGGGGGTGCAGTTACAGACCCAGAGAGGGTGAGCTGTGCAGAGAGCACCCCCAAGAGGAACTGGGATTGTGGGTCAAGCAGCCTGGCCTCCCTGCAGGCCGCCTCCCCTCAGCCAAGTCCAACCCCATCCCGGGAGCAGAGGGCACGGAGCCTGCTGCTGCTCCGAGCAGGTGGGCGTGCGAGAGCCTGGGGCCAGGTGGGAGCGGGTGGCGGGCAGGGGAGGGTGGGAGGTGGACGATGTACAGCGTGGAGTGTTAAGGAGACCTCACAATGCAGTCGCGATGACCCTGAATTGCTGAGTGATTTATAACGTATGCAATTTGCGGACGTTGGCATTTTCGCGGGGATGAGTCCCGCGTTAGTGGGCCATGGCTCCGCCCTCTGAGGTGCGCTGCGCTGGACCGGGGACATGAGAGAAGGGCGGAGAAGGCCCTTTCGCTGGAACACGCTGGCCTGCAATGCTCCCGACAAGCGCTTCCACCGCGTAAGTACGTCCATTCCAAAGGGTGCGACCCTCTGAGGAACCTAGAATTTACTGGCAGCGCCGTCTGCACCTGTTCTCCGAGGTGCGCCTTGGCCACAGGAAGTAAGAAACAGCATCTATGACCCATGTTTACACAGTTTCAGTCCCGCGGCTCCAGGGGCTTGTCACTCGGACCGCCCGAGCCCCCGAGAGCACTCACCTGTTTGTAAGCAGAGCTACCACTGCAGCAACGCACTCTCTCCAACCGCCCCCCCCCGCCCCCCCGCCTCCCTGGATGGCTGGGCTAAGGAAGGGCATCGGCCGGTTATCCACAGGCGCCAGTCACAGCATTCTCCCCCGCCATTCACGACGGGAAACTGTCCCGCAATTCCCAAGTTTCACCTCTGACTGTGAGTGAGACAGAAAGTGTCAGAACAAGCAATTCTAAAAATAACTAGAAGAGCTAGCTCTCTCTCTCTCTCTCTCTCTCTCTCTCTCTCTCTCTCACACACACCCACCCACACACACACACACACACACTATTATTACACATTACAATTCTATGAACATGTAACGAACCACCCCAATACATGCATGTACACACATGTGCACACATACATACCATGACTGTATAAAGAACTACCCCCAAGTCGGAGGTTTAATCCAGGCAAAAAACTGCTGCTCTAAGATCCTGCAAGCGGCACAGCTGCAGCCAGGAAGCACGGGCAGGGCCGGGGGACCCATCCCCAGGGCACTCGTCACGTGCCCGCGGGCAGTGCTGTGGGCTGGGCCTCCGCTGGCCTCCAGCGCTCGGCTGGCCTCTCCGGGGGGCGAGGCTGGGCTCTCGGGGCAGCAAGGCCTCCAGGTTCGCAGCGGGAGGTCCCAAAGCGATGCTGCTGGAGCTCGAGCCACAGGCCCCAGGCTCCTCGCTGACGTGTCAGGAGCAGGAGCGAGTCCCGGGGCCCAGCCCCCGGCGCCAGCGTGGACGGACTGCAAATGTGCATGTGCAGCAGCGAGCACAGTCCAGTGTGTGTGTGTGTGTATATGTGCATGTGTATCTGTGCATGTGTGTGTGTGCACATGTGTGTGTGTGTGTGAGTGAGTGAATGTGTGCATGTGTGTGTGCGTGAGTGTATGTTTGTGAGTGTGTGTACTTACAGGCATAGACAATCTACCAAAGAAGTTAGAATTTGGGGAGAAAATCTTAGAGAAGATAAAGATAAAATGAAGTGAATCCAAGATTGGACTGGGTATTGCTCTTTTCTCCGAGTAATTCATTTTTACGTATATGTGAACGACCAAGAATGGCCAAGGCTACCCTGAAGAAGCAGAGTGAATGTGGAGGGTTTCCATGAGCAGACACGAAGACTTACATTAAATTACAGGGTTAAGACAGGACAGTAAGAGGTGCAAAAACAGGCAAGTAGAGAGATGGGATAGAATAAATTTCTGCTGACCACACATCAATGTGATAAATACATGGATTACTCTGGATCGGTTGGATATCCATATCTTTAAAATGTGAATGCTGATTATTTCGTTATCGCATACATAACACTCATTCCAGATAGAGATCTAAATGTAAAGGGAAAATGGTTGTAAGTTCCAAAAAGTCACGCTGGAGATGGCTTACTGCTGCGATGTAGGCAAAGAGTTTTCAAAGAGGGACACTAACACAGAGTATGCTTAAAAAGATAACTTACGGGGATATAATTAAGACTCTCCATTGGTCACAACATGCCACTAAGAAAAGGCCTGTGTAAGCCACAGGGAGAAGGGGATGGTTACTTATGGAGACGGACTCATGTTCAGATTGAGGACAGAACTCTTTTAAATCAGCAAGAAAAACAAAGGAAGTTCAATAGAAAAATGGGCAAGAGATTGATCAGGCACTCTGCAGAACCTTTCTCCCCAAGGCCAGCGTGCACGGAAAGTGTCCCCCCTCTTTTCTTTCAGTGCAAATGTGAACGACGGTGAGATCCCAGGACACGCCCCACGCCCCCAGGAAGCTGACATGGAACGGCGGGCCGCGCTAAGCACCGGGGAGGGTCTGTGTGCTGCACCGCTCCCTCTAACCTGGCTCTGGTGTCAACTGCCACAACCACGTGTGTAATGGGTTGGCAGGACCCAAACGCGGAGCAAGGCAATGCTTTGTGGCCAGAAGCTCCGTTCCCAGGCCACCAGGGGAGCGTTGTTTACCAGAGCCGTGTTCCAGAACTTCCGTAGCAGCGCCATGTGCATACGGCTGCAAACAGCCCCGCCTCGGGGAGGTGGATAAACGCGTGTGTATTCACACAGTCGAGTAGGAAAGGATGGTGATGAACTGAATACTGACCTGCACAAAAGCACAGATCGGGCTCAGAGGATCCCACGGAGCGAACAATGCGGTGCACACTGTGGTGTGTGTGTGTGTGTGTGTGTGTGTGTGTGTGACTATATGTGTAAATGTGTGAATGTGTATGTGAGCGTGTGTGAGCGTGTGTATGTGAGTGTGTGTGTGTGTGTGAGACTATATGTGTAAATGTGTGAATGTGTATGTGAGTGTGTGTGAGCGTGTGTATGTGAGTGTGTGTGTGTGAAACTATATGTGTAAATGTGTGAATGTGTATGTGAGCGTGTGTGAGCGTGTGTATGTGAGTGTAAGTGTGAGTGTATGTGTGTATGTGAGTGTATGTGAGTGTATGTGTAAGTGTGTGAATGTGTATGTGTGTGTGAGTGTGTGTGTGTGTGAGTGTGTGTGAGTGTATGTGTAAGTGTGTGAATGTGTGTATGTGAGTATATGTGTAAGTATGTGAATGTGTGTGTAAGTATGAGTGTATGTGTGTGAGTGTATGTGTAAGTGTGTGAATGTGTGTGTGAGCATGTGTATGTGAGTGTAAGTGTGAGTGTATGTGTGTGTATGTGTGTGAGTGTATGTATAAGTGTGTGTATGTGTGTGAGTGTATGTGTATGTGTGAGTGTATGTGTGTGAGTGTATGTGTAAGTGTGTGAATGTGTGTGAGTGTGTGTGAATGTGTAAGTGTGAGTGAGTGTATGTGTGTGTATGTCTGTGAGTGTATGTGTAAGTGTGTGAATGTGTGTGTGTGTAAGTGTGAGTGTATGTGTGTGTGTGTATGTGTGTGAGTGTATGTGTGTGTGAATGTGTGTGTGTGTGTGCACGCACACATGTGTTTCAAACACAGGAAAAGCCCTCTTTGGTGGTAGGAACCAGGGCTGTGCTTGTCTCTGGAAATGGCGTTGGGACGGGAAGGGACCCGGGGAGCCTCCAGGCGCAGTTCTGCTTTCGTCGGCGCTGGACCTGGGCGGTGGGTGGTTCCGCAGCAGTTAGCACTGGTGACACCCCCAGTGGCAGAGCTCCGCCCTGATGAGAGGCCCCAGAGAGCTCCCTTCCTGCTCTCCAGCCCCAGCATCTGCGCCATCACCTCGCGGCCCCGGGAGGGTGGGTCCTCCTGCCCACCTGCCCTTCCCAGCTCCAGGCCTGGTCTCCGAGCCGGCCCCACCGCCCGCCTCGCCTTATGCCAGCCCATCGCCAGGTCCTGTTAATGAGACCTCACTGTCTCTGTAATTACGGTGAACTTATTACTAAGAGTTAACGTTTAAAAATAGGCAAGCGTTTGGCAGCCATCCACTAAGCACTTGAGGTGGGCTCATTAATTCACTGAGTAACACCCCCTCACGTGGATACTATCATTCCTCCGGTTTTAGGTGGGAACCTGAAGCCTGGGCATGGAGTGGCCTGCTAGCATGGTGCATGTGCAGTAACAGGAGCCACCCCTCACTGACAGCTCTCCCCTCTCCATCTCCATCGCCGGAGCCTGCATTGCAGCTGCAGAAATGAGCTTCCCGATACACGACAGCGAGCACATCCCTCCTTGAAACCACCTAGGAACTCCCATCTTTCGAAGATGCGGGACGTACCTTATCCTTCGACCTCTGCGCCCTGCCCCTCCACCTGCCTCAGATCATGCTCTTGTTGCAGCCACACTAAGTGATGATTACAGCATGTGACACTCTTTGCTGCCCCCTGCTAACCGCCCAGTTTTTAAAAGTACTGTATCTCACACACACGGGTCCATGTGCATCTATTGAATCTATAGATGGCCCTTCAAAGGTTAAAGCCAATGCACACCTCTGTGGAGTTTTTCAGGCCCATCCTGCCCTGTGGAATCGCAGGCCTCCTTCTGTTCGCACAGTTCCCAGTCTTCGGTAACAGCACTTCATGGTTTGCAAACAGCAGGGGCCAGGTGAGCAAAGTGGTTATTGGAATCCACTCTGGGCAATTGCTAACATTAAGATCTAGATTTCACAACTGGCTAGCGATGTGATGTTGAGCTATTAATTTAATCTCTCTACCACTAAGTCTTCCCTTCACAAACATGAAGATGACCATAGAAGCTGCCCTAAGAGTTGTGAAGATTAACTGCAGCAAAGTGCCGGGTACAGAGCTATGCTCAATTCCTACCCACTGTCATCATTAACATCAGTATTATCATCAATTATCTCATCCCCATCATCATCACCATTGTCATCCCCATCATCATCTCCATCATCATCACCATCATCATCATCATAATCAACATCATTATCACCATCATCATTATCATCATCTTCATCATCACCATCATCATCACCATCATCTCCATCATCATCACCATCATCTCCATCATCATCACCATCATCATCACCATCATCTCCATCATCATCATCATCACCATTGTCATCCCCATCATCATCTCCATCATCATCATCATAATCAACATCATTATCACCATCATCATTATCATCATCTTCATCATCACCATCATCATCACCATCATCTCCATCATCATCACCATCATCATCATCACGATCATCTCCATCATCATCACCATTGTCATCACCATTGTCATCTCCATCATCATCATCATAATCAACATCATTATCACCATCATTATCATCATCTCCATCATCATCACCATCATCTCCATCATCATCACGATCATCTCCATCATCATCACCATCATCTCCATCATCATCACCATCAACAACGTCATTATCATTATCAACATCACTATCTCTCCATCATCATCACCACCACCATCAACATCCTTATCATGATCCTTATCATCCCCATCCTCATCTTCATTAGTGAAAGAGGAATGTAGATTAGATTATCGGCCAGTCCCTCCCAGCACTGTGATTCTATTTTTCCCTTTCACGGTGCTCGCTAACGCTCTCAAGGATGTCATGAACATGGTCCATGTGACATCATCAGAGGCCCTTTTCTATTAATGCTGAAAGGTTTCTCATTCCATTCCATGTCTAGATCACAATTTGAGGGCGGTGCTGGGAATAGCTTATTGTTAGAAAATAAGTAAAATCCCAAGTGAAACAATTTTGTATTTATTCTCACCAAATCCAAATGATTTCATGTAAAATATTTACAAGGTATTGCCAAGTATAATAAAAACACTTTGTTTTTCCATTTCAGCAGTGACCACCATGAAGAGTTGAATGTATGATTCTCCTGATTTTTATGGGCTTACGGTATCCCTGTTTTCAGTTCTTCCACATGTATTTACCGATTTTCTGCTGTGTGCTGGAATACTCCACTCTGCTGGGGACCGGGGACACGACGGGCAGGCTCTCTCCTCCTGTGGACTTTACATTCCAGCCGTGGAGGCAGAGGAGGGCGAAGCAGATGAGCAGCGCCCCATCGGCAGAGAGACGGGGGAGAGGGTGGTGGAGCCTTGTAACCAACGGGGACCCAAACGATACCCAAGGATCAGTGGCTTCAAAGCATAAGGTACAAGAGAGCTGCGGAGGAAAATACGATCGGCTTGAAAAGGACGAAGCTTCGTGCCCTCAGCCACCAGGAGGAGTGGCTGGGTGTGTGTGTGAGGGGGCGGGAGGGAGGGAGTGGGCAGAGATGCATGGAGAGCTGGATTCCACGTCCCGCGGAACCTTTCACGGGGGCGGGGAGAGGTAGAGAGAGAGGAAAGGAGTGGGCAGAGATGCATGGAGAGCTGGATTCCACGTCCCGCGGAGCCTTTCATGGTGGGGGGGGTGTAGAGAGGGAGGAAAGGAGTGGGCAGAGATGCATGGAGAGCTGGATTCCACGTCCCGCGGAGCCTTCACGAGTGCATTCAGACAGCAGTGCATGCAGCACATCGTCATCGGAAGGTTTAGGCAAAGACTCCGGAGTCCACCCCACGATTAAAATGTGGTTAAGCACAGACACACACACACTGACACATCTGATGCTTACACTGAAATGCATGTGTATTTACACATATACAGGGTGTCCCCTAGAATGTGTACACACGTTAACGGCAACCCTCGCTGAGTCCTTGCAGTGCCTGCCACGCCGCCTGACGTCCCAGAATCGGGAAAGGCCCTGTCCTCAAGGAGCAGCAGTCTTGAGAAGGTCACACGGCACCGCACGACCAGGTCCTACCGAGGCTCTGAGCTCAGGGAGGGAAGACCGCAGAGGGACGGAGAGGCACACGCGGGCGGGGATCCAGCCCAGGGCGCCGGGGACCAGGGAGAAGCTTGCAGAGCGGCTGGCCGGGGAAGGACTTCTGGCAGATGAGGGCGGACATGCCCGAGCGGGCCGCAGGCGGACCTAGGCCAGAGCGTGGCCCAGCGTGTGACAGGTACGCCAGCAGTTCCTAAGGGGACTCGAAGTGACTGAACGTCAGGGCTCCCGACTTGCCTTCCTCACAGGCACGTTCCGTCCCCTCTCTGTGTCCCCGTCTCTACTCCTTAGAGCAGCCGTGGGCAAACTACGGCCCGCGGGCCGGATCTGGCCCGTTCGGCTGTTCTATCCGGCCCGCGGAGCCGAAAGAGCGGAGGGTTCTCTTGCTCTCCCCTCCGCTCCTTTACTTTGAATTTCTATTAGTTCACACAAACACTCCATCCATGCTTTGGTTCCGGCCCTCCGGTCCAGTTGAAGAACCCATTGTGGCCCTCGAGTCAAAAAGTTTGCCCACCCCTGCCTTAGAGGAATCCTTTGGCTTTCACATCCTGTGACTTTAAGAAAAAAGTCTGACACAGGCAACATTATGGGGGCGGGGGGGGGGGGTGGGGGGAGCGGGGGAGATTCTGCTTTGATGGCTCCTGAGCTCAGAAATGCTGCCAAGTCTCTTCCCAGCAGACGATAAAGAAACAATTAATGTGATGAGCAGTACGGACCTGGGAGAGGGTGCCTTCCGCAAACAAAGGGGAAAGATTAAATAACGCTGTCGTTATGGATTCAAAGTAACAGGGCGACATTGGGGTCAGCTCCCCGTCGATGATTTGATAATTCTCAGCAGCGCCACCTGGTGGTCATCCAACGGGCTTGCTGCTGTCCCAGGAGGCGGCCCACCCCCTGCAGGAGATGTATCTTCTCCCCTGGAAGGGGCAGGGCTGCCCATCATAGTAATGATGATCTATTTGTTAGGGTGCCCGCCCCACCCATAAACTATCCGGGGCGCTTAGACGGGACACCCTGACCCGGGGAGTCCGTGTTCCTTACAACGTGACCCCTGAGTCAAGAAGACCCATTGCCCGTCCTCTTCTCAGTGGAATAAGAATGGGTGACTGTTGCCCAGCCGGCGTGGCTCAGGGGTTGACCATGAACCCCTGAACCAGGAAGTCACTGTTCCATTCCCGGTCAGGGCACAGGCCCAGGTTGCAGGCTCGATCCCCAGGAGGGGCGTGCAGTAGGCAGCCAATCAGTGATTCTCTCCCATCATTGATGCTTCTCTCTCGCTCTCACCTTCTCCCTTCCTCTCTGAAATCAATAAAAAATATGTTAAAAAAAAGAATGGGTGACTGTAGCCCCACCTTCTCCCTGGGGGAGATGATCCAAGACCCCTAGTGGATGCGTGGAACTGTGGGGACGACCGAGCCCTATCAGCTATGGTTTTTTTCTATGCATATGTACCTGTGACAACTTTTAATTTCTAAATGAGGCAGAGTAAGAGATTCACAACAGTAACTAATGATAAACCAGAACAACTATAACAATATACTGTAACAAAAGTTCACGTGACTCTCCCTTCCCCACTCAGCAAACTAGCATGAAATTCGAGTTCCTTCTTCACGGTTTCACAGACCGGAGATTTGTTCTTGCCGTAGATCTCGGCAACCTCAGCATACGATTTCCTTATGAAGTCACCCTTGTCTCTCCAGGACCCAGCGCAGTGTCCGGTGCACGCCAGCTGCCAGTACCTGTGAGGTCCCTGTAAACCGCGAGGGAAGGACCGCCTTCACCCGCCCGTGGCCCCACCGCAGCTCTTCCTGGCGGACGGGGAGAAACCTCTGGGAAACATCTGGGGCTGCGCTAACTTCCAGACGCTCAGGGGACACTTGCAAACCGTTCAACAAATCACTGTTCATCTGACAGATCCCTGTCCGTTTTCTAAGATCACTTGTCTGTTTTGCGATGTTGGTTCCTGCCTGGGGCCTCACGGGAGCTCAGGCTGTGCTGCTTCATCCCATCAGTGCTGTTAGACCGCGATGCTCACGCAGGAGCGGTCCCGTGGCATTTAGAGCGTTAATGAGACAATTAGGCTGCTTCTGCTTGATGACATTCTTGAATAAATTCCTATTTATTCTTTAAAACTGAATTTACATATCTTATCCTTCTTAATGCCTTTGCTAAACTCTTTAAGACAGAACTGGTGGTTCCAATTAGAGATTATATATCTCTCCTATTATATGTAATAGTATGTATACATATATAATCTCTAAGGCAGTGGTTCTCAACCTTTCTAATGCCGCGACCCTTTAATACAGTTCCTCATGTGGTGGTGACCCCCAACCATAAAATTATTTTCGTTGCTACTTCATAACTGTCATTTTGCTACTGTTATGAATCGTGATGTAAATATCTGTGTTTTCCGATGGTCTTAGGCGACCCACAGGTTGAGAACTGCTGCTATAGAGTCTAAGACCATCGGAAAACACAGATATTTACATTACGATTCATAACAGTAGCAAAATGACAGTTATGAAGTAGCAACGAAAATAATTTTATGGTTGGGGATCACCACCACATGAGGAACTGTATTAAAGGGTCACGGCATTAGAAAGGTTGAGAACCACTGCTCTAATGTGTGCCAGTGTGTGTGTGTGTGTGTGTGTGTGTGTGTGTATGAATGAGAGGCCCGGTGCACAAATTCGTGCACAGGTGGGTCCGGCCCGGGGCTGGGCTGGCTGGGGGGAGGGGTGTGGGTGGTTGGCGGGCTGGCCCTCTCCCCTGGTAGAACTCCCCATTGAGGGGACAATTTGCATATTAGTCTTTTATTCTATGGGACACACACACACACACACACACACACACACATATAAGTCTTCTTGATTCTTTTTTGTTTGTTTGTTTTGTTAATCCTCACCTGAGGATATTTTCCATTGATTTTTAGAGAGGGTGGAAGGGCGAGGGAGAGACAGAGAGAAACATCAATGTGACAGAGACACATCGATTGGTTGCCTCCTGCATGTACCCCAACCAGGCCCAGGGAACCTGCAACCAAGGTATGTGCCCTTGACCGGAATTGGACCTGGGACCCTTCAGTCCGTGGGCTGACCTCTATCTACTGAAGAAAACCCGGCTAGGGCACCTTCTTGATTCTATGAAGAGGAGGGTGAGGGATGTTAAAGGACTATCGACTGACTACCTCTTATGTCCCAGCTTCTATAAAAGAGCAATACGATTTGACCAAGCGTACTTATTCCAGGAATGAAGTTTGATTTGATATTAAAATTGTAATCACTGTAATTCACACATTAATAACACAGGAGGACAACTCTGTGGTATTCCCAATAGACATGTAAAAGGCATTTGACAAAATTTGATACCTGTGTAACGATGAAAAATAATTAACGAAGTGACTTAAAGGGAACTTCTTTAATCGGATAAAAGGTATCAGCTAAAAACCTCTTCTTATTTCACACCCGGTGGTAAAGTATTTAGTGCCTTCCCTCTGGGAATGGGAACAGAAAAAAGATGTCCATGTCATCATTTTTAATCAGCTTTGTACTGCAGACATTAATCAGTGCAATTATGCACAAAATACAAATAAAAAACTAAAAAGATTAAATATGAAATTAAAGAGCCATCTGTCTTCATAAATGGCATAATTATGAATTAGATCTACAGTTAGGATTAATAAGTCAATTTAGCAGAGACGCTGGAGACAAGGTAATATGAGGCCCACGTGAAAACTATTATGGTTATATACCCTAGCAGCAAAGAGTAGGAAAGTAAAGTTGAAAATACTACTGTCTACAATTGCATAGGAAAATCCCCAAGTGCACAGAAATAAATCCACGGAAATATGCGTAATATTAAAAAATATCAAATAACTGGCGATAAATCTAAGGAGAGGTGTGCAAGAATTCCGCACAGAACACAGAACACTGTGGAGAAATGTTAAGGGAAACCTAAACCAATGGACGGATGAAGTTCATGGATTGAGATACTTAATTTTACTAAGATTTCAATTCTCCCCCAATTCATCTGTAGACGCCATATAATTCCAATAAAAACCCCGTAAGATCACCCTTTTTAAGTGAGCATTTAGATACCGATACACAAACCCTGAAGTTTTATTGAAATGCTCTGGACATAGAATGGCCATGATCATATCCTATATAATAAAACCCTAATATGCAAATCAACTGAACGGCGGAATGACCAGTTGCTCTGATGAGCACTGACCACCAGGGGGCAGACGCTCATCACAGGAGCTGCCCCTGGTGGTCAGTGCGTTCCCACACAGGAGTGCCACTGAGCCAGAAGCCGGGCCCACAATGGTGAGCGCAGCAGCAGTGGCAGTTGGACATCCTCCGGGGGCTCCTGGGCTGCGAGAGGGCGCAGGCCGGGCTGAGGGACACCCTCCCCCCCCCCCCCCCGAGTGCACGAATTTCGTGCACCAGGCCTCTAGTTCAAAAAGATAAAGGTAGAGGATTTTAGGTTTCAACACTTAGAAGGCAGTGAAGTAATTAGGTCAGTGTGGGCATTGACGCAAGGATAGACAAACAGAGCCCTCGGTCCAATCAGAGTCCAGAAATAGCCACACGGAAACCCTTGACTTTCACAGGAAAGCTGTCTTTCCACTCCACCCCCCTGCCCCCCAATTCCAATATGTGAGTGGGGGAAAACGGACTTTCTATTTCACACTTTCATTTGTGGAAAATCGTAAGCGTCGTTCTGAACGTTAAAATAATGGAGCTTCTGAGGAAAGCCGTAGAATGGCTTCACGATCTTGTTTGAGGACAAGATTTCTTCAACAGCTACAAACCACTAAAAGAAAAATGAAGATAGATGAGAAAACGTACTCAAACTAGAAAATTCTTCCCACCCAAAGACAAAACTACACCAAGGGATGCGTGGGGCTGGGCCTTGGAGCAAGTGTCTGAGGTCCCCTCCGTACCCTGGGCATCCAGCTCTGCCCTGGGCCCCGCCCCGAGCCTGGGCCTCCGCCGGGCGAAGGACAGGGTCGCTCTCTCCCCGTCTCTCCCGCGCCCCAGCTGACGGTCCCGTGCTGTGTCGCACAGGGACGAGAGCCCCTCGCTCCAGCGAAGGGATCGCAGGCCCGCCACGCCTCCTGTGAAGACGCCAATGTCTCCTTACAGGTGCTTCATTCTGCAAACGTTCAGAAGGAACCCCTCCGAACACCCAGGTTGGAGGACTCCGTTGGAAAAGCCAGTGCACGCACAGCCTGACACCCACGGCCCAACGAGACCCGTTCATCCGGGCCACGTGGACTGGCAACCGGACGGATGTGCGTTCGGATCCCGGGGGGCGGGTGTGCTCGCTGGCTTCAGCCGGACCACCACGTCCCTCGGGGTCTCGTTAGTCGCCTCTGTAACGGGGCAACTGCTTAGCAGTCTGTTTTTCATGACTGGAACAGCAAAATCTCTTCCCTGAAACATTAATTCCCACCCTGCGAATAGATGGTCCACGTACACACTCGCCCGTGATCCAGTATGGTCCAACGGTTCGGAACAGAGATTAATTTTTTTAACTCCGTGGCTCCGAAGGGGGTGTTTGCTGTGAACGTTGTCAATCTCCAGGGAGGGGCTAGAGCATATTGTTTGCTGCCACGCCTCTGACCCACGGGAACATCGTGGGACTGATGGAGAGCAGGACGGACATTCCAAACGCTGTTTGCTGTGGCTGCTACTGTCAACAAAGAGGGTTAGGGTATTCCTGATGACTTGGCAGCAACGATGATCATGCACGAGGCCCCCATCTGAACAAATCCGAGTTACAGTTCTAAAATTCACAAAGCAACCTTCCCCCCCCCCCCAAAACAACGTTCTGCGTGTGAGATGCTGCCTGGCACATCGCTGCCTTCTAGAACCGAGGGTTTGAAAGCAGATCCCTCCTCCCCTTGCTCATTAGCGTGATGGACTGTTGCGATGGGACTCAGACATCACCGTGCAGACGGTGCCCTCGCTTTTAATTAACCGGGCAGGGACCTGAATGAGTCCACAAGAAAGAGAAATCCCTACCGAGCCCACGTCCCGGGTTAACGACGAGGGACGTCAGGGGGAAAGCAGAGCGATGGGCTCACATCTTCGACCGAGTCCCTCGTGTGACCGCAGGGCTGCACGGACCGTGTTGCGTATTTATAACTGTCTGTGTTTCCTGGACGCGGGGCTAATGGGAACGCGGACAGAAAAAGCGGTGGCGGCCCATAATTCTTCGGCGCCAGCGTTTCCTCCCACTGCCTCCCGGGCTGTGCTATTAATTCCGGAGAAAGTTTGATTCGGGGCTGTTGCTAGGCGACGACGAAGACGGTCCATTACTCACCCGTGCTCTCTCTCTTGTATGCAAACAGCAGCCTCCACGTGCCAGTGTTGTTTTACTGGCTGGGACAGAGGCCCCGCCCACGGCACCCTGGCTCCCGGCCCTCCCAGCATCCCAGGGTCTCCGGGGAGACTGGAAAGAGCCTAGGCCTGGGTCTTGGTTCATAACCAACAGCTTCCCGAATGTCTGCGCCCCTCTTCCAAATTAGGGCCAAGCGGAGAAAGCCCAGTGCTCACCCCCAAACAATCACATAGCAGGTCCTGCCTGTTGCTAGGCCGCCCCCAGTGTCCCGGGGCCAAGGGCATCGGTCAGTCACACCTGCAGCCTCCCTTCCCACCCTCCACCTGGTCCGTCAGTCACCCTCCGCCGCCTCCTCCTCCCCCCTGCCTGTGTCTCCGCCAAATGCTAGTGATGGGGGCGACTCCCTGGGTAGAGCCAGCGCAGAATAAATAGCTTTGCTTGTTTCTATTTCAATGATCTGCATTTGTTTTCATAGTACAGAGCATGGGACCATGCATTTTGTGTCAAACACGAAATATGCATACTTAGTGTGGATAGCAGTGTGTGTGTGTGTGTGTGTGTGTGTGTGTGTGTGTGTGTGTGTCTGGGAGTGTGCACATGCCTGAGTGCAAGGGAGAGGGATGGCAGATGAGTTTGAGAAACCGGCCAGACCTGCCTCAGCTTCCACGGAGGTGTCAGCGGGGCCGGTCTCATCCGAGGCTGGACTGGGGAAGGGCCTGCCCCTGGCTCAGGCGCTTGTCGGCGGCACTCAGTTCCTTGGGGGCTGTTCGTCTTCCTGGCTGTTGACTGGAGGTCACTGTCATCGGCAGAGTAATGGCCCCCCAAAGGCTGCAGGCGCTCCCCCCAGGACCTGGGACTGCGTTCCCTTACCATCAGCTGGGTGGCGAACAGGGCGTGTTATTCACCAGGGAAATGAAACGTGAGACCCATTACTGTTGGGTGGTGCTGACCAGGAGAAAGACCCTGGAGGGCCTGGGCATCAGGCTGGTGCGAAACCCAAATGTCACCAACACTGCAGCGTGGCCCTGGCAACCTGCCCAGGGCACCCCGGGCAGGGCCTGGCACCCCTGAGCTTTGTGTTGGGAGAGATGACAACAGAGTTTGGTCTGCATACCGCGTCTGCTAAACACAGGCTGCAGGGAGGGCATGTCACTGCGCTGTGCTCGCCCCACACCACGCCGGCCTCGCTGCCCTGAGAGGCCCAGGCAGCCCAGCAGGCCGAGGGCCAGGGGCCGGGCAGCCCACGTCGCTGCCGGGAGTGGGCAGATGTGAGGGCTCTGGGCTCCCACGGGCCAGACCTTGGCAGCTCCTGGAATCCGCCTGAAGGCTGGGCCGTCAATCACACTGGATTATGCAACAGCCTCCAGGTGGCTCCCTGTCTTTGGGGCAAGGGGGTGCGGGGGGAAGAGGCAGGGGCATTGCTAGGGCTTTGCAGGAAACAAAGAGAATGAGGACGGCACGGAGAGCCGCCAGCACATGGTGGCTCCACGCCAGCCCTCGCTGCTGCCAGGGCCGCGGCTGCACCTTCTCGCCCCCTTACAGACGGACCCCCGGTGTTTGTGGGGTGCCGCCACCCCTGGGTCCCGGGGACTGCGCACGGGAATGCATGCTTCATCGAATGCCACGGCCCCACCAGGAAAGGGCTACTGGGCCCCGCTCCACAGGTGGACCCCGAGGCTGGGGCTCTCGGGGGGCAAGGGAGCCGGAGGGGAAGGAAGCTGGCCCACTCTCAGCCCGGGTCAGAGGTCCACAGAAATGTCCCACTTTACAGGGTGGCCTTGGGGGACCCCGCTCATTGTCCCCCAGTTTCCAAGGAGGGAACAGCCGCTCCTCTGATGGCGATCCCGCCCTCAAACCTGATGCCACGTGGCTGAGCGCTGCAACAGACGGACTGGGGGACACGCGCTAAGTGAAAGAAGCCAGACACAGAGGCAGCGGAGCCAGCGACGCGGCGGATATGAGGTGCCCGGGGGAGGCAGGGCTGCTGGGGAGGCAGTGTTGGCCCAGGGGCCGGCAGCGGCGGCGACAGAGGACTGGCTGCTAACAGGCACCAGGCTTCTTTCTGGGGCGACGAAAGTGCTCTGGGATCAGATGGAGGCGACGCTGTGTTACTCCGCTAACGTATGCAACCCCAAACGGTACTCGGAAGTGATGAATTTTAGGGACTATGGATTACATCTCAATAAAAAGGTCCCGTTCTTCGGATGTTCATGTGCATTTGTTTAAAGGCACCGAACACCCCAAGGAGTGGATGTGACCGTGTGTCAATACGGCCTCGCTTCAAAGAAGCCAGTGTGCAGAACGAGTTAAAGAGCATCTCAAATGTCCATTAAGAAACCACCCTGTCAGACCGGCGAGGGCTCGAGACCGAATAAGAATCTCGGATAAACAGATAAGAACCTCCCAGGAGGAAGCACTGTGTTCCTCTTCATCGGAGATAATAAACTCTGAAGGAAGACGTTCTATTTAAAAAACACAGCTGACTTTGTCTTCCCTTTCCCTCGCTTTCTCTGCATTCTTTTGCTGCGGTTATTCTAGAGGTGAAATGTACAGAACACAGCTGTGACACATCACAGTCTACCTGCAAGTCGCCGTGAGCGTAAGTTAGAGCTTTATAAACACACCCCTGGGCGACGCCGGTGACACTGTGTGCTCTGTGGTCACCGTGTCCCTGTTTTTACTGTTAACCCAGGTATTTAAGGCCCACGGGGCACTGTTATATATGTGCTTTTAGCAGCAACTGCCTTCCGGTGCGCACACGCCTGTGTGTGTGCTGTGCAGGCGTGCGTGTGCGTGAGAAATGCGCGTAGCTCCTCCCGGCAACGGGAATGATCCCACGTTACAGGGCAGGAGCTGAGGCCTGGAACCCAATGACCTTGCTGGAGGCCCCGCGGGTCAAAGTCGGAGACTGAGATGATGGGGTACAGATGCCGATACAGTCAGTCACAGGCCAAAACTGTTTGCTGAATATCTACATCCATATAAACACATTATATACACGTATGCGTGTCTATCCACACGGGCCCACAGGCACATCTTTGCGTGTGACTGTACATGAACCATACGTTGCCCACATCCCTGCAGTGGCCACACCCAGTCCAGGTGTTCGTCCTGACCCATGGGCTGTGGCGGGGGTGCTGGCAGCGGTGGGTACACCCCCTTCAGCAGGGACCGCGAGCAGACCCTGTCCCTGAAGGGGTGGGTGCACCCCGCAGCGGTGGGAAGGCGCAGAAGGAAAGCAGCCGCGGCCTGCCAGGGCCAGCGTCCCACTCCCTGCTCTTCCTAAGACAGCAGCGACCAGCACAGGGGCATCTTCCACGCTCCTGGAGGCCGAGTCGGTGGGGTCACTCCTGGGCCTGTGGGAGCCCTGAGCCCCGGCACAGCGCGCTCCGTAGCGTCAGGACCGGAGCCGGAGCCTGGAGCGGGAGGGAGGCAGCAGAACCTCCCCTGAGCACATAGCGGGGGCAGGGGCCCGGGAGCAGCAGGCAGGTTTCTGGGGAGAGTCCACTCCAAGGCCCTGGGGGTGGGGTGGGGGGTATGCTGGGATCTTCCGAATACAGCAAACTCACTCCCCCACCCCCAGTCAGCTCCCCTGAGTGCCCCTCCCCCGCTCCTCCTGAGGGTGCAGGTTCTCTGGAGTTTAAACCACACACACCTGGCTGGGCCCAGGCTGGCTCCCTAAGGGGCCAGGGCCCGGGCAGGGTCAGTACCCCCGCAGGCCAGCAGAGGGCCCACGCTCGTCGGGAATCAGCCCTGGCCCAGTGGCTGGAGGGCCCCTCTCCCCCCTGCACGTGCCCATGTGCTGCTGCTCCTGCGGGATCTTTCTCCCGCCGCCCCGCACCTGCACGTCGCCAGTGCACACGGAGATGGCTGCACTCGTGCTAGGCAAGCACACTTCCATCCCCGTTTCTCTTTACTCAGAACGACACGCGACAGCAAGAGCACCCCAGCCGTAACCGAGAGTGACTGCAGGACCGGGGAACCTCCCCTCGCGGCACCCACAGCACCTCCCTGCCCTCCCCGGGGAGCTCCGCCTTTTCACTCCGAGCGGACCTGTGTGTGATGGGTCCATCCGGGACAGAGCATCTTGGAGTTCAAAGGGGACGCGGGGGTTGTATTCGGACGCTCTCAGCTGTGGAACCGGGGGTGAATGCGGGTTGTTGCTCAGGTTTCCGGCTCACCCATCCCGGTGGCCGGTCCGCAGGGCCACACGTGGGCCCAGCCCAGTGGCTGGGAGCTACAGCCTGGGGGTGGGGGTGGGGGGGTGGGCGGGGGATGGGTGGGACAAGGGGGAGGGTTTCCCAGCAGCTGCCTGGCCCAGGGCCCCAGCCCGACCCGCATTCTCTCAGCGCCTGTTCTGAGGGCAAATGTTGCCTGTGGAACCGTTTTCTGAGAAAGTCCCAGAAACCCCTGCCCCTTCCCAACACAGTGCCTTTAGTCATGTGGGCGCCCTGGCGGGAGGCCCGTGGCCGCAGACAGCCCTGCTCTGGCCCACACTCACAGCGTGAATGTCCCACCGCCTGGAATCCGGCCTATTCACGGTATTGTGCCCGGAGAAAGAAGGGCGCCTCGAAGCGCGGAGAAAGGAGGGGGCACGCCTTGCCTCGAGCAGGGAAGACGGCATCCACCCTGGGGTCCTGGGCCCCCATGTTCCCACGACTCCTCTCTGTGGATTTGGCCTCATCCCACCGGCTTTGAGTCTGAAGGTCATTCCCAAGGTTGATCTGCTTGACACATCTCGGATGAGGGGAAAAGAAAGGTGCTTATGTTGGGGTGGGGACAGGCTGCGGGTAGAGAAAGCTGGGTGGGCTGGGCTCTGGGGGGGGGGCAAGGGGGGCAGGCAGGAGGGCAGCGGGCCTGGGAAACATTCTAAATGGCTCGGTTCCTAGCAGACCTGCCGGCCTTTCTCAGAAAGCCCTCTCCTGACAGCACCTTTCCTCCCCGTTTGTTCCACCCCGAATCAAATCTGCTCGCTCACTCCTCAACACCCCCACCTCCTCCTTCCGTCTGTCTCCCCATCGGCCAGCCTCCTGCTCCTGGTCGGGCCGGGGCAGCCGGGAAGCATCCCCAGTGTCCTGCCAGCACCATCCCTGCCGCTCTCCCTTCCCGGGCCCCGCCTCCGTGCGGCGTGCCTGGGTCTAAGGGCCATTCCCGGGCAGACCTGGGGCCTCACCTCTGACACACGTCCTGTGGTGTTTTGGTTTTGTTTTTTTCAAAGTGAAACTCCCTCCTCAATGGAGTGCCGGCTCCTGGCCTCGGGATGTGCAGAGGAGGACCCAGATCCAGGAGAAATTCCGGACCTGCCGCTGTCGGGCGGTGGGGACGTGGGTGGGAGTCTCCGATTCCTCCCACGCTCGGGGCTGTGGGGAGGGTCAGTGAGCCAGGCCTCCGGCTGCGGAACTGGGGGCGGAGGGCTCTAAATGACCCTTCCGTTCCCAGGTGACGCCCAAGGCCCGGGACTTCTCCCGCAGACGAAGAGCAGAGATGCTCCAAGGAGAGGCAGCGCTGGGGATCCACAGGGTCGGCTCCTGCTCGCTGAGGCTGCGTGGACAGAAAGGAGCGGGGTGCGGGAGGAAACGCCCTGTGATCTCTGTGAGCCCCCAGCCACAGAGCAGTGAAGGAGCACCCCGAGGTCAAAGGGCAGTGAGGAGGGCTGGGAGGCCCCTGAAGGAGGTCCCCGGACCAGGGGGCTAAGAGCAGGGAGGAGCCCCCCCCCCCCACCGCTTCTCTTTGCAAACCCAGGTCCATCCACGCTGCTAGTTTCCAGCCCCCTGTGACCTTGAACAGGGCGCTCCCCTCTCTAGCGCCCCTCCCGCATCTTTGAAGGCGGAGGATGAAGGGGGCATGTTCCCCCGAGGGCGGTCCAGAGACTAAGCATCGAAAGCCCCCAGGGACGTGGTCAAGGACCAGAGGTCTGGGCTGCACCCCGGACGCTGAGCTACGGTCAAGTGGGAAGACCAGTTGCCAAGGCCTCCCCTCGCTCGGATGTTACAGACAATGTTTCCAAGAGGCACCCCCTGTCCTGAAGCCAAAAGCAGAGTCCTCGGCGCAGGGAGCGCATGTGCTCTTGTCAAGCACGTTGGGCTGCGTCTCTCCTTCCTCGTGTATTGGAAGACACGCCCACCGATAACCTGGTGAAGTGGGTAGAAGAGTAAACGGATGCGACATTTATCTAGAGCAGCCGTGGGCAAACTACGGCCCGCGGGCCGGATCCGGCTGTTCTATCTGGTTCTCTTGCTCTCCCCTCCGCTCCTTTACTTTGAATTTATATTAGTTCACACAAACACTCCATCCATGCTTTTGTTCCGGCCCTCCGGTCCAGTTTAAGAACCCATTGTGGCCCTCGAGTCAAAAAGTTTGCCCACCCCTGGTAGAGAGACAGAGACCCAGGACGGCCCACACGGTGTCGAAGGAGAAGAACCAAGTCGCAGGCCTTGCTGTGGTCACGGTGGTCAGCCCCCAGGTCGCTGGGAGGGCGCGTGGTGCGGGCCCAGGGCAGAGCCCAGGTCGCTGGGAGGGCGCGGAGAGCCTGGAAATAGATCCACATAAATATTCTCAGCTAATCGCCGGCAAAGGAACAAAGCGGTATATCCGAGCAAAGATAGGCTTTTCACCAAATGGTGCTGGAATAACTGCACGGCCACGTGCAAAAAATGGAAGTGGATCTAGACACGGACCGGACACCCTGTGCCAGAGCCAACTCAAAATGGACCACAGACCGAAGGGCCATGGGCAAACCCTAAAACTCCTGAAGGTGACACAGGAGAGACTCTAGATGGCCTCCCGTTTGGCAGAGACACTTTAGATACAGAAGCAGAGACGCTTTAGACCAGCCGTGGGCAAACTACGGCCCGCGGGCCGGATCCGGCTGTTCTATCCGGTTCTCTTGCTCTCCCCTCCGCTCCTTTACTTTGAATTTATATTAGTTCACACAAACACTCCATCCATGCTTTTGTTCCGGCCCTCCGGTCCAGTTTAAGAACCCATTGTGGCCCTCGAGTCAAAAAGTTTGCCCACCCCTGCTTTAGCCACAGAACCAGAGACGCGGTCCGTGAAAGAAATCCCTGCTAAGCTGGACTCCGTTAAAATAAAGACGCGTCTGCCCTGCGCAAAACAAGGCGGGGGCGAGCGAGAAGACAAGCCACAGGCTGGGAGAGAACGTCCACAAAAGACACGACCGATTTAGAAGACACCTGTTGTCTACATGTACCAAGGCCCTTGAACGCTCAACAGTGAAATACGACGGCCCCACGAGAGAAGAGACACTCCGATGGAAAAGGGCCAAAGATCTTAACAGACGCCTCACCCAAGAAGAGGAACAGGTGGCAGGTGAGCGCCTGAAAGGATGCTCCACATCCCACGTCGTCAGGGAAACGCAAATTAAAACAACAACGGGGGACCCCTGCACACCCATTAGAATGGCCCCAAACCCAGACACCGACCGCACCAAACGCTGGGAGGACGCGGAGCCGCAGGACCTCACGCACCGCTGGCGAGGGTGCTGGCGAGGGTGCAGGCAGCACAGCCACTTTGGAAGACAGTTTGGCGGCTGCTTACAAAACCCAAGGTGCTCCTCCCACACGATCCAGCCCCTGCGCTCCTTCACCCAAAGGGGCTGAAAGCTCTGCCCGCACAGAAGCCTGCCCACGGATGTTTCACGCAGCTTTGCTCACCATCGCCAAAACTTGAGGCGGCCAGCCTGCCCTTCAGCGGCGATGGATGGATACACGGGGGCCCATCCAGACCACGGAGTAGGATTCAGCGCCAGAAAGCACCGGGCTGCTCAAGGACATGGCGGACCCTTAACGGCGTGGCACTAAGTGAACGGAGCCAGTCTCCAAAGGCTGCACGCTGCGTGATCGCGACCCTGTGGCATTCCGGAAAGGGCCACACGATGGAGAGAGTAAAAGGACCCGCGGTCGTCAGAGCTGGGGGTGGGGGGGTGACTGGGCGGAGCACAGAGGACGTTGGGGGCCGTGAAAATGCTGTGCGTGATACTGTAATGATGGACGCATGTCATTATACGTTTGCTCAAACCCACAGGATGTGTAAGAAGCATAAACCGAAGGTTAGGGACGACTTTGGGCGATTATGCTGTGTGCACGGAGGTCCATTAATTGCCACCGAGGCTCCGCTCCGCTCGGCGGGGAAGTTCACAGTGAGGTGCCGCGTGTGTGAGGAGCGGGGGAGAGTGGGACATCTCGGCACAGCCTCTCAACTTCCCTGTGAACCTGAAACTGCTCTAAAGAAAGAATGTGACATCTTAAACACACACACACACACACACAAACCCACAGAAATAAAATACAATGAAAACGCGACCATAATGAGGTAAGTAGAGGGCTCCAAAAATGTGACCGTGTGAGATAGGGGGTCATGGAAAAGCGAAGTGAAAGAAAAGCAGTGTCTTAAGTGGCCCGAAGTCGAGGAAAAGACGACAGTGAAACTCATATTATGCACAAATGAATGAGCAGCAGCAGAGGAAGTCAGCCATCACGGGCAGGCCCCTTCCATGCACGTGGTCCCCAGCCCCGGAGCAGGCGAGCTGTGGGCCCACCTGGGAGCAGGGCTGTACCGAGGGAGCAGCACCCCTCACCCCGCCCCCCCCCCCCCGAGTCCTCCCTGCACGTGTCATGTCAGCCCGGGGCCCCCTCTATTCTCTGTGCTCACGCACCCCGTGTGCAGGCCACTCTTCTCACGCAGGGGCCACGGCTAGCTTTTCTGAGCACCTACTGAGTGCCGGCGCCTGTGGCTAGTTTCATGAAGGGGACGTCATTTACTTTAGGAAACTGCTTTGCAGTGACCCTTGAACTACATCCCTGAGCCCGTGTGACGGGGGTCAGGACGTAGGGCCAGGGGTGACCACGGGCGTGTGGTCCAAGGCTGTGCAGCCAAGGAAGTGGCTGGACAGGGACTCAAAGGGACGCCTCAGCCTCTGCCCTGTGTCTGCTGGATGACGCTCTGACCTCCGGCAGGGCCTAGCAGCCCTCTCCTCGCCCAGGGAGCCCGCGGGCTGGGCGAGTCCAGGCTGCGCAGCCTCCCACTGCTCACTGCGCCTCCCCCCGGCAGAGGTGGGCGAGGGCGCAGCGGGACGGGCGTGTGGGCACAGCGGTCGGGCTGCGTAGTTCATGGTGGAGGCCCGAGGGCCGGGCGGTGGACGCCTGCCGAGCAGAGGCGGAGGATGTCACCCTGTAATACACACTGGCACGTCCTTTAGAAAGCGGGTTCGTGTTTCTGGGACACCGGGGACGGAGAAGGCCACTCCGTGGAGGCGGGGCTGTCTCCGGAGAGTTCTGGCTGTCTTTGATCGCTGCACCCCATTTCATTGGTTTCAAAGCCGGGGGGGGGATGGCTCGGTCCTTTACTCCCTCGGACACAGAACGGGTGAGCCTCTGAAGCTCGCTTTCCTGGCGTGGAAACGGGAGTGCGTGACCGGAGCTGCTGACGGGGACGATCGCGGGCGGCGCAGTCACAGGAGCCCAGGGACTCACCGCCCTGGGGGATGCCCAGGGAACAGAAAGATGGTGTTTACGGTCCTCACAGAGATCAAAGGCAAACAGGGAGGCAGGAAATAAACGCGCTTTTTTTTTTTTTTTTTTTTTTAAATTACCAATTTCAGGAAGTGCAGAATTTTGAAAAAAGGGTGAGGCAGGTCGGAATTACGACCCTCAGGAAAGTGTCCCGTCCTGCTCCCAGAACGGGGCTGTGAAGCATCGGAAGGTCCCGCGGGACTGACCGTGTTCCGTGGCCCCGTGACCTTCATGGAGGGAGGTTAGCACACAAGCCCAGGAAATCAGCCTGCTCATGTGGCAGCCGGGGGCGGCAGAAGGAGACAGAGCAGGTGACTGCAGCCGGCCCCCGCGGCGGAGGGGGGAGGGGCCACTGATGGAGAGGTGGCCGGAAGCCCAGAGCCTCCTCTGATGCTAACAGGTAGGGGAAAACAGGGGTCTCAGGGCCTCAGCCGCAGGAATGAATGAAGTCATTCATCCCAGTGAACTCAGGGCAGACGCTCCCCCGGCCTTCAGGAGGCGGCGGTCCCGCCAGCCCTGGTCTCAGCTTCTGAAACCCCAGCGGGCGACCGTGACGGAGAAGACAGACTCCGCTTCCACACGAGGCTCCGAGGCCTGGCAGCCGCCTTCGAGTTGTCCGTGTATCCATGATCCATGATGGGTGAGTGTCCGTGTATCAGTGACCCGTGATGGGTGAGTTGTCCGTGTATCCATGATCCGTGATGGGTGAGTTGTCTGTGTATCCATGATCCGTGATGGGTGAGTTGTCCGTGTATCCATGATCCGTGATGGGTGAGTTGTCCGTGTATCCATGATCCGTGATGGGTGAGTTATCTGTGAATCAATGATCCGTGATGGGTGAGTTATCCGTGAATCACTGATCCGTGATGGGTGAGTTGTCCGTGTATCCATGATCCGTGATGGGTGAGTTATCCGTGTATCCATGACCCGTGATGGGTGAGTTATCTGTGAATCGCTGATCCGTGATGGGTGAGTTATCCGTGTATCCATGATCCGTGATGGGTGAGTTGTCCATGTATCCATGATCCGTGATGGGTGAGTTGTCCGTGTATCCATGATCCGTGATGGGTGAGTTGTCCGTGTATCCATGATCCGTGATGGGTGAGTTGTCCGTGTATCAATGACCCGTGATGGTGAGTGGCAGGAATGGGAAGAAGCTGAGCCGTGCGGAGGCATTGCTCCCTCTGGCAAAGGCACAGCATGTATTTCTGGTGACGATGACGTGTGCGCATGTTCCTATCTGTTTAATCCATCTCAGAGCGTTGAACACGGGGTCATCCTGGCAGAGACCAGCCGGAGGGGAAGGCGCAGCCAGAAGCTTCCGGATCATCTTTGCAGAAGCGCTGCTCTCAGCCTCCAGCCACGCGGCCTCTCGTGGCAGAGAGAACACGGCGGGGTCTCGCGCTCCTCGGCTTCGGGGCAGAGCTGGGCCGCGCGCATGACGAGCCAGGCCGGGTGGGAGGCAGTGCTGAGCACACACCACACCAGCCTTGCCTTAGGCCTGGGGCACTCAGGTGACAAGGGGCCGCAGGGAGTCGCCGTCTGCCCGGGCCCCCAGCATTCACCTGCAGTAGGCAGAGCTGTGGGACAGGGAGCCTCACATGGGGTTCCAGAGTGGCTTCCTGGGGCGCAGGGGACTGTCCTCCGAGCCAGACCTCCCCATCACATCTCAGGGTCACCGAGGGGAGAGGCTGTCTGGGGACCTCTCAGCGGCTGCCCCTCAACTGGCTGCTTTCCACTGCGGGGCCTTCGCACGTGCTGTTCCACCCACCAGCACACGCCGTTCCGTCCTCCCGTGTCTCCGTCCCTCCTTCCCTTACGGTCTCTCTCAGCTCCAGGATAACCAGCCTCTCCCTGAGGGGGTCCGCTCCCCAGTTCTGTCTGTCTCCTGCCAGGATGCACGGAGGCCAGCCCCATACTCAGGGCGCAGGCCCAGCACCTGGCCGCCCCAGGGGCACGCTGGGCTCCTGACAGCCACCGGCGTGCGCCATGAATGTGCCACGTGGCTTCCCGGCAGGTGTGGCCACGCCCCGCGGCCTCCCACCCATCTGCGCTCTGATCAGCAGGGCACCCCAGCCAGGCCTGTCCTCACCCGCACAGCGCCTCCGCTCCTGCAGCTGGCACCCACCGTTGCCTGGCGCGCAGTGGGCACTTACTGGGCAGGCGTGGAATGAACAGTCACAGGGTGGGAACCAGGGCAGGGGAGGAAGCGATGGGGCCAACGGCCGAGGATTCCCTGGGTCGAGGAGAGGCCCCGTACGACCTGTTCATTAAACCCCGCTCCCCAGCAGGTGCCACACAAAGATGCCCCGGAGTTGAGGAGCCCGCTGGGAGGGTGCAGGGTGAGGAGGGCACACCAAGTAGGCCATGCTCTCACCTGGCTCAAACCGCCTGCCCGGGCCCCCAGCCTGCTCTGCTGTGGACCCGCCAGGGGACAAGGGCTCTCTGGGAGCCTTCCCAGTGTCTGGCTAAAGATAAGGTATCCCCTCCCCGCCTCCCCGGGGGCAGGGCGAGCCCGTCAGCCGGCCACCTGCAGATGGCAGGTGCTGGACAGGAGCAGGGGACGCTGCCCCCTCGCCCGGCCCAGCCCCTCTAGGCTTGGAGACGGGCTGCAGTTGCTGCCTGGAGGGGCTATTTCTGACGGGGCTGTAAACGGGACCAAAATATCCGGGAAGTCTATAATTGGGCAGAGCTGTCAGTCTGTGTCCCCGGCTTCCAAGGGAGGCCTCTTTGCTGCCTGGAACCCTTCGCTGCCCCTGCCTCCCCGGCCCCTGCCCCCACCCCCGTTCTTCTGGGCACCTCCCCTGCCTGCTCTTCCTGCCTCTTCAGCCCAGAGGGCATGGCTCCCCCTGGGAATCCACCGCCCCTCCCCACAGCCCGCCTCCTCCTGGCCCCGCCCACCGCCTGGCTCCACCCTCCGCAGCTCCAGGCTGGGGATCCCACTGCTCTGGCCACTCTGCCCCTGGGGGGACCAGCAGCTGGGCAGCTGCCTCTGCCGCACTCACGGAGGCAGTGTCCCCCTCCCCGATTTTCCTGTTTCTCCCCCGCTTTCCAGTTTGTTCTCTAAGCCCCAAGCCTTCCCCAGTCAGTTGTTTTCAAACTAGCTCTGTCTCAGGACCTCTGGCCTGGGGAAGCCCCGGACTAATGACAAGTCTCCTCTAGAGACAGAGGAGTTGCCAGATCTCGGGGGAGGGTGGGTGCAGCTGCTGGCAAGTGACCCCGGGAGGGGCTGCCTGGGCCGGCATCTTCCCATCTTCCCGGGACTCGCTGCTCCCAGAGGACCCGGCCTGGACTGGAGCCCCAGCGGGCATCTCCCCGCCAGGTAAGGCTGGTGCTCTCTGCGTGGCTGCTGGAGGTGGGGGCCCCACGTCCACGCTCTCAGGGGACACGAGGGGAGAGCCGTGGGCGCGTGAGGGTGGGAGTGAGCCCCTTCCAAGCTCAGGTGGCTCCTGGTGGAGCCTGAGCTGAGGGCTGTGATCTGCCTGAACGCCAGGGCCCAGGGGAACGCGGTCTGCAGGGAGCCACCTGTCAGATTCCCGTGGGGCGGCCGGGAAGCGGGGGCGCAGGGCCCACACGGTGTCAGACGCCGGCTTATTTCGGAGTTGCTACTTTTAAAGTCGCTGAGATAGCCCAGCCTCTTGCAACTTTCCCGTAAGAAATGCGGAGCAAGAGCCGGAAAAGTGGGAGGGGGGGGAGAATCCTCCCTCTGCAGCGCTGCATCTGCTGTCAAAGGAAGCCTGCCTTTTGGGTCTACATGGAGGTCCTTTCCCGTCTGAGCAATGAGCCCCCCCACCTTCTCCAGCGGACGTGCTGGTGCCCCTTCTGCATGTGGTCCCCGTCGCCGGCTGAGTTCACGTCCAGGTGACCCAGTGCAACCCGTTTGTCACGGTGTTGGCAGGTGCCCTCACTTGTCCCCACTGAAGTGAGACGCAGAGATGACAGGGACACGCTTGTCAGGACCCCCTGAAGGAGGTGACTCACTGCCCTGGGGCTCCCTCCCCAGAGCCTCTACCCTTCCTGCCATCTTCCAGAGCCCTGCGCAGCCCCTCCGTCTCCACTCGGGCAGGGCAGCCCCAGTCTCCGTCTCCACTCAGGGCAGGGCAGCCCCAGTCTCCATCTCCACTCGGGCAGGGCAGCCCCAGTCTCTCTCTCCACTCGGGCAGGGCAGCCCCAGTCTCCGTCTCCACTCGGGCAGGGCAGCCCCAGTCTCCGTCTCCACTCGGGCAGGGCAGCCCCAGTCTCCGTCCCCACTCGGGCAGGGCAGCCCCAGTCTCTCTCCACTCGGGCAGGGCAGCCCCAGTCTCCGTCTCCACTCGGGCAGGGCAGCCCCAGTCTGTCCCCACTCGGGCAGGGCAGCCCCAGTCTCCGTCTCCACTCGGGGTAGGGCAGCCCCAGTCTCCGTCTCCACTCGGGCAGGGCAGCCCCAGTCTGTCCCCACTCGGGCAGGGCAGCCCCAGTCTCCATCTCCACTCGGGCAGGGCAGCCCCAGTCTGTCTCCACTCGGGCAGGGCAGCCCCAGTCTCTCTCCACTCGGGCAGGGCAGCCCCAGTCTCCGTCCCCACTCGGGCAGGGCAGCCCCAGTCTCCGTCCCCACTCGGGCAGGGCAGCCCCAGTCTCCGTCCCCACTCGGGCAGGGCAGCCCCAGTCTCCGTCCCCACTCGGGCAGGGCAGCCCCAGTCCCCGTCTCCACTCGAGCAGGGCAGCCCCAGTCCCCGTCTCCACTCGGGCAGGGCAGCCCCAGTCTCGGTCTCCACTCGGGCAGGGCAGCCCCAGTCTCCGTCCCCACTCGGGCAGGGCAGCCCCAGTCTCCGTCCCCACTCGGGCAGGGCAGCCCCAGTCTCCGTCCCCACTCGGGCAGGGCAGCCCCAGTCTCCGTCCCCACTCGGGCAGGGCAGCCCCAGTCTCTGTCTCGCTGACCACGTACATCTGGCAGAACCCTACCAAGCCCGACTTCCGCCTGAGAACCACATCTCAGACCCTCCGAGTTGGGTCCACTGAGTTGGTCTGGGGACAGTCTAAATCCTGGGGCACACACTGTGAGTGGCTTGCTGGTGGGCGTGCCGCCTGCTGGTGCAGGAGGAGCTGGTGCCGGAGATGCAGGTGCAGGAGGAGCAGGTGCAGGAGGAGCAGGTGCAGGAGGAGCAGGTGCAGGAGGAGCAGGTGCAGGAGGAGCTGGTGCAGGAGGAGCAGGTGCAGGAGGAGCAGGTGCAGGAGGAGCAGGAGGTGCAGGAGGAGCTGGTGCAAGAGAAGCAGGTACAGGAGGAGCAGGTACAGGAGGAGCTGGTGCAAGAGAAGCAGGTACAGGAGGAGCAGGTACAGGAGGAGCTGGTGCAGGAGGAGCTGGTGCAGGAGAAGCAGGTACAGGAGGAGCAGGTACAGGAGGAGCAGGTACAGGAGGAGGTACAGGAGGAACAGGTGCAGGAGGAGCAGGTGCAGGAGGAGCAGGTACAGGAGGAGGAGCAGGTACAGGAGGAGCAGGTGCAGGAGGAGCAGGTACAGGAGGAGCAGGTACAGGAGGAGGAGGTACAGGAGGAGCAGGTACAGGAGGAGCAGGTACAGGAGGAGCAGGTGCAGGAGGAGCAGGTACAGGAGGAGCAGGTGCAGGAGGAGCAGGTGCAGGAGGAGCAGGTGCAGGAGGAACAGGTGCAGGAGGAGCAGGTGCAGGAGGAGCAGGTGCAGGAGGAGCAGGTGCAGGAGGAACAGGTGCAGGAGGAGCAGGTACAGGAGGAGCAGGTACAGGAGGAGCAGGTACAGGAGGAGCAGGTGCAGGAGGAGCAGGTGCAGGAGGAGCAGGTGCAGGAGGAGCAGGTACAGGAGGAGCTGGTACAGGAGGAGCTGGTGCAGGAGGAGCTGGTGCAGGAGAAGCAGGTACAGGAGGAGCAGGTGCAGGAGGAGCAGGTACAGGAGGAGCAGGTACAGGAGGAGCAGGTACAGGAGGAACAGGTGCAGGAGGAGCAGGTGCAGGAGGAGCAGGTACAGGAGGAACAGGTACAGGAGGAACAGGTGCAGGAGGAGCAGGTGCAGGAGGAAGAGGTGCAGGAGGAGCAGGTACAGGAGGAGCAGGTACAGGAGCAGGAGGTGCAGGAGGAGCAGGTGCAGGTACAGGAGGAGCAGGTGCAGGAGGAGCAGGTGCAGGTACAGGAGGAGCAGGTACAGGAGGAGCAGTGCAGGTACAGGAGATGCAGGTGCAGGAGGAGCAGGTACAGGAGATGCAGGTGCAGGAGGAGCAGGTGCAGGAGGAGCAGGTACAGGAGGAAGAGGTGCAGGAGGAGCAGGTACAGGAGGAAGAGGTGCAGGAGGCACAGGTGTAAGAAGCGCAGGTGCAGGAGGAGCAGGAGGCACAGGTGTAAGAAGCGCAGGTGCAGGGCCAAGCCTGCTGTCTTGCTTTCCAGTCCTCACACTGTCACTCAGTCGGGTTCTAGGGGCGAGGAGTGTGCGTCCAGTGAGCCTCAGTTTCCTCCTCTGCCATGATAAGATAACACAGGTGCCTGGTACTTGGTGAGTGTGACAGATCCTAGTTTGCTCCCCATTCCCCGACCCAGGGAGGGAGCGGCACCAGTGTTTCTGGCGAAGGAAGCACCCCCAGTTCCCCATCCTGGATCTCCTTGTCGCTCTGCTGCTCAGGGGCCACCGCGTGGCTTTGGGAAACTGTCACCTTGCTGTTGGACCTTCATGTAAAGCGAAGAGATGAGGGAATGGCTCTGGGGAGTCCACAGGCCCTTTAGATGTTTGGAGCAGACATTTGTCTGTAGCTGGTTTTCTGGGGCGTCTTCAAAGTTCCATCAGATTCTCGAGAGCTGTTGCACGCCGACGAGATGGTTCTGCAGGTGGCCTGCCGGCCGCCCAGCCCACAGGCCTTGGGAAGCTTCCTCGGGGGTGACGTTAGCGTTGTGTTAAGGGCTCACCAACACCAAACGTGCAGATTTCCTGCACAAATCTCCATCTCTGGCTTTTCTTGAAACATGAGAAGACGGGGACCTTTGGGCTTGATTTCCTGTACGGCCGGCAGAGTAGCCGCCACCTTAGGCAGGCGCGTGCCCTCCAGTCATTCAAGGTTGTCTGCGTGGGCCGCAGGGTCTCCCCAGACACCGGGTGCACGGGCTCTGGGCTGGACGATCCGGTTCTCTCTCCCGCTCCGGTTCCATCCACTGTACGAGGGCTGCAGGGGGAGGAAGCACTTCCACGGGAGGGAGGCCAGATGTCCCGGGAACGGAAGCTGTGGTTCACGTGGAATGATAAATGCCACCGTCACAAGGGCCCTCGGTGTGGAGGGAGGATGTGTGGCCACGGTGACCTGGAGGGCTGCCACGTAGGAGGCGGCTGGTCTGTTCTCCGGGTCCCCACAGTGGAAGCAGGGGGCCAGAGGGGGAATTCCACTGGGCACTGGATCCAGTCCAATCCCAGTGATGCCACTGGCAGAGGCTGGCCGGGCACTGCACACACCACCAGCAGAGGCTGCCTGGGCACTGCACACGCCACCAGCAGAGGCTGCCTGGACACTGCACACGCCACCAGCAGAGGCTGCCTGGGCACTGCACACGCCACCAGCAGAGGCTGGCCGGGCACTGCACACACCACCGGCAGAGGTTGTTTGGACACTGCACACGCCACTGGCAGAGGCTGGCCGGGCACTGCACACGCCACTGGCAGAGGCTGGCCGGGCACTGCACACGCCACTGGCAGAGGCTGGCCGGGCACTGCACACACCACTGGCAGAGGTTATCTGAGCACTGCACATTCCACTGGCAGAGGCTGGCCGGGCACTGCACACGCCACTGGCAGAGGTTATCTGAGCACTGTACACACCACTGGCAGAGGCTGGCCGGGCACTGCACACGCCACTGGCAGAGGTTGGCGGGCACTTCCCAGGGCCTGCAGAGGGCTGATCTGAACTTGACTGTGTGGACCAGGCGCACCTTTGAGGTCTTTTCTCAGCCTGAGGTCCTGCTCGGGAAGCACTCCCTGCCCAGCCTCTGGGGCCTGCGAGCCTGGCCTGCCTCCTCCTCCTCCTCCTCCCCCTCCCCTCCCTTTCCCCCTCCCCCCTTGGTGCTGCAGTGAGGGTGACAACAGGCTAGCACAGCTGTGTGGTCCCCACGGTCAGGGCCGTGAGCTGTGCGCCATCCATACCTCAGCTTTGTAAACAAGGAAGGAAAGATCGGGCAGTCCGAGTGGCTCACCTGTGGACAGGTACAGAGAACCCAAGGAGGGGGTTCAAGGGCACACCTGGAGACCGAAGCTCACTTCCATGTCGACCCAGGCTGTCTCCCTCCGGCGGGGAAACTCCCTCTCAAAGGGGACATGTCACTGATGCAGGCCCGCCCAGGCCATCCTGAACCTGAGAAAGGCACACGGGGATCTGTAGGTGGGACAGGCCCCGGAGGAGTTTCAGCCAGTCCCCGACTCCGGAAGCGGGACACCCTGGGTTCCCAACCAACAGAGCCAGCACCCAAGTAGAGGAGGCCGCGATGAGGTGGGGGGAAGGGCCACTTCCCCGCGTCCCAGGTGAGGAGGCCGCGATGAGGTGGGGGGAAGGGCCACTTCCCCGCGTCCTGGGTGAGGAGGCAGCGGCCGGGGCGATCCCGCCTGCCTCGTGTTTACACAGAGAGGTGGGTCCCAAACACGGGTCTCGTTTAGTCACCGGGACACAGAGGGGTTGACCCTTTGGTCTCTGACCCAGGACTCTGCATTGCGTGTGTGTGTGTGTGTGTGTGTGTGTGTGCGCGTGTGTGTGCGTGCGTGTGTGTGTGTGTGTGTGTGTGCGTGTTGGGGTGGGATCTGATGGCAGAGACATCCCCCTCCCCCCCATTTCAAACCCAGGGGCCCCGGCCGGCACCTCCTTTGCACTTCGGCTGGGCCAGCACAGGGTTCGTTGAATCAATGCGTGAGTGACCGACCACACACGTGCCAAGTCGAATGAATGAGTGACATGCCATGACCACTCCTCAGCTTGATGACTTAGCGAAACTGACCACCTCTTTGTGACGTGAACAAGCATGATTCGGTGTGGCTTCTTAGACCCTCCCGGGGAATGAGCGTGACGCGCTGGCTGGTCTGCTGGCGGCCGCAGGGAGCATCCTGGTGCACGTGAGCTCGGCCACCTGGCCAAGCTGTCCCTTAGGTGACGGCCAAGGAACGGGACTTCTGGGCATCGTGTTCTTGGTTCTCCATCGTAAGACGGAGCATTCCCTCCCTTCGCTTGTGCACGCCCAGTTCCTGGAAGCTCACACTTGTTAACTCTGGCTGGGGATGGGGTACCGTTTTAATTTAAGGGGGTTCATAATCCAGTAGGAATTTGCACCCTCTTTGGTTGGAGCCATCTCTAAGGCCGAGCCCTCCCTTTAACTGAAGGCTGGCAGAGGCGGGCCGAGGGGCGTGACCGCGCCGGCCTGGCATCTGGGTTGCTGGGAGGCAGTGTGACCCTGATCCCACACGGACGAGAAGAAGCAAACTAATCACACAGCCGATGAAACAAAAGCCTCACTTGATGTAAAGCAGAACCGCCGCTCCAAGGCGATCACGGAGCCACAGGAGTAGCCAAGTAATCGCCCCTTTCACGGTTCTTTCCTAAGAGGCGTGAGATGGCCATCGCAGCCCCCCTGCCGCTTATCCGAGGACCCATCACGTCCCGCCCGGGCACTGCCCGTCTCCTCCTGGCCCAGCTCCATGGCAGGCCCAGTGGCCCGCGCAGCCTGGGGCGCCCTGCAGAGGGCCCGCCAGGGTCGTCCTTGCCCCGCACGCGCCCTCCCTGCCGCTCCTCTGTCTGTCCGTCCTCACTGCGTCTTTCTTGGGAGCGTGCAGAGTAACAGAAACTGAAGCCCTGGCCCCGTGACATCTTCTGGGCTCTGCAGAAACGAACATGGTGCCCCTGGAGCCCAAGACGGGTGCCAGCTGGTGCCAGGCTGTGGGCGGGGCACACACCGCTTACTCCTGTGGACTGGCGGGCTGTTAGTCCCACACCTAAGTGAATGTGGATGGAGGGGGGAGGAGGTGGGAGGAAATGTGGATGGAGGGGGGAGGAGGTGGGAGGGAATGTGGATGGAGGTGGGAAGATACTGGGAGGGAATGTGGATGGAGGGGGGAGGAGGTGGGAGGGAATGTGGATGGAGGTGGGAGGAGGCTGGGAGGGAATGTGGATGGAGGTGGGAGGCAGCCCGTGGAGCAGGGAACTCTGGGAAAACCTATCTAAACTGAGCTGTCAATAAAGATGGAAGGAGAGGAAGGGAAGAGGAGATACCGGGTGAGGAAGGAGTTGCAGGAGCTGGGACACCCCTTGGGAGAGGCTGGGCGAGCCCAGAGACAAGGTGGCCCTGGCTGTCCGGCCCGCTCCGTGGTCTGCGTGGGAGAACCCAGCTCACCTGGGTGAAGGTTAGAAAGTGGGCGGGGGTGTGCATGCTCACCCCAGGAAATGTACTGCAAAACAAAACTATGGCAGATGAGGGAGAAGCCAGAGGCCCACAGCTCCTGATGGCGGGACACTCAGCCATGGCCAGGAGGCCAGCTCATACATTTTCCTGAATGTGTGATGTTTATGGTTGTTGTCAGCTTTTTAAATTTTGTCATGTGTCATCATTGCTTTTTTCATTCTAAGCAAGTGTTCACATTGGTTCCTAGAGCAAAGGAACAAACAGAAAGGTAAAGCGGGGGAGCGAGGGTGCGGGGGGAGGCGGGGGGCGGGGGGAAGGTCGGGGCCTCTGGCCTTTGGAAGCCTTTGCCATGCCATGTGGCCTCCAGCTTCTCCAAACTGAGCTCTCCCCTGTGGCTTCCTGGTTGGGCACCCCCCCCCGGTGACCCAGCCCGGCTGCCTTCCGGGGTGCCCCTTTGACTCATGGGAGACCTGCCACATGGAATCTTGGGACTGCAGGCTGCCCCTCCCCTGCCCCTGCATTGCCACCGCCCCCATTCCCCTCTCCCGCTCTCCTCTCCCTTGTTCACATGGGCCACGCCTACATGCAATCAGGTGACAAAGGTGAGGCCGGAGAGGCGGGGACAAGCCAGCCCACGCAGGGCTCTGAGGTGCAGAGAGGTCAGGGGACCTCCCCATCTGCACACTAGTGCGAGGCAGGCGTGGACCCCGAGCACAGGGATCTGACTGAGGAGCTTCCCCAGGGTGTTCGGTCCCTGTCCCAGGAGCGATCAGTGCCGAGGACACAGAAGGTGCTCAGGATGTCGTGGGTGACTGAGTCAGGTACACAGAGCTCAGTTCTGAGTCCAGGTCTCAGGCCTTGGCTCTTCCCAGGCCCTGGGCTCTCAGGCAGCCCCAGAGAGACACAAGCCACCAGCTCCCTCTGCCCATCCCCGACCGGCAAGAGCAGCTGGCGTCACACACAGCTCGGCAGACACGCACCGGGGCCCAGCGCTGGGCCTGTGCGAGAAGGACGTGGCACAGGGTTCTGGACACAGTCACGCCAGGCTTTCATGTCGCAGCCAGATTCCTGCCCGGAGCATCACCTGTCACCCCAGCAACACACCCTCGGTACCTCACTCCCCGCCAGCCACCTCCCCCGGCGGGCAGCAGCCAGCGGCCAGACTTTCTGAATCAGACAGAGCTCACACTCTGCCCAGCCTGCCCTAGCCGTGTGCCAAATCTCATTTTCTCCTTCTAAATTGCTTTCTGCTCAGTGTCTCTCCTCCCCCATCTGTGGGTCCCTGAAGAGGGAATGCTGGTTACTATGGTGACGGGCTGGCTTGTGGAAGGAACTCGGCTTAGTAAATTAATTGCTGGACTTTGGAGACTAATGGCAGAGCTCTGCCTCCCAGGGACAGGGTGTGGCCTACATCATGCCAGCTGGGCAGCCAGGCTCCAGAAGGAGTTCAGGGCCTGGTGAGGCTGAGGGAGGGTAATGGTGCCCATTGCAGTTTGTAGGGGCTGCCACCTGAGATGGGCTGGACCGTGACAGGGGGCGGGGGGGCTGCCAAAGGTCTCACAGTGACTGTGCGTCCAGTCTGTGCCAGGATCTGTCCTGCTTGCTTTGCAGAAACTACGTTTTGTAACCCTCACTGCACCCCCTATGGCGAAGAGGCCATCCTCCTTTTAGGGTGCGGCGATGCTCACTGACCCACGGTGGAGCCTAGGGTCCCACACCAGGCCCGCCGCCCTCAGTGGCGTTTGCGGTGATCACTCCCTTCACTCCTGGGTCGAAGGCCATTCTCTCCTTCATAATTTTTTCCCAGAATATAGAGGCCCAGGGAACATTTCCAAACTCAGTCTATAAAGTCAGCATTACCCTAATCCCCAAACCAAAGGACAGTCCAAGAAAAAGGAAATGACAGGCCAAAATCTCTCATGAACATAGATGCAAAAATCCTCAAAAATATTAGCAAGTCAAGTATGCTAATATATAAGAAGAATGTACACCCCACGAGCAACGAGGCAGGAAAAAGAAGTAAAGGCATTCAGCTTGGAAAGGAAGAAGTAAAATTATTGCTATTTGCAGATGACATGGTCCCATATGTAGAAAACGCTAAAGTAACCACAAAAAGCTATGGTAAGTAATACCCCAAATCAGCAAAGTTTCAGGATATAAAATCAACACTCAAAAATCTGTGGCAAACTCTGTACACTAGCAGTCAATAATTATAAAAAGGAAAATTAAGAAAAGAATTCCATTTATAATAGCATAAAAATACTCAGGAATAAATTTAACCAAGGAGACACAAAACTTACACACTGAAAACTATAACTCGTCATTGAAGGAAATTAATGAAGACCTAAGTAAATGAAATGATCTCCTGTTATTGCTTAACTAGAGACCCGGTGCAAGAATTTGTGCACGGGTGGGGTCTGGCCAGCCAGCCCCAATCGGGGTGCGGTGGGGGGGGGGTTGAGAGGGACCGTGGGCAGTTGGCCAGCCAGCTCCGCCCCCTGGTCGAACTCCTGGGTGAGGGAACAATTTGCATATTAGCCTTTTATTACATAGGATGGTTACAGACTTTCAGTCTGGGCGATTACAAAGTCCAAGAAATAGTGGTGATGGTTGCACAACATGCAAATATAACTTATGCCACTGAATTGCACACTTGAAATAGTTAAAATGGCAAAACTGATGTGATACATTTGTCATCATACACACAAAAAAGGCGTTCATGCCCCAATCTCCGTGAATCAGTTCCGTTACCTGTCGGGGAGACTTAAGTTACAGGTGGAATTAAGGTTGCTACCAATCCGACTTTAAAATACGGAGATTAACCTGGAGTACCTGGTGAGCTCATGTCAGAGTCCGAATCAGAGAGATGGCAACCGAGAAAGACCTGATTGGTCACCGCTGGCTGTGAAGATGAGGAGGGGGCCACGAGCCAAGGAATGCCTTTCAACTTGGCTTGGCTGGTGCTGGTTCAGGAAGCCAGACCTTCCCCCAAAATGATCATGTGACCTCCCCCCTCCCCCACTCAGTGCTCCCATAAGCCTTTGCCCTTCCCTCTACCTGCACTCATTTCATCCTCCCTTCCTCGGCCCGAGTCTTACCTGTCCTCCAGGTGTCAGTGAGTGCCCTTGAGGGGGCATTTGGTGTCATTTACCTGGCTGCCCTCAGCATCAGGCGCGTGAGGCCACTGGTAAATACCTATTAAGTGAATAGATTAACTGTGAACTCTATAAACTGTTTTTCCTTTCCTGGATCTTGCATTAATAATGCCAAGTACTTTTTGAAAAGGACGTGAAAATACAGAGAGGGGCCCCATACACATGCCTGCCAGGAGGCGGCAGAAACCAGGGCACCTCTCTATAAAGCACTATGACAATTCATACCGGGGTCCTTTCAAAACTCAAATGACACCCTAAGTATTTTCCCCAAACCTGCCCTAAGAAAAGAACTCAATATAGGCAAAGACAGGTGCAAAGATGTCCTCTTGTAACATATTAAACTAACAAAATAGCCCATTCGATGTCCAAATGTAGAAAATATCACAATGGTGCTGGGGCCACAGGGATAGCCTGAGGTTGTCAGTGATGGTGGTCCTGGTGCAGGTTTGCCAATGGATGGAGGGATGGAGGGGACAGATGGAAGCAGTGAAGGGGAGGTCACACGGCTGGCTGTGAGAGGGTCGGTCTGATGAGGGAAGACGTGCCAGGAGCCAGGTCTGGGGGAATTCCTCCCACCTGGGCCCAGAGGTTGCTTCTGCGGCGTCTCAGCTCGAGGGCCGCCTCTAAAAGTGTCTTTCTTCGCACAGGAAATGCTGCAGTAGACCCTAACGAGGCCTCTTCCTGGCTGAGAGAAGCCTGACCCCAAGCCCAGGAGAGCCATGGCCAGCCTGCGCGGGGATGGTCCCACCTGCCTGCTCCTGCTGCTGCTGCTGCTGCTATGGAGTGGGGACCGCGGCTGCTTGGCCCAGAGAGCAGGTGGGCCTCAGGGTCTGCGCAGGCCTAAGTCAGTGTGCACGCTCCTGGGGGTGGGGGGTGCGGGGCAGGGTGTGCCCTCGAGGGGGCTGGTGACTGTGTGTGTGGGGGCTAACTACTGTGCTAACAGTCACTTATCCAGCAAGGGCGTGTGCTTGCGTGTGAGTGTGTGAGTGTGTGTGTGTGTGTGTGTTGAGAAAAGACTGAGCTGTCTGAACCCGTTTTGAGTGAATCATAGAATGGGTCCTGAGCTTGTCCCTCTCAAGTGCCCGTCAGGTTAGGGGGCAGCAGGCAGGTGCTGTGTGTGGTTGTGTCCTGCGAAGGCGTTGCCGCCATTCCAGGGGAAATGGACACCCTGGGCCGGGCCAGAAGGGGTGGCCCGGCAAGTCTGCAGTGGATGAAGGAAGCGGGCACATTTACGGGAGAAGAGGAAGCTGGGGCAAGGGTGGGCTGGGGCGGGGCCTGGCCTGACGATGGCTCCGCTCACCTGTCAGCTGTCCAGGGCCTCTGGGAGGAAGACACTTTGGGAGCGGAGGCCTGCAGGGCCAGCGGGAGCATTGGGCACCGGATCACTGAACATAAAGCCCCGCCCCGCCAAGCCCTGCCCCAGAAGGCCCCGCCCCCAGAAGGCCCCGCCCCCCAAAACCCCGCCCCGCCAAGCCCCGACCCACAAAGCCCCGCCCCCACAAAGCACCATGCTCACGTAAAGCCCTGCCCCTCATAAAGCCCCGCCCCACATGGAGCCCCGCCCCCGCAAAGCCCCACTCCACATAAAGTCCCCCTCACGCAAAGCGCCACGCCCACGTAAAGCCACACCCCCAAGTAAAGGCCCCGCCCCCCACGTAAAGCTGGGTGCCCATTTTGCGGATGAGAACCTGGGTGAAGAGAGGTGAAGGCCTGTTCGGGTGAGGCTGGGGGAGCTCGGTGCTGAGTCAGAGGCCCCGCTATTTTCTCTGAATCTGCAAGAAGACAATAGAAAACAAGCAAACCCCCCAAAACCTGAAGGCTCGCGTCGGTATCGTTGCTACGAAGCCTTCTCTGGTATTTTACTCTTCCTGAGCCTCTCAAAGGCCCGTTCGCAGGAAAGGCAGCGATGCCCGTGGCCTCCTGGGCTTCAGGGGAGTCTGTGGGCATGTGTGCACCGAGGCATCCCCGTGGACAGTTCACACACAGGGTTATCCAGGTCACAAGTGGGCAGACTGAGGACAGGCCGGGCTTTTCCAAATTCCCATTTCACAGGTAGAAATGAGGCTGGAGGGAAAGGGAGTGACCTGAGGGGCGTCCCATGGCCTTCACCTGTCCCTGAGCAGAGGCCAGAGGCCAGAAGCCAGGCACCAGCCCCAGGGTCAGGGCCCTGGCTCAGACATCACCCTTAACTCTCATGGGCCCACCCCCGCATCAGCTCCCTGGCCGCCAGGAGAAAATGCGGGGAGAGCTCCCACAGGCTCCTAGGTGAGGCCTTCTGAGCAAGTAACCTTTCTGCAGCATTAAAACAGATTTGCTCGAGGATTATGAAAGGTTCCGAGTGGGCCGGGCTCGCGGTGACGTGGGGCCCTAATGTATCAAAGGAAGCTTTTATTTCAGGCTCCTGGGTGCAGCGGAGACTGAAGGAGGAGGCCGACTTCTATAAACCTCTGCTGCCTGCCAGCCGCTCTGCCGGCGTGAGGGTCTGGCCCGTCCTGGGCTCCTCCCAGGCCAGGTGTCTCCTGGTTATCTGAGCTGTGCGGTGCTCAAGGCTGCACGCTTTCTGCAAGATACCTGCTGAGCACAATACGTTTTCTCTGCCCGTGTTATTCTCTTTAGCTCTTGCAGTGTCCTCAGAGGCGTGGTCAGCTGCTGCTCTTGGCAGCCCAAGCCTCGGGTTCTGGGAGAGTCAAGACCAGGCTTCTTCTTCTTTTTTTAAATACATTTTTATTGATTTCAGAGGAAGGGAGAGGAGAGGGGAGAGAGAGAGAGAGAGAGAGAGAGAGAGAGAGAGAGAGACAGACAAGAGAGTGAATAATTGATGGGCTGCCTCCTGCATGCCCCCACTGGGAATCGAGCCTGACAGGGAATCAAACCTCGACCTCCTGGTTCATAGGTTGTTGCTCAACCACGGAGCCAGGCTGGCTGGGCAAGACTGGGTTTACTGATTGTTTCCACAGCACTTTGGGGTTCAGAAAACACTTCCCCTCATGTCATCTCATGTAAAATGGGGATGAGCAGAGTGTCTGCTCTCGTTGCTGTGAAGACCAGAAATAATGCTGTTTGCTGTTTAATCAAAAGCATTGTATCGTTAATGGGAAATTTGTATTTGTATACTTACCGTAAAACGTAAGCACATTTTTACAGAGCTTGATAGAATTCCGTAAGTCTGTATTGACAGTGTATGAATGCAGTGTATTTCCTGTGCTTTCTAATGTCGAGGGGCAGGGAACTCTTTAAATACCCACGAAGCAGCACCAGCTAAGTAAATTATGCTCATCCTTGCAGTAGACGCTCTGTCACCATGGAAACCGTATTATCCACTGAAAATGGGTTCCCAGCACCTTGCTGGATGCAGGGAAAACAGCTTGCCCGTCAGCTTGTCTGATCCAGCTCCACTCCCATCAATAACTATCCGGAAATACATGGAAAGCGGTCAGGTCGATGCAAGGTGGCTAACGGTGTCCCCGTAGATGGGAATGTGAGCATTTCAAGCATTTTTTGATTGCCTTCCCGGGCGTCTCTGAACTGGGCATGCATTCTTTTGTGGCAGGTTTAAAAAATAATGAAGTCACCTTAACCACGTCGTTAAGGAAATTGGCACAGTGATGTTCCATGAATGCTGATCACTTTCCTGTCAGAGTATATGTTGTCCGCTGAGCCTCACAGCAGCCTTGGGGACATGCATGGCCATGTGACAGGAGAGTGAGGTTTCGCTTTCAGGCAGCTGGTCCAGGCCCCTGCCAGGGGGTCTGAGGCAGGTGGTGTGACCCAGTGACCACACCTCCAGGCCCCCACGGCAGGCTCTTCCACAGCCCGTTGACCTCCCTCCCCCTTTCTGTGGCCCCTGTAGGTTGCAAAAGCGTCCAGTACGACCTGGTCTTCCTGCTGGACACGTCCTCCAGCGTGGGCCAGGGGGACTTCCAGAAGGTACAGCAGTGGGTGGCCAACCTGGTGGACACCTTCGAGGTGGGCCCCGAGCACACCCGCGTGGGGGTCGTGCACTACAGCGACCAGCCCACCACGGCCTTCGAGCTGGGCCGCTTCGACTCCAGGGAGGCGGTGAAGGCGGCCGCGCGCTCCCTGGCCTTCCACGGCGGCCACACCAACACGGGCGACGCGCTGCGCTACATTACCCGCCACAGCTTCTCCCCGCGGGCCGGCGGCCGCCCGGGCAACCGCGCCTTCAAGCAGGTGGCCATCCTGCTGACCGACGGCCGCAGCCAGGACCTGGTGCTGGAGGCCGCGGCCGAGGCGCACCGGGCGGGCATCCGCATCTTCGCCGTGGGCGTCGGGGAGGCGCTGAAGGAGGAGCTGGAGGAGATCGCCTCGGAGCCCAAGTCCGCCCACGTCTTCCACGTGTCCGACTTCGACGCCATCGACAGGATCCGGGGCAAGCTGCGGCGCCGCCTGTGCGAGAGTGAGTGTGCGCGCTGTGGGCGCAGGGGTGCAGTCTGTGGTGGAGGGGGGGTGGAGGGATGCGTGCTGCTGGGGTGGAGGGCTCTGAAGTGGGGGAAGGGAGTGAGGGGCTGCGGGGCTGGAGGGATGCGTGCTGCTGGGGTGGAGGGCTCCGGAGCGGGGGCGGGGGGGGAGGGGCTGCGGGGCTGGAGGGATGCGTGCTGCGGCACTCCCGCCTACCTAGGGCGTGGGGCTCCTTGAGCAGGGAGAGGCCATGTGGCCAGGTTGAGTGAGGCCTCAGCTACGTGCCTGGGGGTGGCCGTGGTGGCCTGTGTCCACCACTTCCGGGCTCTGTAAGGAAAGAAACCCAGTTGCACCTGCACACCGCAGGTGCCTGTCACCGGGGTCATCACAGCCTCGCAGGATAAAGACGCCTCCTGGTCGCAGGTGGAGCATTAGGACGCTGAGGCCCTGGGAGGCACAGCTGCAGGCCTGCTGGGTTCTCCGCTGTGGGCCAGAGAGGGGATGGGACCACGACGGGAAAGAGGCGTAAGGGAAGCACAGCCTAGCCAGGGTGGATCTGAGTGAGGCCCCGGGAACTGGCCTTGGGGAGCCAGCTGATAGAAGGGATGGGGGGTTGCTGGAGCCCTGTTGGGGGGCTTTCTCTCCTGGGCTCTGGCTGGTGGGTGCCTCCCATTGGCCAGACCCTATCAAATGCCAGCCAGCACAGGGGCCCACATGCAGCCCGCCTGCCCGGGCGCGGAGCAGGCAGCTGTGATGAGAGGCGGATTTCCGGGGCCACGCCCTGGGGCCTCTCCTATGGCCTCCCTACCGCCTGCTCTGGCATGTGGCTCACCGTCCCCCTGGCCTTGGCCTCATCCAGGGAAACAGCTCAGTGTCACGGCATCGGGTCCTGCCTCTCGGTGGCCTGACACGGTTCCCAGGGGACGCCATCCAGCCAGGCTTCCCGCAGCGTGTGGGGCGGGCGAGCCGGGCCCCAGAACGTCGGCTGTAATTAAGAGCTTTCTCCACCCGGGCTCTGCTGTGCCACAGAACAGCTGTATATAGCTTGTCGGGCCGCCGGAGCAGGCCTGCGGGATGCCAGCCCCACTGAGAGCCCCGCCCACTTCTATTTCAAGGACCCTGTGGTGGTCCCCTCTCCCACGGGCCAGGGACACGGCCCTGGCCCTATCCTTTAGCTCCTGGACAAGGGGGCTGAGATGTCAGCGGGGATGAGCGCCAAGAAGGAGCCTCCCCATCCTTCTAGGGCTTGGCCTCCTGGCGCGGGGTCACCCTGCGTCTCCGCTTGATGTGGTTGCAACCAGCTTCAGCGCGGCTCCAGGGAGCGCTTTGGCCGCCGGACATTGCACTCCCCCCGTGGCGGGACAGAGACAGAGACTGTGCCTCTTTGGGAGACTGATGTTTGTTCTCCCGCAGTTCTCACTGGGAAACAGGGGTGTCGGCACCCAGCGCTGCATTTGGATTAGGGTGGCCTCAGTCTCAGCTCCCGTTTGTGAGCACCGCCCCTCCTCACAGATGTGAGCACACGGTCTCCTTCCTGACGCACTCTTGCCCGGTCCTCCTGTCCCTCCGCCCGGCCTGGGGCCTCTGCAGTAAACTCGGGACACACGCACACACACACATTCACACACTCACACACACACACACACACACTCACACACACTCACACATAGCCCCCCACACTCACACACATTCACACACTCACACACACACACACTCACACATAGCCCCCCACACTCACACACATTCACACACTCACACACACACACACACACTCACTCACACACACATTCACACTCACACACTCACACACACTCACACATAGCCCCCCACACTCACACACATTCACACACTCACACACACACACACACTCACTCACACACACATTCACACTCACACACACACTCACACTCACACACATTCACACACTCACACACACACACATTCACACATTCACATACTCACAGACACACTCACACACACACACATTCACACACTCACTCACACACACACACACAGCCCCCCACACTCACACTCACACACACACTCACACACACAGCCCAAGCACAAACACAGCTCCCCCACACTCACATAGACACAACCCCCCCCACACACTCACTCATACACATTCACACACACAGCCCAAACACACACACACACACCCACACACACATACACGCACACACATCTGGGAATATGCATGTGGCCTCGAGGTGACCCACCCAGCTGGTCCCTGGGTGGATCCGGAGCCCAGGAGGCATTGGCGGCGGCGGCATCGGCTGTGGGCTGGGAGCCGCCACGTGGATGGCTGTGGCTTGGCCCTCGGGCCGGGTCAGCCTCAGGAAGCGGTGCAGGCGAGGGCCCCGCCCTTTCCCCAGGGTCACTGGGAGTGCCTGCGGGAACAACTTGTTATGCTCGAGGTCACCCTAGAATAGTCATCAGGCTTCTGAACTCTGATCATGTGTTGAGGAATTTTATTAGAAACTGACCGAAACTGCCGAAACACTGCAAACAGCCCATAATTCCCTCTTAATTTGTTTACAGAGCAAAGGCTGTGGCAGCCAGGCCCGAGGCTGGCGATGACCCCGGGGGGCCCAGACGACATGGCCCACGTACAGAGCCACACGGTTCTGCCTTTAGCTCTGCGGGACCGGGGACTGTCCCACCCTTCAGACCAGGACTGTCCCAGTGGCCCCGTCTCACCCTTTAGAATGAGAGTGTCCCCCTCCACTGTGGGGCACGCCCATTATTTCCCCAGCTCTCCCCACACCGACCTGCGGCCACTCTGCCGCTGGGAGGGTGTCCTGCCACGCGTCCCAGCTCACGGGGCTTTGGCTGTGTGTTTCACACGGCGGCCTCAGTTCTGAGCTGATAAAGGGCCGGAATAGAGTGGCCACCACCAAATTGGTACTTGCAAAAAGCGTGTGTACATATACGCACTCTATATAAACCGACGTCTATAAATACAGCTCCTTGTAATTAACTCCACGGAGGAAGGCTGGCTGTCTGAGTGTCTCCCGCCCTGCGGCTGCCCTTGTCCTACTGAACGGGTTTCACACTTGTCGGGGGCACGGGAACTCGGGGTTGCATAGCAGGTCGGGGCTTTCCAAGACATGTGGCGGGTGAGCGCGTGCCCTAGGCCAGCCTGCCGCTTCCCGGGAGGCTGAGGGCTCCGGCTGTCGCCGCCGGCTGCTCAGGTGACGCGTTTGACTGTGAAGCATGTCCATCCTTGTCCTTTTAATTAGAGACCCTGGTCTCTCTGAGTGTGTCCCCACCCGACACATGTGCAAACCCACTCACACTCACACTCACACCAACACAGACACGTGTATCCGCTCGAACACCCCGGAACACACTCACACATGCCCAGGCGTGCACACCCTAGGTGCATGCATGTGCGCACACTTCCCTCTGCCCCGCCCCCCGGGCAGCCCGCGTGCAGCCGTGGAAACGGCTTTCTAGAAGCCAGCGCACCTGATGCTGGCTGTACCTGTGAGGCCCTGACCAGCCGACTGGCTGCGCTATGACAGACACCTGGACGGGGTGTTCCGTTTGTTTGTTTCTAATAACGGTTCTTATTTACACCAGTCTAACAGGTGTGGGAAGGCGTGGGCGAGGGGGGCTCTGTGCTAACCGTGCCTGGGGGCGCCCTGAGGGGGCCTGGCAGCAGGAGGCGGTGCTCCCTGGCAGGGCGAGTCCTGGGTCCCTCAGTATCTGTGCAGTGAGGGGTGTGTTTTCTCCGCAGCCCGCTCCTGCCTCTGACCCCACATCCCGCCTTGTGCTCGGGGTGGGTGCAAGCGAGGCACTCCGGGCCAGAGCAGGGCTGTGCCAGGCAGGAGTGAGTGAGTGAGTGACACCTAGGGCTACACGAGGCCAGAATGCGGAGCTGAACCCCTCCATCCGCTGCCTCCGCCCGCCAAACCCTGCTCCGCACCGGCTGCCCCTGACCCCTGAGAGGCCTGGGCCCGAGAACAAGGGGAGGCCTGGGGCTACCCCCTCTGTGTAAGTTACCGACCATGTTTGAAAGGGGTTCCGGGGCGATGCTCTGCTGCCCTAAGCAGGGGCCTGGGAGGCAGGTCCGTGTTTGGAATCCCCTGGCCCTTTTAAGTGGCAGGCAGGGTCACGGTGCCCAGGGGAGCCGCACCCGGCCCAGCCCCCTGTCCTTGCACCACCTGTGCCATCAGTCCTGCACCTGGGGCCTCGGGCATGGGTGAGGGCACCTGCCATGAGATGCAGATCAGCTCCAGGACCCACGCCCAGCTGCCTGCCAGCCGGCCTCTGACCCCCCGCAGGAGGCAGGTCAGCAGTGCGGCTGTGCCCTGTGCAGCAGGCCTGGCTGGGGCTGCCAGTGCTCAGAGATGTGCAGACTGCAGTGGGAGGAGCAGGCGCAGGTGGGTACCCGCAGGAGCACCTGGGCAGTGGCCCTCCTCCCAGGGCGTGCACCTCCCCCTCCCCCTGGCCTCAGCCCCTTCTCAGCTACAACCCTGCTGTGCCAGCTGCATTTGTCAGGGAAGGAGCAGGGCGCCCAGCTGCTCCTCATTGACATCTGGCCGTGATTCCCCCCAGCCCGCCAGCCCCCGCAGGAATGCAGCCAGTGGCCAACCCTGGGCCCACCTCCACCAGCCCGCAGAGGGGAGAGCAAATGAGGGGCAGGGCTGGCCAGCCCCCTGGACCAGTGGCGGGGCCCTGTCCTTGCTGCCTGAGGCATCAGAGGGCAGAGCCCGGCCCTGCTGGCTGGGTGGGGGGTGGGGGTGGGGGGGGGCACTCGGTCTCCTGTCCCTGGGGCCTGCCTTTGCCACTGGTGTTCTGATTCTGGGGACACGACCCGAGCCTGCATACAGATAGGTCTGGTCCCTGCCACATGCTAATGGAGAGAATGTGGCTGCAACTAGAAAAAATAAATAGCACCGTATCTTGTTTGCCCATCTCCCCTGAGAACCGCAGGCTACTGGCGGAGGCAGGGATCCCCCCCCACACCCCCGCCGCCCCCAGGCCTGTTGGGTTTTGCAGCCAGTCCTGTTTTTCTGAGGCTGAGGGGAGGGTGGATGGTGTGTGGCCACAGGGTGACTTAGGGACAGCGCTGCCCCCAGCAGCCTGGCCTTGTTCACGGCGTCTCTTACCTTCTCTCCCGACCTGGACTGTAGTGTCCGCTCCCGAGGGCAGGGAGTGGCTCGTCAGCCCTCCTGGGGGCGCACTTTGCCATCTGATCACAATCCGCCCACGTGGGACCCGTCGCGTGGGAAGAAGGGAGGTTCCCCCTCCCTGCAGGTGTGCCCGCTGTCCTCCCAGCTCGGCACCTGCCCCTGATGGTGAAGTCCTTGGGGGTGCCCCTCCCCGCGATCCTCGGAAGCTCAGGGTTCATGGGTGACCGAGGGCAGACGGGGTGCCGTGACCTTTCCCGCAGCAGCCCGGGCCTCGGTGGGAATGGACAGGAGAAAAGGGACCGTTGCGAGGTTGTGGTGGCTTGGGACGGGGTCTGGCTCCCGTGCTGTCTGTGGACTGATCCCTGTAGGACCCGGAGGGCGGCCGTTAGGAGTGGACTGTGTTCCTGAATTGAGCAAACCCCCAGAGGGTGTAAAGCACAGCGGGTGCCGCACACAAGGGCACAGGGTCACCCCCTGGCCCGGAGCCCACGGGACAGAGAGTGGGAGGAAGCTTAGAGGGGTTTGTGCACAGGGAGCTGCTGGGGTGACCGCCCAGGCCGTGAGCGTGAGCAGAGCGTGTGCATCAGACAGAAGGCAAAGCTCTGCGGGCAGAGTTCGGCGCTGGGAGACACACGCCATCATCCCGCGGCCTCGGACCTCCTCGCTCCCTGGTGCTCCTGTCCGCTGCCTCCTCCTCTGCCATTTCCTCGTCACCTCCCAGCATTAACGTGGGCGGCCAGGACTGAGTTTGGAGACTCCTCTCTCTCTCATCCACTCCCAGGACTTAAGCCCTGTCTGCACTGGCCACTGTCCAGTCAAAGCCAGGAGCCCTTCCCAGAGGAGGTCCCTGCAGTCTCTGGTGACACCTACTGGTGCCTGGCCCGTGGGACACTCCCCTGGAGGGAAAGGGGTCCAGGGACCCGGGACATTGGGAATCACAATGTACCTGCCCCTGACTCTGCCCGGCCTCCAGAGCACACCTTGCACCCTGGGCTTGCCATCTTTCGTTGCCCTGAATTCCGCACCCTGCCTGGGTGAGGACCAGACCGCCCCTGGCCCAGCACCTCCCCTCCCTCTCCTCTCTCCTCAACCAGGTGACGGGGGAGGGGGGGTGCTTCCCTCCCAGGCCCCAGGGCAAGCCAGCCCCTCCCCGCTCAGGGCTCTGCTCTGGCTGGGATGTGGCTGGGGCCTGCTACCTGTTTGCTCTTCCCCTGCTGGTTCACGCCCCTCGTAGCTCTCAGCTCATGTGGCTCAGCCGAGAGGTTTCCCCAGACCAGCGGGTCTGAGTGGGTCCTGGCCCCACACCCAGCGCCCATCCCATGGCCACAGATTTCATCCACAGCCCTGATCCCAGGCGACCAGCTCATTTCTCTGTGTCTGTCTCTGTCTGTTCTCTGCCCCCTTCTTTGACACGTACAAAATGAAATTTCTTTGGAGAGCCACATTTTTTAAACTTAAACTTCTTCTAACACCACTTCTTCAAAATAGACTCGCCCAGGCCGTGGTATTTTGTGGAAGAGCCACACTCAAGGGGCCAAAGAGCCGCATGTGGCTCGCGAGCCGCAGTTTGCCGACCATGGGTCTAGGTGAAGCCTGCAGGCCCAGACCTCCTCCTCCACCTGCGAGGCGACCCCGCCCCCACTCCCCTGTTTCAGCCTCAGTTTACCCCGGGGAGCAGGCACGTGTGGGGCTGGGAGACCAGACATGGCCTTTGCCACCGTTTCCTTTGTCTCTCAAGCTCCAAACCAATCAGCACATGTTCCCATCAGAAGCCATGTCAGGACGGGCTCAGGCTGTCGGAGCCCCGCCCCCAGGCCTCACGCCACACCAGCCCCTCCTGGGATTGCGGACATGTGACCCGGCTCTCGGGGACCGGTGCTCGCAGCTGTCAGCAGGTCCAGAGGGACTGTCTTTCTAGCAATGTCTTGTCACGTTCCAGCAGGCTGCCTCCGGGACACTCACAGGAACATTCCCCCGACCTGACCACATCCTCCCGCCAGCCCAATGGAGCTGGGGTCCCATCCCTTAGCCAGGGGGCGTGGGGCCGCTGGGGAGGCAGCGGGTGCCGATGCCCTTTGACCTAGAAGGGAACCGCAGGCCAGGGATCTCCGGGAGGTCCTAGGACAGGAGGTGGAGGTGCCACCTGACCTTGGGTGGCCTTTTCCTCTCAGTGGGTCCACACCATGACCCTGGGGCACAGCCCCCAGCAGTCTTTGATCCTTTCCAGTGGGACAGCTCTGTATTCCCCTGTAAGGGATGCTGATGCCTGGCCTGCGGGGCTGGGACGGGACTAAATGAGAACCGTGTGCCCCTCGGACAGTGGAGCTGTCCAGCAGCTGGCCGTGTGTTGTATTTGCACGCAGACTGCTTTCCAGTGCCAAGCTGTGTGGGCAGGATAACGGCCCGGTGTCCGATGCCCAAGGCCCAAGGCCTGGGTTCCATTCTTGCCTCTGCCACTCGCTAGCTGTTGATGTTGGATGTTTCTTAACCTCTCTGAGTGCCAATTCTGCCCGTGTGCTCGGAGGGTCTTATGTCTCCAAGGAGGACTACTCTTTCCACTCCTCTTGTGGAGGGGGCTGCTGGGGGGTGGGCGAGGCTTAGCTGGAGACGTCCGGGGATTGGGAGGCGCACGCGGCTGCATTGAAACATCTAAGTGGCTTTCACGAGAGAGAACGGGGACCTGTTTGGGGGTTGGTGCCAGCAGCGGGCAGGCGGGTGTGTTTGCAGTGTGCCCACCCTGGGGCTCCCAGCTCCATGTCAGGGGCACACGCTGGCCCGACTGAGAAAGCACCTGCATTCTGTCGGCTCAGGGGAGCAAGCCCCTCTACAAGTCAGGGCCGTTCAGAGGCAAAGGGGCTCTCAGCAGGCCGCAAGCTGTCTGCCTGTCCATGCAGGCTTCAGAGACAGACAGACTTGGGGTCCCACGGGCTGGGTGACCTTGGAGAGACTGCTGGGTTGGTAGAGCCGGCATGCTGACTGTACCATTTACTAGCCTCTGGCCTCCGGCGATCTGCTTTCTAACTTCGCTCTGGCTTGCTTTCCGCTTCTGTAAACAGGAGCACCTATTGTGCACCTTGGATGGGGAAACATCCCCACAAATGTTTACACCTATTTCTGCAGGGAGCGTTGGCTTAAGTGTTCAGGTAATCAGCAGCTGGTGCAAGCAGGCTGTCTGCATGTCTGTCTGCTGGTCCCCAGGCCACTCCACCCCCGGCAGGACAGACACGGTCCCCAGGGGCGGGATCTGCCCTGAGGATCGTAGTCATTATTCATGTCATCCCTGGCCCGGGGCCTGCCTCAGCGTCTGGGGCCCTACCGAGTGGGAAGGAGTGGACGTTTCCTGTGCCCCGCATCTGCCGGCGTCTGATTCATCGCTTCCCTCCTCCGCCTCTTCCCTGCCCACTTGCAGTGTCATCATCTTGTCTGTGGGGAGCTGCCCTCAGAGCGGCTGCCGTGAGGTGATGGATGGGCAGTGATTGCTTCCTCTCGCTGCACCCTGGGCTCACAGGCTCCGCCCCCTGCCTCCCCTGGTCCTGCCCATCTGACCTCCTGGTCTGGGGTACCTCCTCTACTCCCAGATTCTGGAGGCAAGTAGGCCTTTATTTAAATTCAGACGCTCCTAGCTCATGACGTGCTCAGCCTCACTTTTTACATCTGTGCGATGGGAACAAATTGAACTCCCAGGGTGGTGGTTGTGGATAACATCCCCACTGGGTGCGGGGTACGCAGTAGGTGCTCCACGATTGCCAGCGCTCTCTTTTCCCAACTGGAGACACCCTTGGTTGAGAGCCAGGGCCTCGCTAGGTGTTCTCCAGACAGAACGTGGCTGTGCCTGCCCAAAGCAGGAGGACATTGGAGACCACCTTGTGCCAACCTTCCTCCTCCGTGAATGCGCAAACCTGCTCTCCCCTTTGCCATGTGGAAGGCTCTGGTGAAACAGAACCCGCCCTGTGGGAGGCGAGCGCCGATTTCTCTCCAGGCGTCTAGGACGCTCTGCTTACCCAGAGACCGAGGGGAAACGCACGCCAGTGGGCGGCAAGGAGGGAAGGCAGTCAGCCGGGTCCGCTCAGCGCTCCCGTGCTTTCAAGGAGGAAAATGCCCCCGCTAACGGGAACGGACTGCGGTCGCATTTTGATTCTTGAGAACCGACCCGGCCCTTAATTCCGGAGCTGCCTCTTCTGTGGCTCCGTTACCCGATCGGCCCATATTCGCTGGGGTAGAGAAGGTGGCACAGTCTGTCGGGAGACACTTACCCCGAGAAGGAATGGACCTGTTCTCCCCACCCCCGGTGCTTGTCCTCGGGCCCGGGGAGGAGAGGTGGCCCTCAGACCCTCCCGCCTGGCTCACCCCAGCCTGCAGGCTTGGAGCACACTCCACCACAAGTAGAGAAAACCCAGCTGCTGTGGCTTAGACAAACACGTTCCCTCTGCTTTTCACCTCGGCCGGGGGTGTAGAGTCCTTGGTTCTTCTAGCCGGCCGCTAGACATGGCAGCCAACCTTCGAAGGAGGAGGGAGGGGAAATAAACTCGCCCAAATCTTCCACCTGTCTACCCCTTACGAGGGGAAGAGCAGACGCTCTTTAGGAATCCACCCCTCTCCCGACCAATGCAAACGTCTGTGACTCGTTTCCTCGTCCAGAACGGGTCACAGGCTCATCCCTAGCTGCAAGGGAGGCTGGACAGACGGGGAGTCAGCGTCACTATAATATAATAGTCTTACACCAACCGGCCACAGCTTTTCTCCTTGGGCCGAGAACTCTGCCATTCGGCACAAAAGTGACATTCTTTCAGCCAGGAAGGCGCTGGGAAATGACGTTAGGCCGACCCCTCAGGGAGTCTGTGCCCCACGCAGGAGTCCCGAGCCCGTGAGCTCTTCTCACTGGCTCATCCACATCGTGAGGAAGCCCATGTCTGGAAGGGGGCCCAGCCCACCACTCAGCGTTTCTTCTCAGTTGAGGTGTCACTGTCATTTCTGTTCTGTGTGGGCTCAAGACCTGTCCCCACCTGGGGCTGCAGGGACAGTGTAGATAGAGTTGGACTGAGATCCAGTCGGGTCTGCAGACTTCCATCACGGGGGCGACAGACAGGTGCACCAGTGCCTTCTGCATGGCACCCCCAGCCCTAGGACACGGGTGGGGAGAGGGCCTTCTCACCCAGGGAGGGGGACGGAACCAAGTCGGGGGTGGGGGTGGGGCTCCAGGCCAGGAAGATTCTCAGAGCTTAGGCAGGAGGAGGGGCTGAGAAGCAAGGAGACTCGGACGATGTTGCTTTCTTGGGTTGTCCCCTCAGTCAGCCCACAGGGCCCTGGAGCCGGGATGGTGACCTATCTGTTATCCCTCTGTGTGTCCCCAGAAGCACCTCAGCGCCGGGACGTATCTGGAGCCCTATGAGGATTTAGTTAGAATAAATGAAATGCGTTAATGCAGAAATAAATAGGTCATTACCCAAGCCATGGAAACCTCTGGGCCAGAGGGATCGAGTTACGGGCTGAGAGGGACTGGATGCTACCCCTGCCTCCCCGCCAAGCAGGTGAGCCCCGGCCGCACAGGCTGCGGAGCTGTCTGGACAGGGTATTTTGGGACCCTGTGTCCTGACTGAATGGAGTCAGCTATAAATTGCCCCTGCAGCGTCTGAGGCTTAGTGAGGTCCCCAAAGGGGGTGGCAGCTGGCGTGGGGAGTCTGGCTCCTTAGAGCGACCCGGGCAAGTGCTGACACTTTGGGGAGACTATTTTTTCTGCCTTCGGGGCCTTCAGCTGTCCCTGTCCATTGGGGTTTGGGAATTAGTCTGTCCCCTGGAATACCTCTGGAGACCAGGCTCAGTGGCTCTGCCTCCCCCCGCCCCCCCCGAGCCCCAGCCACCAGTCCTGGGGTTCGCTCGTCATCAAGGCTAGAACCTCTGAGTCAACTCATTTCAGATGACGCATGCTCCCCAGCCAGTCACTCTGGCCGGCTGCCAAAGTTAAAGCCATCGATCGCCACCCCACAGCTGCCACCAGCCTGGGTGGAGCGTCTAAATATTACCCAGCGCCTGCCTCCTCCCTCGGACCGGGTCCTGGACAGACAGCTCGGTGCTGGTTCCAGAATACCTTCTTCCATGGGGCTCATCAGACCCCCCGGTGCCTTTTAGGGTCAACATTAAAAATAGCCCCTCCCGCCCTAGCTTGTTGGACTCAGTGGATAGAGTGTGGGCTCGAGGACTGAAGGGTCCCGGGTTCGATTCCGGTCAAGGGCATGTACCTTGGTTGCAGGCTCGATCCCTGGCTCTGGTCAGGGTGTGTGCGGGAGGCCACCGATCAATGTCTCTCTCTCTCTGTCTCTCCCCACCCCTTCCACTCGCTCTAAAAATCAACGGGGAAATATCCTCAGGGAGGGTTAACAAAAATAAAAATGAAAGAATAGCTCCCCCCAAATCAGGAAATGACCTCACTCATGCCCCTCACTGCTGATTGGCAAGGGGCCCCACACCTGCCCCGCCCGTGAATGTGTGTGCCCCACAGATGAGCAGAGGGCCTGGCGTGTGGAGCGGATGGGATGCGGATGTACCTAGCGGCGTGTGGTTATAACAAGAACATGAGTGACCAGGTTGCTTCATGGGCGGGGCGTCCACGCTAAGCTTCCTCGGCCTAGGAGGGGCCTCCTCCCACCCCAGTCCTGTCCTGGACCTGATCTCACCCCATCCTCAGTGCAGCCCTAGGACACGCGTGTGCTCTGGAGGGCCTCCCATGGCTAGGACACGCTTGTGCTCTGGAGGGCCTCCCGTGGCACCGGCCCGCACACCCAGACCGAGAGATTAGGAGGCGGGTAGGGGAGCCCACCCTGGGACCCAGGCCCCTCAAGTTCAAAGTTGGTGCCCTCCCTGGGATTGACAGGGCAACTAAGGAGCCCTTTCCCGCCCAGCCTTTTCCTTTATCGAGGATCATGAGGGTGCTCACGGAGTGCCCTACCGTGAAGTGTATTTTACCGCATGACTTGCCCTCCTACGACCCAGCAGTTGGGCATCCTCCTGGGTTTGCCCCTGCAGCTCCTCAAGGTGCATAAGAGACACCTCTGGTTGGTCACGGGCGCCCGCTGGCTCGGATTTTCACGTGCAGGTGCACGCCTTTCTCGGGGAGGCTCCGTCCGCGGCGTCTGTGCGTCTGGCTCGGCCTTCCTGCTCCTCATTGGAACCTCCAGCCTCGCTTCCCAGGGAGGCCCCGCCCTCCCCACGCCAGGCCGGGAGTCGGCTCTGTGCCCAGAGCCCCCAGCACCCATGTCCTTCCCTGCCCCGTATCACCTGTCCATCCTGGGTTTGGTGGCTGGCTCCCTCTCTCGGTAGACCCTCTGGGCTCCTCCCGGGTGGGGACGGGGCCTCCTTCACACGTGCATCTGCTCCAGGCACTGGGCCCTCCGTGCTGTGAGATGGGGGATCCGTGTGGACCCCTCCGTGCTGTGAGATGGGGGATCCGTGTGGACCTCTCTGTGCTGTGAAATGGGGGATCCGTGTGGACCTCTCTGTGCTGTGAGATGGGGGATCCGTGTGGACCTCTCTGTGCTGTGAGATGGGGGATCCGTGTGGACCCCTCCGTGCTGTGAGATGGGGGTGGGGGATCCGTGTGGACCCCTCCGTGCTGTGAGATGGGGGATCCGTGTGGACCCCTCTGTGCTGTGAGATGGGGGATCCGGGTGGACCTCTCTGTGCTGTGAGATGGGGAATCCGTGTGGACCTCTCTGTGCTGTGAGATGGGGGATCCGTGTGGACCCTCCGTGCTGTGAGATGGGGGATCCGTGTGGACCCCTCTGTGCTGTGAGATCGGGGGGGTGGGGAATCCCTGTGAGGTCACGTCCCAGAGGGGCTGGCCGCCCCGGGCTCACTGGCCTCCCTGTCTGCTCTTGCTTCTCAGACGTGCTGTGCCCCAGTGTCCGCGTGGAAGGACATCGCTTTAAGCACACCAACGGCGGGACCAAGGAGATCACAGGTGAGAGCACGCGCCCGCACGCGAGCCGCTGCAGTACTCACTGCACCTGTGTCCGACTCCCCGTGCAGGGTGGCCTCAGCCGTCCTGGGCCCGGGCCTCTTCAACCAAAGACCCGCGGGGATGGTCTGACTGTGCGGGTGGCCAGACCCTTCAACACTCCGCCTGCCGGTCCAGACTGCACGTGTCCGTGGGCTGGTGACCCGTAGGAGTCACCGCGTGGTGCGTGAGCTTGAATGCGCGGTGACACCGCTGTGAACGGGTAACGGGTGATTGGCAGGGCCAGCAAGAGGGAATGCTGAAGGCGCTGGGAGTGAAGGGGCCGGGGAGCCACAGTTGTCAATATGTGAGTGAATGGATGGTGAGAGAACAAAGGGACAGGTGACCCAGCCTCTCCTCAGAGGCTGTCTCTGAAGTGACAGGTGTGCTGGGGACAGGCGGGCATGGCTCAGGCGGCTTCCCATCATCCTGATAACGGTGAGCACCCGTTTCCTCCCCGCTGTGGCCTGGCGTCCTGCCTGCAAAGCACCTGAAGGCCTGACCTCAGGGACTTTTCTCTCCCCCGGGACGGCAGCCTGCCCTCCTCACCAGGCCACTGGGTGCCCCTCTCCAGTCCACCACGCCTCGGGTCCAGTCCTAGCCCATGTGTGATGCCCACAGGTCAGGCTCCCCTCCAGAGAGTGAACCAGGGACAATCAGGATGGGGTGCTATGTGGGTGCTGCCAGTCCCCGCCCGGGACCTGCCAGGTCAGGGGCTGCTGCCGAGGACTCAGAAGGGCCAGCAGAGAATGGGGGCGGGCGTGCTGCCCGGGAGCACTGGGCGGAGAGGGCGGGGTTCGCAGGCCTCAGGAGCAGCCTCCACCAGTGACTGTTTTTCTTTAATATGTTTTTACTGATTCAGAGAGGAAGGGAGTGGGAGAGAGAGCGAGAAACATCAGGGATGAGAGAGAATCATTGATCGGCTGCCTCCTGCACGCCCCACACTGGGGATCAAGCCCCCACCCCGGGCATGTGCCTCCACTGGGAATTGGATGGTGACCTCTTGGTTCATAAGTCACCACTTAACCACTGAGCCACACCAGCCAGGCCAGCCAGTGACCATTGATGTAGAGACCCCTTGGGCCTCATTTCCCGGTTTCCCCGTTGGATCCAGCTGCAGGCTCAGCCCCATGCTCTTACCAGCTGCTTCCTTCCCTGCCCCACCCCCCCTACCCCGTCAGCGCCTCCCTAACCTCCAGCACCTGGTCCTGCTCAGTGCCCAGGGAGGTGCCATCACCATCTGCTTTGTCCGACTCATGAAATGACTCAGCTTGTTCGCCTTGTTAACTCGATCACCTTGAAGTGAATGTGTTCACAGCCGAGTCACTGCCCATTGGGGGACACTGCTGGCCACCCCCGCCGACTGCCCTGGTCTTCCGTCCCAGCTGGGCTCTGACGGCACCCGATTTCAGTGGGTGGCCCGGTGCCTCCCCTCTCCCCCTCCGCCCCCCGCACCTTTTCCTGGGACAGGAATTGAAATGAGAGCTGGACCTCTCCTTACTCACTGCTGTTTGTTTGCTCCCAAGTATGTACCTGCAGGGTTTCCCCCGCTGAGGCCCCATCGCTCCCGGGGTGGGGGGCAGCTCCTTGGTCTCCGTGCCCCTCTCTCCAAACTCACCCCCCTCGCGCCTTCCCACAGGGTTTGACCTGATGGATTTGTTCCGCGTGAAGGACGTCCTGGGACAGCGAGAGGACGGGGTGCAGAGCTCCTACGTCCGGATGGGGTCCTTCCCCGTGGTGCAGAGGACCGAGTGAGTGCTCCCCTCCTCCTGCGGCGGGGCTTGTGGGAGGGGGAGGCCAGGCCACGCTGCTTCCTGCGGACAGTCGCCGCTAGTGACCTTTCCCGTCCTCATTGTAATAACTTCCCTTGTTTTTCCATATATATATACATGTAGTGTATGTGTGTATATATACTGAGTACCAGATGATGATGATCTCTGAACGCATAATCATCTGGCCACTCAGTGTATATCCTATAGAATAAAAGGCTAATATGCAAATTGTCCCCTCGACCAGGAGTTCGACCAGCACGCAGGCCAGCCAACCGCCCATGTCCCCTCCCCCTGGCCAGGCTGGCTGGACCCCACCCATGCACAAATTCATGCGCCTCTAATATATATATATACACACACACATATACATATATATATGTATATGTATATATATATACACACACACACACACATACACACACACACACACTGAGTGGCCAGATTATTATGTGTTCAGAGATCATAATAATCTGGCCACTCAGTGTATATGTAGTATATGTGTGTATATATGTAGTATACGTGTGTATATATGTAGCATACGTGTGTATATATGTCCTAAGGAAAGTCTTAGTTCCTCTCTCTGTAGACACAGATAAATAGAAACAGATGTAGATATAGTATAGATATCTATAGGCATAAATATATAGGTAGAGTAACATATAGCATATAGAGATATATACATATATACATATCTCTATATACATATCCACACACACGTGTGTTCTTTCAAAGGTATAAGAAGAAAGTGTGTTTAGAAAACAACAACAGACCAGTAGGACTCAGGAATGAACTTAGAGGAAGTGAGGGAAGTGAACTCCGGCTTCAGAGCCCGTGTGTGCGGACGGAGGGGAAGTCCAGGCCATGGCCTCCGTGTCCCTGGCTCCGGGGGAGGCCCAGGCGCTGAGCCCGGCCCTGCTCCTGGTGCCCGGTGTGGGCCTGGGAAACCAGCTCAGACAGGGACTTGGAACAACCCCCCACCCCCCCAGCTTAGGTCTGTGCATGGGAATCGGAGAGGGAGGCCCAGGCTTTGCCAAGCGCAGGGTCCCTGAGGGTCTGCGCGTCTGAGAACCAGGAACCCGGCCGCCTCCTCACTTCCCCTCCCGGCTCTCTGGCCAGACGGCTAATGGGGAAGCCAAGGCCGAGTGCGCTCCCCAGGCAGCCGCCTGCCCCAGGTGTGCAGGGAGGGCGTAGGCAGCTAAGGGGAGGCAAGCTCTGCGACCAGCTGGCCCTCAGCCCTCGGTGTGAGCCTTCGCCTGCCACGTTCCAGCCAGACGGGAGCTAACCCTCCCAGCCTGGCTGCCCCAGCCGGAGAGAGGTCGGGACGCCCTCAGCACTCCTTGCGAGGGACCCCTTCCATTCTGAATTGGGAGGGGAGCTGCAGGGAGTTGGGGACTCCCCCAGGTGGGGGCTGCTCCCACGCCCACTGGAACCCGGTCTCCATGGAGACGGGAGGGTGTCCTGGTGTAGGGGCAGGGGGCCAGGTAGGGCAGGGTATCAAAGGTGGGCCTTGCTGCCAGGGACAGCAGGGAGTGCGGCTGGGCCACTCAGCTGCTGTGAGCCTGGACTGTGTCAGGGACGGTGGCCCTGGGGAGAGGGAAGCTTTGTGGGTGGATTTGAAGGGGCCAGTGGAGGGGCCACAGGAAGGTCTGACAGGGCCACCCCCGGCCCTGATGGAAGGAGGAGGCAGTAAGGCGGGAGGGCGGGGGAGAAGTGTTCAGGAGGCTCAGCGGGCAGGGCTTAGGGACCAGGCTGCGTGGCCGCCATTGGCAGCTCCTGTCTGGCCTCGTGGGCGTCACTGTCTGTCTCCGTCCCCCAGGGATGTGTTCCCCCAAGGCCTGCCTGATGGGTACGCCTTCGTCACCACCTTCCGCTTCCGGAGGAGCTCGCGGAAAGAAGACTGGTACATCTGGCAGGTCATCGACCAGTACGGCATCCCGCAGGTGCGCAGCCCGGCGCAGGCCGCAGCCGTTCCTTCTCGGAGCCGGCCTCGCCGCCCCCCCTCCGCCCCCCCAGGGCTCCCAAGGGCCTCTGTCCTGGGCCTGGATGTATGGAGGCCATGGGGGGTGGGGGGGTCACAGCTCAGAGAGGCACCGCTTCCCCCGGGGCGGGTGGCATGCTGGCTCTCCGGTGGGGCGAGGACCTGACCTGCTCCCCACAAGCGTGGCAGCAGCTCCGCTGGCCGATGGTGCCTGTGTGTCTGCAGCCTGAGCGAGGCTCGGGACGGAGGAGAGGAAGGTGGACCCGGGTTCCGATCTGTGTCTGGGTGCGGCCCGGAGACGTGGTCCTCTGGGTCTTGATGTTCTTCGCCGTGAACTGGGCACACACCCACCACCCAGGGCTGGTGGCAGCACCTGGCACAGTGCCTGACCCAATACCGTTGGCACAGGCAGCGCCCTCCCGGGACTGAATTGGGAGGGGAGCTGCAGGGAGTTGGGTGTCAGCTGCATGAAGCAGGGAAGCGGGTCTTTGCCCACCTGGCGTGTTTGGGCTCCGTCCCTGCGAAGGTGGATCATCCCACGAGCAGCCGTGGCCGGGGAGGAAGCCGGCCTCAGCATCGCAGCCGCAGCACGAGGCGCTGGAGCGAGAGGCAGCAACTGTGCTTTGTGCTCTGCCGAGTCCCAGGGCCCGGCTTCGGCGCCCGTGGGCCAGCCCGTCGGTGTCCGTGGTTTGCCCTGTTCTTTCCTGACCCGTGAACCGTGTGAGGGAAGACAGGGCTCCCCAGCCAGGGGTGCCAACTGGACTTCCACTCAGGTTTCATTAGCATAGAGGCGGCTCAGGCCCTCGCGTGGAGACCAGCTCCCCCGGACCCTGACCTGGCACGCACCTGCTCACCCCCATGGGCTCGTCCACACGCGCTTATCCACCTGTGCTCGTCCACATGGGCTTGTCCACACGCGCTCACCCACACGCGCTCGTCCACACGCGCTCACCCACACGCGCTCACCCACACGCGCTCGTCCACACGCGCTCACCCACACGCGCTCACCCACACGCGCTCACCCACATGTGCTCACCCACACGCGCTCACCCACATGTGCTCACCCACACGTGCTCGTCCACACGCGCTCACCCACACGCGCTCACCCACACGCGCTCACCCACACGCGCTCACCCACATGTGCTCACCCACACGTGCTCGTCCACACGCGCTCACCCACACGCGCTCACCCACACGCGCTCACCCACATGTGCTCACCCACACGTGCTCGTCCACACGCGCTCACCCACACGCGCTCACCCACACGCGCTCGTCCACACGCGCTCACCCACACGTGCTCGTCCACACGCACTCACCCACACGCGCTCGTCCACACGCGCTCACCCACACGCGCTCACCCACACGCGCTCACCCACACGCGCTCGTCCACACGCGCTCACCCACACGCGCTCGTCCACACGCGCTCACCCACACGCGCTCACCCACATGTGCTCACCCACACGTGCTCGTCCACACGCGCTCACCCACACGCGCTCACCCACATGTGCTCACCCACGCGTGCACACTTGGTAGGAGCCAGGGGTGGTCTTGAGCACGTCCCATATCCCAGCTCACTGAGTCTCATCACAGCCCTGAGAGTGACCTGCTGGACCAGCTCACAGGGGAGGCACTGGCCCCAGCGAGGGTAGGCACGTGCCTGCCTCTTTAAGGTGGCGAGAGGAGAGGTGGGATTTGAACCCGGGCAGTCAGGCCCCACGGCTGTCTCTTCTCCACCGTGTTCGGCGGTTCCTGTCTGGCGAGTTGGTCCCGAAGGATGAGTGATGCTCCTGTCGCGGCCCTGGTCACGCCGACCGTGGGCTTCCTCAGGCTGCCTGCCGTGCGGCCCGATTTCTTCACGTGGGAGGCAGCGTGCCTTCTGGAGAGCAGGCAGCTCGTGCTGACCCTCACCCCTCGCCTGCCAGCACCCGGTCCTGCTTCTCCGGTTCCCAGGGTCTCAGCCACGGGCTGGGCGCCGGCCACGACATTCCTGTGGGCCAGCCGGCCTCCCCCGCAGTCTGGGTCCCCGTCCTTTATGAGGTTTGCAGAGCTGGTGCTCCGCTGCCCGCCTGCCTCCCGCGTCTGCCGGCCGGGCCGCGCCGGGATGCTGTGCGATGAGCCGGGCGGAGGCTGAGCCGCTTGCCAGGACCCCAGGCGCGTTTTCCCAGAGGCGCCTGGCAGTTCGCCGTCCCTGGGCAGCCTTGGTGGCTGCCGCCACTGGCAGTGTGATGGGCATCTCCGTGCCCTGGGAGGTCCTGGGACACTGAGCGGGATGGCTCACCAGCCGCCCATGCCCTTAGCCCTTGTCCATCCGCTCACAGAGGTTTTCAGATGCGTGATCCTACTTACCAGTAGTGTTTACAGCCACCCTGCACGTTGGCATTTTCCATTGCCTTTGGGAGAAACCGAGGGCCGTCACTCATTCCGGCACGATAAAGGGGCAGGCGGGAGGCTGGGGTGGAGGGGCAGCGTGTGGGGCAGTTAGAGGGGAGGCCACGGATCCTGGCCCGGTGGGCAGCCTAGAAACAGGGAGACGGTTACAGTCGTCCGGGCAAGGTGACGCTGACCGGCCCCCGGTAGGGAGAGTACCTGTGGGGACGTGGCCCGACTCTGGGTGGGTGAAGATAAAACCGACAGGACTTGCTATGGGTCTGAGCTGTGAAGCGCCTCTGGGGCCCCAGCCAGTGCTGGTGGGCCCAGGCCTTGGGTCCGCCACCCTCCCCCACCCCCGATCTGCACCTGCTGGAAGAATGGAGACCTGGAGGGGAGCCCCGAGTTCTCAGGAAGCCCCCAGGTGGTCGAGGACACAGGGCTCCAACCTGTGAAACCAGTTTCAGGAAATCGAAGGCGTATTGGATTGATTACGTGCATCAGAAGTGCTGGGTTATCAGTCAGGGTTTGTGGTTTTCCAGGTTTACACCCGAACAGAAGCATGCCGGCAGGGAATTGAAATGTGTGCCTCAGGCTCCCTGGGCCGAGAGAGAGGAAGGACCCTCCCGCTCGGCCCCACGCAGCTCACGGAGCCTCTGGTCTCCCTCCAGGTGTCCATCCGGCTGGACGGCGAGAACAAGGCGGTCGAGTACAATGCTGTGGGTGCTATGAAGGACGCCGTCAGGGCGGTCTTCCGCGGCACCCGGGTCAACGACCTCTTTGACCGGGACTGGCACAAGCTGGCCCTGAGCATCCAGGCCCAGAGCGTCTCCCTGTACATCGACTGCGCGCTGGTGCAGACGCTGCCCCTCGAGGAGAGGGAGAACATCGACATCCAGGGCAAGACCGTCATCGGCAAGCGCCTCTACGACAGCGTGCCCATCGACGTGAGTACCAGGTGCTGGGGTCGCCGGGGAGGAGCCTCGGGGTCACGTGCTCCCCATGCCCCCCACACCTGCCTGTATCATTTGTCAAGTCATCGCCTCGCTCTGTCTTAGAAGGGAGGACCCTGACTCAGAACTGCCATGTGGAAGCTCAAGGTCACATCACTCGCTCACTCACTCATTCAATCAGCCAGCCATTCAGTCATTGATCACATATATATTGGGCACCTATTGTGTGCCAGGCACTGAGCTCAGCCCTGGTACAGGGTATGTTTATCTACATATCTATATCTATCTCTCTCTCTATATATATATCTGTTAAGAAATACGGGCAACTTGATAGCATGTAGCCCATATGCATACGAACTATTTAGTACTGTAGTTATACATGCTTATGTAATCCTATCTAATAAAAGAGTAATATGCAAATTGACCATCACACCAACACACAAGATGGCTGCCCCCATGTGGTCAAAGATGACTGCCCCCATGTGGACACAAGATGGCCACCACAAGATGGCCAGCAGGGGAGGGCAGTTGAGAGGGATGAGGCCTGAAGGGGAGGGCAGTTAGGGGTGACCAGGCCTGCAGGGGAGGGCAGTTAGGGGTGACCAGGCCAGCAGAGGAGGGAAGTTGGGGGTGACCAGGCTGCAGGGGAGAGCAGTTGGGGGGTACCAGGCCTGCAGGGGAGGGCAGTTAGGGGTGACCAGGCCAGCAGAGGAGGGAAGTTGGGGGTGACCAGGCTGCAGGGGAGAGCAGCTGGGGGGTACCAGGCCTGCAGGGGAGGGCAGTTAGGGGCAATCAGGCTGGCAGCGGAGTAGTTAAACATCAATCAGGCTGGCAGGGGAGTGGTTAGGGGGTGATCAGGCTGGCAGGCAGAAGCGGTTAGGGGCAATCAGGAAGGTAGGCAGGCGAACAGTTGGGAGCCAGCAGTCCTGGGTGGTGAGAGGGATGTCCGACTACCCGTTTAGGCCCCATCCTACCAGGACAGTTGGACATCTCTCGAGGGGTCCCAGATTGGAGAGGGTGCAGGCTGGGCTGAGGGACATCCCCCCCCCCCCCCCTGCACGAATTTCGTGCACCAGGCCTCTATATAGAATAACCCTACTGTTTATTCATTTTACTAATTCTATGTGTCCCTCCTTTGGTTCAGGTACTAAAAATATAACCTAATTTGATTTCCATAATGCCTTTGAAATGTCTAGATGATATTTACATTTTAAATATAGAAGCTTTGTCTCGGGGAGGCTACACTAACTCAATAAACAGTTTGTTTTATTCTTTGTTGAGGCGTAATCCGTCAGTAAACCGCACAGATGCTAAGTGTGTCCCTTGATGAGTCCTGTCAGGTGCATACCCTGTGCAGGGCCCCGGGTCCCAGAGACGCCCCTCCGCCCTGGCTCTCTTTCAGTTTGACCTGCAGCGAATTGTGATTTACTGCGACTCCCGCCACGTGGAGCTGGAGACTTGCTGTGACATCCCCTCGGGCCCGGTGAGCAGTCCTTGCGCAGAGGCCGGGAGGAAATGGGTCCTGGGCCTCCAGAAGGGGGGTGTCCAGGCCTGGGGAGGGGCAGTTGGGGTTCAGGGGACGCCCACCATTAGAAGCCCGGAATCATTGCTAGGGACCCGTTTCCTGGTCCAGCTGGGCGAGCAGGCCGTGAGGTCTGTCCGGGGTCGTGAGGAGGCTCCAGACAGCCTGACGGGGAGGGGTGCTGGGGGAGAGGCAGGTGCTGACCCGCCCGGGTTTCCTTCCAGTGCCAGGTGACCGTGCAAACCGAGCCGCCGCCCCTGCCCCCGCCGCCACCCACCGCCGGCAGCGAGCAGGTTGGGTTTTTGAAGACCATCAATTGCTCCTGCCCAGCCGGAGAGAAGGTACCCCCTGCAGCCCCATCTCAGCCCTCAGCCGGCAGCCCCAGAGCTGAGGGGCAGGCTGGCCCATAGGACCGGCCGTGGAGGTGGGAGTTTCCCATCATGCATTTGTTTTGCCGGGGCCTGAGGCTCCCAGGCGCCCGTGACTCTCGGGTCAGGGAAGTGTTCTTGCTCCTTGGACCTCTCACTTCTTGGTTGTGTGCACGCCAGGACAGGGGCCCCTCACACAGCTCCGAGGGCTTTTTCCCGAAGTCCGTGAGGGGTTCCCGCAGAGTCCCGGCCCCACCTGCGTCCCCTGCCCTCACGGGCAGCCAAGCCAAACGGGACTTGGTTTGTGAATCAGAGAGAGGGGCTGTGGTGGGGTGTGGGTGTCTCTGTGGACACCACGTCCCTTTCTTCCCCACGTTTCTTTAACTAGCTGGACTCTAACAGTGCACAGGCGAGTAGGTTTTTATGCATCTTGTTCTAATTTTAAAAACGAGTGTGCGTCTGTGGACACACGGCATCCATTACCTAGACGGAGTGTCATCGAGGGCCCGGGCTGGCTCATCCAGGGAGCCAGCCAGGCAGACCTGGGGCTTCTAAGGCGCCTCAGGGGCCCGGGCTCGGAGCAGGGCCAGGCCGTTCCCAGGGACACGCGTGACCTTGCAGCCACTCGCTTTCTCAGAGGCCCTCGCTCCTGGGGGAGGAGGCTGGGAAATTATTCACATCTCCCCTCCTCAGTGTGGGCAGGGTGGCCTCATGGTGCAGGCACGACAAACACATACAGCACCAGATGACAAAAGCAGAATCGTGCTGGGCAGGGTCTCCGTGAGGTTCACCGACCCACAGCCCCGGGCCTTGGCCTCCAGCCTGCCGTCCAGTCTGTGGCTGTGTCTGCCCCTCCCAGCAGGGCAGTGCCAGGAGGTGCTCGGTGGTGCTGCCAGGGGGGAAGGAGACAAAGACCTGGGCCGCGGGACGCAGTGGCTTGGAGATCCTCAGCGCGGCGCACAGAGAGACTGGCTTATGCTCGTGGGGTGGAGCGGCCAGTCGTGCAGGGAGAAGGGGGAGCGAAAACTCCGCCTTACGCGTGCCTTTTCTCCTTTCCCTGTAGGGAGAAAAGGGCTCCGGTGGCCCCGTGGGACTGCCCGGCCCGAAGGTCAGTACTGGGGCCGGCAGAGGTGGCTCTGAGCCCGGACACCTCGGCCATGCTCTCCGTGTGAGAAGGAACCCGGTGCTCGGCCCCCGTCCCGCAGGCGTGGCTCCCCGGCGGGTGGGATGGAAGGAGGAAGCAGGGCCTGGGGTAAAGGACCTCTGAGCCTCTGCTCAGCACCTCCATTTCTCACCCGAAATCGTGAGCAAGGAGGGGCGAGGGACACAGCCCTGACTCAGCAGCAGCCCAGCTGGGGTTCCCCCTGGGGCTTCTTTAAAACAAATTTTTTAAACATATTTTTATTTCAGAGAGGAAGGGAGAGGGAGAGAGAGAGAAACATCAACGATGAGAGAGAGTCATGGATCGGCTGCCTCTTGCATGCGCCACACTGGGGCTTGAGCCCGCCACTTGGGCGTGTGCCCTGACCGGGAATGGAACCATGACCTCCTGGGTCAGAGGTCGACGCTCCACCATGGAGCCAGCCAGGCAGACCTGGGGCTTCTAAGGCTCCTCGGGAGCCCGGGCTCGGAGCAGGGCCAGGCCGTTCCCAGGGTCAAGCGTGACCTTGCAGCCACTCGCTTTCTCAGAGGCCCTCGCTCCTGGGGGAGGAGGCTGGGAAATTATTCAGCTCTCCCCTCCTCAGGGTGGGCAGGGTGGCCTCATGGTGCAGGTGACAATGCCAAGGTCAGCTGCTCCTCGGGTGGGGCACGCGGGCTGTGGGCCCCTGTGCGGGGAGCCCTGTGGGAGGACCAACATGATGTTCATCTCCGGTTTCAACTCCCCAGGGCGACAGGGGAGGCCCCGGGCCATTCGGGGCTCCGGGACCCAAGGGTGAGAAAGGCGACTCGGTGAGTGAGGGCGCCCCTCCGCTGCGTGGCTGGGGTGGGAAACCCGGGGGCCCCCGGTCATGCCTGTCCCTGGAATGCACGGAGCCCCTGGTGGGTGCCAGGCCCCGAGTCCCGTACTTCCTCACAGTGAAGCCCAGGCTCCTGTCCGTGGGCACGGGGTGGGGCCTGTGGGCAGGGCACAGCCGGCCGCTCTGACCGTGTCCTCACCTCCGCTCTCACCCCTGGACCTCTGCCCCCCCCGCTGGGAAGTCAGGCTTCCCCACATGCTCACCTCTTCCACCGGCCCCTGCGTGCTCTCCCTACAGGACAAGTGTGCCCTCCACCCGCCCGGTGTCCCCCGCTCCTTCCGTCGGGCTCACATTTTCTCTTCCCTCACAGCTGGCTGTGGGGTGCCCTGGGGTATCCCCGGCCCCCAGGTCTGGGTCACCCACCACCTCTGTGCTCCCGTGTCACCTCCCTTCCCCAGTCCCAGCATCAGCTGACTCCCTCCTGTCCCCATCTGTGGTGTGTCACTGTGGCAGCCTCAGGGACTGGCCTAGCCGGGTGGTGCTGACGAATCCTCCGCTGGGGAGGGATGAAGGCCACGGTCAGGGGGAATCCTGGAGACGGCCAGGTCCCGGTTCAGAGCAGGGCCTTAGGGGCCACGTGCCTGGGAAGTGAGTCCTGACTCCAGCGAGATACTCAGCCTTTCTGTCCTCGGTTTCCTCACCTGTGAAATGGGATGATGAAACTAACTGCCAGTGGCGTCATGAGGATGACGTGTTCTCCATGTCCAGGCGTCCTCAAACTACGGCCTGCGGGCCACATGCGGCCCGCCGAGGACATTTATCCGGCCCGCCGGGTGCTGCTGCCTGTCCTGCTTAGCAGCCGACTCATCCCGGGCCCACAGTGCTCATAGGAATTTGTTCATAGTTTTTTTTTTAAACTATAGTCCGGCCCTCCAACGGTCTGAGGGACAGTGAACTGGCCCCCTGCTTAAGAAGTTTGAGGACCCCTGAAAACGATCTGGAACGTGCAGAGATCCAGCCAGTGCTCCCTGCCGTTCCTCTTCCCTGCCTGTGAGCGCACTGGCCCCGCCCCCTTCGCGTGGGCATCGTAGTGTCAGCAGCAGGAGCCGGGTGTCCGAGGGACCCCGTAGTCGCCCCGGCTCAGCCTCAGTTGCCGTGTGATCGCGAGCAGGTCCCTTTGCTCCCCGGAAGCCTCACCGGCCCCGTTAGCAGCGTGAAGAGAGGCCCAGGGCTTGGTACACCCCCGCCCACGGCTGGGCAGCGAGGACCGCGGTCCTTCCCATGTTGGAGTGAGTCCCTCTGGTGCTCGGTGCGAAGGGGGCGCCTGGGGACTAGACAGCCTCTCCGAGAGCGTTGCCCTGGAAAGGGCAGCCCCTCATCGCCCCCGCGGTCACCACGTGGCTTGTCCCGCAGCCGCGCACGTGGACCCTCCGGTCCTCCGCAGGCGCTGCTTCAGCACCGTCTCGTCTCCCCTCTAACGGGAGCGGCGCAGCGCTCTCAGGCTGCGTGACGTGTCCGTCACAGGGCCCGGTCTGGCAGAGGCCGGCTCATCCTGGTCCCTTGTAGCCGAGGCCCGGGGCCCTTTCACCCGTGGCCTCTGCGCCCACCTCCTGAGTGCAGGCGGGAGCCCCGCTCTCGAGAACCGCGGGGAGAAGAGCTGCTGCCCTTGAGCGGCCCATGCTGTGCGCCTGGCTCCCGTCTCCTGCTTATCGGGCTTCGGGCTCATTTAAACCCACGTCAGCTGGGTGAGGCGTCGTGGACAGAACCCGTGCGCAGGGCAGAAGCGGGACGGGAGCTGCCCGGAGAGGGCGTGGGCGTGGATTTCGCACCGTCGCCCTTCTAACGGCGTCCGGAGAACCGCAGGAAACCACTCTTACAGAAACACGGGAAGGTCACGTGACAACATCTCATCAGACGCTGAATATTAAAAAGAGAGAGGAATCGTGGAAAGGAACCAAGTGGAATTCTGAGGTTTAAAATGATCATAACAGAAACGTCAAAGAAAACCACTAGGGAGACCCACAGCGGGTTGGACGCTGGCTGGAGAGCCCGCATTCTTGAAACTGGATCAGCAGAGATGACGTGATCCCGAGTTCAGAGCGAAAAACCATGAGGAAAGATGAATGAGCTCAGAGACAGGTGGGCCCATCGTGTTCCCAGCGTGCACAGGATGGGAAATCCAGAAGGAGACGGGGAGGGGAGCCGAAGGGTTTCAGACGTGCGGCTGAGGCGGCGTCGGTACGTCGTAGAAGCGCAGTGAGCTCCGGGCCAGATCCACACAGAGACCCCTCCTCAGGGAAGCATAGTGCAAATCCTAAAAGATGTGAAAGCACCAGGGGAAAAAGAGTCACTAGACAAGGACACCCTCTGTGAAATGTCTGGACTAGGCCGACCCACAGACAGACCATCGGAGAGCGTGTTCCTAGGCCGGGGGCGGGGGAGCAGGGGAGTGACCCCCGGCAGGCAGGGGGGCAGGCAGAGGAGATGAAACTTCCCAGAGCCAACTGGGGCGATTGTTACCCAATTCGGCAAGCCACGGAAAGCCCTTGAATTGTGCACGTTAGGGTGTGAGTTACAGGGTGTGCGGGTTACGGCTCCGTGAAGCTGAAACGGGAAGAAGGGAGAGCACCGGACTGCGGCGGATTTGTGGGGGCTTTAAATGCGACGTGGCTCACGAGAATCATCGCTCTGCATGGCGGTGGCCATCTCGTAGGCTCCTGGGCAGAGCGACGAGAAGGTGCCCACGTGTCCCACCCCCGGGAGCTGCTGCCATGCGCTGCCAGGCCCCAGGAGGCCCCAGGGTCACCTCTGCCCTTTTCCTTCCTTCTCAGGGCCGAGGACCGTTCGTCCACGGAGAAAAGGGTGAAAAGGTAAGCGTCCCCCTTGCTGTCAGACTGACTCCCCGGGGCTGCGGAGGTGGCTTGGGACAGGACGGAGGACTCGGCTTTGGGAGAGGTGTGGCCGGTGAGGATGTGAGTGGCAGAGGCGGGGTCTCCAGGGCTGGGCGCCGGCCTCGGGTTAGTCCTCCTGTTAAAGGCACAGGCACACAGTGACCGCTGCACGGGCACACAGAGCAGTTGGAGAGAGCGGGACCCCAGCCCAGCGTGAGCTTTGCACCCGGCCCCTCTGGCCTGGTGACTTTGCTGCGAGTTTGAGAGTCTGAGTCTCCTGGTGCCTGACGTGGGGCTGACGGTGGCCACCCTGTGACTCCATGTGGCTCAGAGCCCCGCCCCCGGGCCCCGGTGCTCAGGCTCCACACCTGCCCTTACACTCGCCGGCGTGCCTGCTCCCTGTGGGCCCAGAACCAGAGCTCGGGTGTGAGGAGGGCCCCCAGGTGACCCTCTATGTCAGGATGCTGGAGCCCTGGGGGGCAGGTGCCAGGTCTGGGCAGTGCCAAGGTGCCACCCCTGCACTGCCTGTCCTCTGACCGGCATGTGGGTATCTCCGTCTGCTTCGTCTGTTCTGACAGCTCAGGACGCGCAGCCTTAGGCTCCTGACGCCCGGAGGCCTCCCCGGTGCCCGCAGCCCTCCTGTGGCACGGCTTCTTGCCCCCGGAGCTGCAGGGTCACAGCTGCCGCGGGGCCTCACATGCTCAGTCTGGCGGGAGGGACGGGCAGCGGAACAGACCCGCCCTCTCGCTCTGTCCTTGGCTCACATGCTGGGCCGCCAGTTGTGCATTCTCAGCAAAGTCCGAGCCCTGGCTGCGCGACAGAGGAGCGGCTGTGTGGCTTGGGTGCCACCTCCCTCTCTGAGCCGCTGCTTTCCCATCCGCAGACACGAGGGGCGGGACGCCGATGCCTGCAGGCCTGGCAGGCGTGGCTCTCAGATTTGGCCCTGAGCCCCCTGCAGCCTGAGCCCCTGGGGCTTCCCCCTATGGAGTCTCTGGTCTCCCTCGGAGGACGGGGGCAGCCCGGCAGGTCCCCCGGACCACAGAGTCCGCGGAGGGGAGACGGTCACTGTGACTAAGACACGTGAACAGGGCTGAACAAGTGGCTTCCTGGCTAGAATATTCTCTCCAGAGTGATTTGCCGAGTGGTGGGGGCGGGGAGGGTGATTGGAGGGACTGGGGCCGTGGGTCCGGGCATCATGTGACTGATCTGGCTGTGACTTTTCGATTTTTGGTGTAGTTTACCCGGAGACGGTGCGCGTTGGCCCTGCGAGGACCAGGACCCTGGAGAGTGTGTGTGTGTTTGTGGGGGGGGTGGCCTGCGTGCCCCCCCTTCTCTCCAGCTCACCGTGAGGGTGTGGTGTAGGTCTTGTGGGGCGGGCCCTGGGTCAGTGCGCGTCCGTGGAGGTGTGGTCTGCAGATCCCCGGGTATTAAAGTCTAGAAACAGCAAACACAAGTCCATGCTGTGCAGTGTCCAGTGAGCTCCCTGGTGGTGCCTCCCAGGGTCCCGCTCTGGGGGACCAGGGCCTGCAGGGGAGGAAGCTGCAGCCTTCCTGGGCCCACAGCGCCCTCTGGTGTCAGGAAGCCAGAGCGCAGGCTCCAGGCTGGCTCTGCAGGGCCCCTGCCATGTGACCTCTGTCTGGAGAGGCCCTGCCTGCCTTTCGGGCATTGGCCTCCTTTCCTGGCCCCTGGGGAGCCTTGGTTTGGGGCTCAAACCAGGTTGGGGGAGGTGGGCAGGCCTGGCCTGGATCCCTGCTCTGCGGTGGCTGGGGGAGCCTGGTCTATTGCCTCTCTGGGCCTCAGCTTCCTCATCTGTGAAGTGGAGCCGGGCATGTCGACCCCCTGGGATGTGGGGGGATTGCAGGAGGTGGATGATGCCCGTGGACACACCCGGCGCTGTCCCTGGCACACGGTGGCTGCACGTACAAATCAGCGCAACCGCTGACCACACCGGCCGGGCTCCGCGCCTTTCCTAAGTTAGTTCACAACGAACAAACTCGGTACTTTTGCTTAGGAGTCCGGAGACAGCGGCTCCGTCCCCTGGGTCCGAGGCGGGAGGGTGGAGCTGCAAACCCCTGCTGTTTGGCTGCCATGAGACGGGCCAGTTCGAGCAGGGGAAGGAGGAGCTCAGAAGTCAGCCCAGAGTGGGTCCTCGTGAGCGACACTGCTGAGCGGAGTCAGGGCTCACCCGGGCCAGGTCTCCCGTGGCCCCAACAGAGGAGACAGTGTTGTTTGAAGGAGGCGGCTGGTACCCACATTAGAGCTGAGCTGGCTCGGGATACAGTGGGAGAAGGCCTCCAGGCAGGGCCGGCCGAGCCCAGGGCAGGGAGAGAAGTGCTGAGGAGCCTGGTTTTCCCGGAGTGGGAAGGAGCAGCACGGGAGGGAGCGGCCCCACGGCCCTCGGGGCGTCTGCCCCCCCTCAACCCCCACAGATGCCCAGGCCCTGGAGACGCGAGGGACGGAATTGGGGCAGAGCGTCCGCAGAGCGGTGCCTGGGTCAGCAACTCATTACTCAGCGCTCGCTAGAGGGAAAAACCCAGAAACAACCACCCAGGAGCCTTCCTCAAGCATCTCCACAGGCGCCCACACGGCAGTAAATACAGCTCCGTGTGGATCCTGTGCCAGAAAAAACACCCGAACAAATGCGCCGACTCCGCTGAATTTGACTGGGCCGGAGAGGCCGCAGCAGACGGACTCCGGTCACGCAGGTGTCGGTTCCTTGTCTTGTATGCTTGTCTCCCGTTTCCAGCGGGGCCAGCAACCCGACGGGGGACAGCGGGTGCAAGGGGTGTCTGCACCGCTGACACTCAGCCCAGGCCGCCCCGACTTCCCAGGATGCTCGCTGCTTCTGGAAACTTCAACTGGATGCCCCGAGAGGCTGCCAGGGCCTCGTGCAGGCGCCTGAGCTCTGAGGTCATCGCGTAGGAGGGTCTTTGCGGGTTGGCTCACCATGAAGCTAGAGAAATCGGTGCCAGAGGGAAAACAGGCCAGAGATGAAGTGAAGGAGGGTTGTGAGGAGGCGGGTGCAGGCGGTCAGTGAGCCCCCCCCCCCCCCGGGCTGAGAAAAGCAGCTGCTGCCCCCATGGATTCCGACCCCCCAGGGGGCCGGCGCTTCCTTCTCTGACTTGAAGTTGGACAGCGCGGGAACCTCCGCCCCGCTGTGGACCACGAACCGTCCCGCCTCTCAGGCAAGGCAGGGGGCTTGAGGGGCATTGAGGACCCCCCTGCCAAAAGGTGACTCCCAGCGGTGGGGTGAGGGGACAGAGGCCGTGCCTGTCTGTCTGACCCTAGGTCCCCACTCGCCCAGTTTCCCCGAGCGATGCTCAGACCTGAGAAACCTTGACCCTCAAAACCAGGCCCCCTTGGGAAGCAGCTTGTTTTGTCTGAGGGCTGCATGGCCGCGTCTGGGCCCTAACACACGATGGTAGGTGTGTGTGTGTGTGTGTGTGTGTGTGTGTGTGAGAGAGAGACGTCGAGGTCGTTCATGCCCTTTGCCTCTGGCTCTGGGTCCCTTCTTTCTGGTCGGGGCCGGCTTCCTCATCTCGGCTCCTATTCTTAGCCTGTGCGCTAATGTGTGTTATTCATGGCCATTGAGTTGGATAACTATGGTGGAGAGCCTCCTATTTTTATGATAATTGAAGGGTTTAGGGTAAAATAAGTTAGCTGCTTGTGCGCCCTCAAAAAGCCTGTAGGTTGTGGGCAAAATGCCAAAAGTTGGAATACATAAAGGTGCCTCCAGGCCCTGTCCGTGGTGCTGAAGGACGCATAGGGGAAGTTGTGTGTTCAGGGGACCTCACAGGCCCAGGCAGAGCCAGCCAGGGACGTCTGCATTTCCCGCCCCGCGCCCCCCCCCCCCCCCCCCAGCTCTGTCCGACATGGGGACCATCTCAGGACCCAGGGCTGCACACAGCAGGTGGGAGCATTTATGGGGGTGGGGGTGCGAATGCTGGATGGCTGGCCGCTGGCCTGGGAGGGCCGGGAGGCTGAGGCGGGAGGCTGAGGGCTTGGCCCTCACAGCTGTGTGGCCCTTGGCAGTTACTCCACCCCTGAAGCCCTCGCTCTTCTCAGCATAAACCAGCGCCTGTCAGCTGCCCCAGAGGGTTGCTGCAAGGATGAAATGAGCCAGTGAAAATAAATGAGTTATATTTGTACAAAGTGCTCATACGTGTTAAGGGTAATTACCCTTTCGGCAGCATGGCGCCCCATTCTTTGTACACAGATGACGTCTTCTTTGCCCTCCGCATCCGTGAGGTCTGATCCCCAGGGGCGGCCCCCGGCTGGGAAATGCCAGGGTTCCTGTCCCCCGAGGGGACTTGACCTCCCAAAGCCTCAGGAAGCCAGGGGGCGTTATTAGAAAGTGCATTCCAGGTGGCTGACGTACAGGGGGAGGTGTCCTTTCTTCTCTTCAGTTCATCCGAAATGGCTCACCGAGCAGCTGAGGATGCTAGCAGCACCGGTGTTTAGGGGGGCTGCTGCACCTGCTCCTCAGCGTAGGGGGTGTTCTCTCCCCATTTTACACGCTTATCAACCATGTGGGCAGGAGCCAGGGAGCCTGTCTGTCTACGTGGCCGAGCCTGGACCTGGGCTGTTGTCCGACTCCCCAGCCTGCACTTAGCGGTGCTGAGAAGCGGTTCTCAGACCCTGACCGAGCCTCCGAACCGCCTGGACGGCTTGTGAGAGCAGCTTGCTGGGCCGCACCCCAGTGTCCGAGGCTGCCGGTGCCAGGCACCCCCTGAGGACCGCGGCCCAGAGGGCCTCTCGGACCCCACCGGAGCACCTGGCCTGGCTCCCCCAGGTGGGTGAGGAGCTCACATCACCCCTCCTGCCATGAGCAATCTCTTGGTCAGATTTAGGGAAAGGCCCCGATCGTTCATGAACCGGAAGTGCAGGATGCCGGCTCTCTTCTCGGTCTTTTGCCCGATGAGGTAACCACCCAGTTCCTGGGGCTCTGGTTCCGACACCTGGGTGTGGCGGGCCACTTCCTGCCAGATGTCCCCCTCCGGCGGCTCCCAGTGAGCTCACGAGGCGGGGTGGGGTGCACAGGGAGGTCAAGGCCTTGACTTGGGCTCAGGGCCGGACTTTGAGGCACAGCTGCCAGTGTGAACAGGGGCTGCGCCTCTTCCCCAGCCTGGTCACCGTCCGAAGCGGTCACCGTCCGAAGCGGTCACCGTCCGAAGCCGTCACGGGCTTATCTAGTGTCATCCTCTTACCCGAGTGGTTTGCTTTTATGTTTTTAAACATATTTTTATTGATCTCAGAGAGGAAGGGAGAGGGAGAGAGAGAGAGAAACACCAATGATGAGAGAGGATCACTGATCAGCTGCCTCCTGCATGTTCCACACTGGGGATCGAGCCCACAACTCAGGCATGTGCCCTCACCGGAAATTGAACCTCAACCTCCTGGTTCATAGGTCGATGCTCAACCACGGAGCCACGCCGGCCGGGCGAGGGAGTTCCTTTTCACAGGCAAAGCATGAGGTTTGGATCGTTTACCCAAAATGGCGGCACTTATGCTGGTTTCCAGTCCCCTGTGTGCAAAGCGTCATCACAGCGTCTTATGAGCCACCTTGGGCGGAGCCCTGTCCCTAGTGTCCCTCTTTGACGGCTGCGGCCAAGACACGACCCAGCAGGGGACTCGCTGGTTCTGCTCAGTGGCAGAGGTTACGTGGGAAACATCCCCAAAGGGCTCACCTGCCCTGCATCCCCGAGGACCCATGAGCACGTCTCCCCTCCAACACCCCCCTGAGTGCAGTGCTTGCCAGTGGGCGGTCCCCATCTTTCCTCGTCTTGCTCTGAGGAAGGCCGCCCCTCCTCTCGGGCTCCTGGAGCCCTTGCCTGCGGCCCCTCGCCCCTCCGCACAGCAGCATCGATTTGCTCCGGATCATACGGAAAAGGGACAGGGAAGCTGGGCTGGGGGTCTCGGCGGGATCCTTGAGTTGAATCAGATGGATGGGACCTGGCCCGGGAGCCTAAGTCCCCTGCTTTTAAGTTGCCCAGGCCCCTTGGGGAAATGTGCACAGGGGAGAGCCAGGGAGGTGAGCGGCCTGGCCCGGGTCTCCCTTCACCTCACGCCGCCCCTCGGGGTGCTGGTCACCAGCTTCTGCGTGTGTCTCAGTCCAGTGGAGACCTCCAGCCCAGCTGCAGAGTAAATCAAACGCCTGCGCTGGCCGGTTGGTCCTGAGCGGGACCGTCTGGCCCCAGGGGCACTTGGCAGTCTCTGGAGGCGGTCTTGGTTACGGCGCCAGGGATGCTGCTGGCCACCTCACAGAGCCCAGGGCAGCCCCCGACAGAGTCGTCCCGCCCAGTGGCCTCAGGCCTGGGCTCTGCTCTCCGCGTGGCCCCGAGCTGGCAGCAAGGTGGCCGCACTGTGCCCAGGGCCAGGAGGTGGCCCTTCCTCGCACCCACGCCGTCAGCTGCACGCAGACCTCCGGGTCCTGCTGAAATGTGAGCCTGGCACAGCAGGTCCCGTGTGAAGCCCGAGCGCCTGCGTCTCTCACCCTCCCAGGTGCTGCCCAGGTGCAGGCGGGGGGTGGGGGGGCCCCCTCTGAGCAGCCACACCTCGGCTCATCCTGCCCGCCTGTCTCCTGGTGCCAGCACGCCAGGAGCCCGTCCCAGCGCCGCCTCCTCCTGTGCTAACGCTGTGCTCTCTGTTCCTAGGGTTCCCTGGGCCCGCCCGGTCCCCCTGGGAGAGACGGCAGCAAAGGCGTGCGGGTACGTGTGCTCCTACCGCCCTCCCCACAGGGCTTCGCCAGGCCAGGGCCCCCTACCCTCTGCTGGGGATGGCCTCTGCCAGGGCCAGGCGTCTTCCCAGGCCCAGGAGGGCAGCCTGTGGTGACAGCAGCCGCAGCAGCAGCAGCGGTGGCTCCGGCCTCGCCTGCCTGCGCTCGGAAGCTGTTTCTGTTAGTTCTGCACGGGAGGTCGTGTCCCCAATGCCCAGACTCGGAACCAAATGGAGGTCCAAGGGGAGGGGTTCGCCCACGACCCCTGTGTGTAGCTGGAGGAGTCGGGGTGGGACCCGCACAACACTGTCCCCCGCATGGCCAGCCCGCCTCCCTGTGCCACACCCCTTCCACCTCCTGCTCCGGACCCGGACAGCGGTCTCCCCTCCGGGCTCAGCCTTCTCCACCGGGAACCCGCTGGAGACCGGGTCTGGTGCCCACCCCGGCTCCCTTTGCGATTCCAGCCGTGGTGATGAGGCCTCAGTGTGGGAGTCCCGACGGGGGAGCCCCCTGAGCCCACCGCCTTTAGCACTTGAGGATGGGAGGTCTGGGTGGAGACAGGAGAGAAAGGGGAGCCCCACGAGGCTCCTGACCCCCTCTTGCTCCTCCGTGAAGAGAGCCTCCTGTCGCCCCCGTGGCTCGACTCCCCACTGCCCGTCCACACTTCCTTCTGAGAGCCTCGGCACAGGGCGACGGGGTGAGGTGACACCTCCCAACCAAGTTCAGCTCCTTCGCTCCCGGAAGGAGGCTCGGGGGGCCTGGGGCTCTGACCCTGGGGCTACCCTGCACCGTGATGCGTCCTGTCCTCAGTTCCAGGAAGGGGGCCCCAGGTGGGGGCTGCCCGTGGGGCTCGGCCCAGGCCCCCTGGGTCCTGACGGTGCTGTTTGTCCTGTGTGTGCAGGGGGAGCCTGGAGAGCCGGGGCTGCCTGGCGAGGTGGGCATGCGGGTGAGTCGCTTCAGCTGTGTTCTCGCGTCCCAGGGGGCGAGCCTGATGCGAACCCACAGCTTTAGGTGGGGGGAGGGCCCAGGTGCGTCCCTGCCTTGGGTGTGTCTGTCCATAGGTGATTTTTCCTAAATTCTTACAAAATGAAGCACCCCACACTCTGCGTTTATCTGCTTCATTTAACGAGAGACCAGAGACCCTGCCCACAGCGGCTCGGAGACACCGTGCTCCTGGGCAGTGCGCCTCCTTCCCCGACACGGCAGCGTCTGTACACAGCTCCCCGCCTCATGGCCCCGAGGTGGTTTCCGATGCCACTGGCTGTCTACTGAAATCAATGACGCTGTCTCCGTATGTCCTCTGTTTTCGTTCAGGGAGAGATTACACAGATTGGCACACCTTCTGCGGAGGAAATGCACCTTTTAACTTAAATAGCTTTTAATAGAAATGGCCAAATTAGTTACTTAAAGGCTGTAGCCGTTCGTGGTGCAGGTGACGTAGGAGCCCTGGGGCCTGAGGGCGTCGGCGGGGCTCGGTCAGGCCCCATCAGGCTGCAGGGGCCGGTGGGAGGTGAGCCCTGCAGGCCTCGGCCGTGGGCATCAGGAGCTGTGCGCATGTCCTGGACTGATCATGGCACAGGGGCAGAGGGCAGCGGGCACAGGTCAGGGGCAAGGGGCACAGGGCAACGGGCACAGGTCAGGGGCAAGGGGCACAGGGCAACGGGCACAGGTCAGGGGCAAGTGGAGGGGGGAGTGGTCGCACGGGCCTCATCAGAGCTCAGACACACTGGTCGCTAGTCTGTGAAGTTGAGCTGATGGGAGGTGAGTCCTGGCCCACCAGGCAGGGGGTGGCAGGGGGTCTTGGGGGGCAGTGGTCTGGGGGTCTCGATGGGACCTTGGGAGCAGCGTGGCGGTGGCGGCGGGGGAGAGCAGGGATCCCGCCCCAGCTGAGCGTGGCCTGGGCTCCTGCCCTCGCCTCCCGATCGCAAACCTGTGACTCTCCTCGCAGGGGCCGCAGGGGCTGCCTGGACTTCCCGGCCCTCCCGGCCACGTCGGGGCTCCGGTAAGCACTGCGCCGGTCTGTTCCCTTCCCCAGGGGCGGGAGACCCAGGCTCTCGGACAAGGCCCCCCGCCATCCATTCACGGGGACCACTGTCCTACACGTGTCGGTGGAGTGATGGTGACGGGGTCGCAGTGCTGCGCGGCTATGGCTCTGACTCAGGAGCCTGCCCTTGGCCAGATGAGCTCAGGGGCCAGGTGTGTCCCAGTCTCGCCGGAGGCCCTGGGTCACCCAGCCCAGGGGGCCAGCCGGGAGCCCCCTCCCCTGTCAGGCTGAGGGGGAGAGCAGCCTGCTGTGTGCAGGGAGACCTCACGGGGGGACTCCTCACCCCGTCCCATGCAGCCACGCACAGCCCCACGGTGAGGACAGAGAAGCTGGACCAATACGTTGTTGTGACTAACCGTCTCCCCCACCACCCCTCCAGGGTCTCCAGGGAGAGCGAGGGGAGCGGGGAGCCCCAGGAGAAAAGGTATGTGCAGTCGCTCCACACTGACGCAGCTTCCCGTGTGAAGAGGAAGAGGGCGCTGGGCCGTCCGCTCTGTGCTTGTGTGTGCGCGTGTGTGTGCACGTGTGTGCACATGCCTGTGGGGTGCACGGGCCCCTCCAGGTCAGGTCTGGGAGAGGAAGCGGGGCGTGCCCCATGGCCTCCTGCTCGGTGACTTGGGCCCTGCCTGCCTTTGGGTCCCAGAGCTGGGATTCCAGCGTGGCTTCTGGAGGGCTGTTGGCCCTCTGCTGTCTGACTCCGTCGCGGCTAGGAGGACATCTGCACAGAAGGCTGCTCTGAGCAGCGAGAGCGTGAACACTTGTAAAATCCCGCGAATGGTGCGGGCAGCATGTGGCACGTGTTTACAGCATGGACAGACAGACAGACAGACAGACAGAAGGGGAGGAGAGGGAGGAGCGGGAGCCCGGCCCTGCCGGCTCAGCCTGGGGCAGGTCTGACTCCAGCACTAACTCCGGTGACGGAGGCCCTTCTCGGCACCCCGTTGTTCCCACTGTCAGAGGCCCGCCCGGCCGTGGGACCCCTCGGGCCCCGTCCCAGTTCTGGGCTCTGACGGGTATTAGAACAGTCTAGATTCTCGCCGACCCGATTCCTTCCATCCGCAAGGAGGAAGTTTCCGTCTCCCCTTGAGATGGGCCTGCCCAGCTGCCCAGCAGAGCTGGGCCAGAGGGAGCCATCGTCGCCCGTCCACGTGGCCACTGCCTGCCAGCCTCGTGGCGGGGCATCTTGCTTAAGCCCGCACCCTCTTAGGGGTAATAGCACCTTTTCAGAGCAAGTGGCGTGGAAGAAACACACCACGCGCCCTCCCATGTGAAATGTGTGTAGCAACATCCAGAATTCAGAATTGTCAAGACTTCAGCCCCGAAGACAGGCTCGGAGGTTTGGCTCTGAGTGGGGTGCGCGCGCCCTCTGCTGTCGGAGCCTTGGAACTGCAGCAAGTGGGCCCAGCGTGGAGGGGTTGAGACCTGAATACCTGAGGCATGAAACCCCACCCACGCGGGACTTCGTAGAACAACCCCCCCCCCCCCCCCCCCCCCCCCGCTGGGGAAGGCCAGGGCGTGAGGAGACTGGTTCAGAGAGGCTCCATGGCCCCCCTGGGTCACAGATTAGGGAAATGAAAAGCAGCGCTGGGAACCTGGTTTCTCTGACCTTTGATGTCTGCTCCTTGGCCCGCTAACACGCTTACTCGCTGGGCTGTGGCCAGTGTGTGGGTGTCCTGCCGCTGAAGGCGCCCGGGGGAGCGTGGAGCCGCGTCCAGTCGGACACTCGGCCTCTGCATGCCTCTCCGTGACACTGACCGTGGTGCACATCTGGTCTTCTCTTCGTTTTCTTTCTTTGCCAGGGCGAGCGCGGCCTGGATGGTTTCCCCGGGAAGCCGGGGGAGACGGGGGAGCAGGTAGGTGGCGTTGGCACTGGGAGGGGGTGGGTTTTGTCGGGGGACAGGGTGGGCTGGGGCTGGAGTGCTGTCCGGCTGGGGCCTCGGCCTCCGTGCCACTCAGCTGGGGGCTCGGGCCCAGTCACCAGCCCAGCAGCAGGCCACCCAGCAGCTGAGTGAAGGGACCCAGAGATCACGGCACCTTAAGTCCATCCTCACTCAGCGACGGACGTGTGTTCACGAATGTAAAGATCACGGATGACGTGCACGTGTTCTAAGTGTTGTGTCCTCTTTGTGAAAGTGTGTATGTTTTATTGTGGACAGTATTTACAAGTGTCCCCCATTTCCCCCAGGGAAGGCCTGGTCCTCCCGGCATGGCCGGGCCCCCGGGAGAGAAGGTAAGCCAGGCCCGGGTGGGAGGTGGTCTGGGCTCTGGACTGACAGGGTGTGAGCTGCCCGCCTGCACGGATCAGTCCCGGGGTGATGGGGGGGCGGGAGGCAGGCTGGGCTCCGGAAGCTAAGTCCACACTGGCCTGCGCTGGGCCTGAGGGCCTCAGCTGGCAGGTCATTTCTGGTTACTCACTTCCTGTTTTCCTACTTGTAGGAATAAAACTTTAATCAGTTCCTGTTATATTCAGACACAGTAAAATATTATGTGACTTACATTGCTTTTGGACTAAGGCAGGGTAGGAATGAATACCCAAAATATCTTACTACTTTTCCTCTTCCTCTCCCCTCTGCAATGTTTAAAAAGATTTTTACATTTTTTTGCAACCGGGTTAAACATATCTGAAAATGGACTGGATCCCTGATAAACTGAGCAAAGGGTATCTCTCTTGTCATACTGGTCATCTATTTTATTTTATTATTTTTTAAAAAATATGTTTGCCGAAACCGGTTTGGCTCAGTGGATAGAGCGTCGGCCTGCGGACTGAAGGGTCCCGGGTTCGATTCCGGTCAAGGGCATGTACCTTGGTTGCGGGCACATCCCCAGTGGGAGGTGTGCAGGAGGCAGCTGATCGATATTTCTCTCTCATCGATGTTTCTAGCTCTCTATCCCTCTCCCTTCCTCTCTGTAAAATATCAATAAAATATATTTTAAAAAAATATGTTTATTGCTTTCAGAGAGGAAGGGAGAGATAGAAACATCACTGATGAGAGAGAATCATTGATCGGCTGCCTCCTGCACACCCTCCACCGGGGACTGAGCCCACAACCCGGGCATGTGCCCTGACGGGACTCGAACCGTGACCTCCTGGTTCATAGATCGATGCTCAACCATGGAGCCAGGCCGGGTGGGCTGGCCATCTGTCTCAGAACCGGTCTCTACAAGGCTTAGTTCAGTTAATGCCCTGCTCAGCGTCCCTGTATCTCAGCTGGACAAGCTGTGTAAGAACTCTCCGCAGATCTGGGGGCGCTACAGAAATGACTGTGAGGAGAAACCTTCCTAAGCGTCCGGCAATGGGGTGGGGCCAAGAAGGTGTGATGTGTTCTGGGTGACAGGAGGGGTCAAGGCTCTGGGACAGGCCCTCAGGAAGGACATCCCATGAGCTGGGCTGAGGAGAGCTGGGGAGAGGGCGGGCGGGAGGGTGGGAGGAGCCAGTAAACCGAGATGGGTGTGGCCAGCGGGACATCTGTCTACTGGGGTCCCTGAGCTCCTGTGAGGGTGGCTGGCTGACCTGGGCTGGTTCCCAGCGTCCGTCCGCTGAAAATGCAGAAGAGGGAGGCTGCCCAGACGGGAAGCAGATGGGGAGGGTGTGCGTTAGAAGGAAACACACAGACCCACGGGCTGCGCGGCCCCAGGGAGGAGAGAGCCCGGACGCTGGTGTCTGCCAAACCCCCTCCCTCGGGCTGCGATGGGAGCGGAGTTCATTATTCGCTCTCCCTCTAAGTATTTTTAGAGTGAAGTTTACATGTTATATGATCCCGGTGTCAGGATTTTAAACTTTTCCTGCACTTCCTTGACAAGATGCTAAGTCCTAAAATAAGCACGCAGTTTATTTCAAGTCACTAAGAAGGAAGGATCATTGGCGTTTGGATCTGATGTCGACTCTTTCCTGAGAGGGAGAGAGAGAGAGAGAGAGGAGATTATATTAAATTCTGAACTCCCACCGCGCCTATGGATTTCTAAAATTAAATTTATCGGGGCGACGTTGGTTAACAGGACCCCACAGGTTTCAGGGGTGGGTTTCTGTGTGACAAGACCTGTATGTTGCACCGTGTGCCCAGCACCCGAAGTCCCACCTTCTCCCGCCCCGTATGTTAGGACCCCCCTTTCCCCACCCGCCCCTTCCCTCTGGCAGCCACCGCTCTGCTGATGGTGCTCCGAGGTTCCGTTTCACATCCCTCATGCGGGTGAGATCATTCGGGTTCTCTTTTCCTGGCCATTTCACTTAGCGTGAGGTCCTCGGGGCCATCCGAGTGTGGCAGTGACGCTAGTTCATCCTTCCTCCCGGCTGAGGAGTGTCCCGGTGTGATGTCGCCACCTCTCTCCCCGGTCCTCTGTCGCAGGGCATGCCGGTGTTTCCACGTCTTGGCCACTGTGAGCAGGGCCCCTCCTGTCGGGGAAGCAGCTGGGTTAGGGTCAGTTAGAGGGTGAAAGCAGCAGGAGGGGGACGCGAGGCCAGGGTCGTGGTGCTATTGGGGCGCTCACTGGAGTAATCAGGAACCCAGGGAGGCTCAGGGGGGCGGCCTCCCTGCTCATGGTGAGAGGGCGCCGTGGAGACGAACCGGGGATGTGTCACAGTTGGAGAAAGTCGCCAGGACCACAGCGCTGAGCTGCTAAGCCCGCTTCCTTTTACCGCTGAGAGAACAGAGGCCCGGAAGAGTAGGGGGTCTTGTTCAGAGCTCAAGTCTATTCAAAACACTGTCATCTGAGATTTTAGAAAAACACCCCGTGCTGTGGAAAGAGGTGATTTTTGCCAGCCCTGGGCAGCGGCCGGGACAGTGGGGCTGGGGCTGTGTCAGGTTTGTGGAGAGAGAGCACGCTCCGTCCACGTCGGGAACCGCGGGCGCAGCGGGGGACGGCCGCCTTGCTGCCCTCCTCCATCTCTGCCTCAGCCTGAGGACGCCGTCAGCGCGTCCCTCGGGACTCGTTCGTTCCTGGCCCCCTTAGTCTGCAGCAGTGTTTGAGGGTCACCCGTGCTCCCTGCGCGCCCCTAGGGAAATGGTAGGTTCTGTCCCCAAGCGCAGGTGGGGACATGGGCTGCCTGGAGTCCTTGTTTGAGACATAGGGCAGCAGAGCAGAAGCAGGGAGGACTTCTCTTTCTTTCTTTTTTTAAATCCTCACCCAAGGATATTTTTCATTGCATTTTAGAGAGAGAGTAACAGGGACAGAGGGAGAGGAGAGAGGAGAAACATTGATGTGAGAGAGACACATGGATTGGGTGCCTCCTGTACCAGCCCTGACCTGGGCCGGGCATCGAACCTGCAACCCTTCGGTGCCCAGGCCGACACTCTAACCACGGAGTGACGCCAGCCTGTGAGGGTTTGCCTGTGGCCACAGTTGACAGGTGTGCCTACGTAGAACCCAGGTGTGGCCCTCAGGCTGGGCATCTGACCCAGCCACCATCCCCGTCGCTCCGTGGCCTGGTGGTAACGGAGAGGGACAGGCCCAGGCTCAGGCCTCCTCCCCCGGGGAAGCAGGTGGGAGCCTCACCGCCTTCGTGCCAGTCACCCCTCTGATTGATACTCTGACGCTGGCCGTGTGCGAACCGCGGGCCCGCAGCAGAGACGCCAACCGTGGGCGGGGGCCGCTCTAGAGCGGAAGGTGGTGGCGAAAGCACCAGCAGACGCAGGACTGGCCTGGGCGTGAGCCCGAGATGCCTGTCTCCTCCACGGGATTCGAGTGTGTCTCGGCAGGAGGGAGGCCAGCGTGAGGGCCGTGCGTGGCGGCGCAGCGCAAGGAGCGCCCGTGAACGTGCGGGGACGTGCTGGGGCCTCGGAGGAGTGGGGGCAGGGCAGGGGTGGCGGGCCTGCCCTCTGGTGACATGTCTGTCATCTCCCCGCAGGGCGACGTGGGGCCTGCAGGACCGCCGGGCGTCCCGGGCTCCGTGGTAAGTGGGACCGTCCCCGGCGGCTGGAAAGCCGGAGGCCGGGCTGAGAGAGCAGGGAGCGTCCCTGCTCCTGGAGGCAGAGCTCCGTGACAGCGGAAGCTTTCCCCACTCAAATGGGCAAAATCCACGGAAAGTCAGGAACGGCTGCATACGGCCGCCCTGCCGTGAGTGGAGCCAGAGGTCGACTTGAGAACACGCTGACGCCTGTTTGTCCCCTCAGGTGCAGAGAGAGGGCCTGAAGGGCGAGCAGGTAAGCGGACGTGGGTCCTCCATGTGGCCTGCAGGTGGGAGCAGGAGGAGGAGGTGGAGGAGGTGGGTCCTCCAGGTGGGCTGCAGGTGGGAGCAGGTGGAGGAGGTGGAGGAGGTGGGTCCTCCAGGTGGGCTGCAGGTGGGAGCAGGTGGCAGTGTGGGTCCTCCAGGTGGGAGCAGGTGGCAGTGTGGGTCCTCCAGGTGAGAGCAGGTGGGAGCAGGTGGAGGAGGTGGAGGAGGTGGAGCAGGTGGCAGTGTGGGTCCTCCAGGTGGGCTGCAGGTGGGAGTAGGTGGGAGCAGGTGGCAGTGTGGGTCCTCCAGGTGAGAGCAGGTGGGAGCAGGTGGAGGAGGTGGAGGAGGTGGAGGAGGTGGCAGTGTGAGTCCTCCAGTTGGGCTGCAGGTGGGAGCAGGAGGAGGAGGTGGAGGAGGTGGGTCCTCCAGGTGGGCTGCAGGTGGGAGCAGACAGAAGGGCACAGCTGTGGGGGGAACTTCCTGCTGGGAACGCAGATGCCCCCTGTACCTGGGTCCCTGCTGGGAACTTGGGAAGTGAACTCTGAGCCCGCCGAGGGGAGTCGTGGCTAATGTGTTTCTGCTTGGGTTACAGGGAGCTCCAGGACCACGGGGTCACCAGGGTCCGCCTGGGCCTCCAGGAGCCCCGGTAAGTCACCGTCCCAGCCCGGGTCTGCTCTGCACACAGTAGGTCTGGAAAGCAGCAGGCCTTGCCATTACCGAGCATCCTGTTATTCCCAAAGCGCAGGCATCGCCCAGGAGGACACCGAGCCTGCCCACAGGTGATGCAGGTCCCAGTGTCTGCAGCCCGGCCTGCCTGCCTCCAGAGCCCCTGTCCCAGGCCACGGCTGGGGTTCGGGGGTTCGCTCTGGTGTTACGTTCCCTTCAGATAACGGGGAATGAAAACATCGGGCACATCCTGCCAGTTGAACCGCGTCCAGTGCACACGGGCTCCTCCCGGTGCTGACTGACGGACGCCACCATGGCGCTGAAGGCCCAGCCTCGGCTCCTCCCTCTGTTAGGAATGTGATGTGTGATAACCATTCCAGAGGGCCGTTCACAGGGACTCGGCGGCCGTGGAGCGCTGAGGGCCGATGCTCGGATGACTGATGAGAACACGCGATGCCAGGCCGGCGACCTCGTGCCCCTGGGGGTGTGCGGCGTCCTGCTGGGGACGGGGTTTTATTGCAGGAGAAGACAATTCTCCGTCTTCTATCGCACCGCCGAGGCCGCTTCCTCGATAGCATAGATGTGCGTGGCTTTGCTGCGGTGAAGCTAGAAGCAGCGTAGAAGATGTTCCATTCCAGCAGCATCGTAACCATTTCACGCAAAGAGTTCAGGTCAGAAGAGCTCCCTCCCGGGGCGGCGTCTCGTTTCACCTCCATCGTTGCTGTCACTGCTGTGAGACGTAACGCAGGACACGCGGTGTCTGCCCAATAGTTAGCTCTGTGCACGTGTATTTCCAACCCATAACTGGCCAGCACCGAACGTCTACACTGTAGCATATTTTATATGCAGACATACCTTACATGTATGACGCCTGCACGGGTGAAGGTGTTTTTCTCTTCCTTCACAATGAAGACCTTGTGTGGAGATACGGAGTGGCTTGCACCGAGTCGCACAGCTATTAAGAAGCAACGCTGAGAGCTCTGAACCCAGACCCGTCCGTCACGCCCACTCTCTTCCTCACTCCCGGGTGCACAGTGCACCCGATCCTCACTCCCGGGTGCACAGTGCACCAGTGCTTCCCCCGAGATGCTGCAGGAGAATTGCTCTGCTCCCTGGCTCCCGCGGAGGAGTGAGAAGCTAGGAACGCGTAGCCCGGCTTCATCACAAGGCAGCATTCTTCACCACTCACTCCTCTGCGACCTGGGGTATCACAACAGCTGCCCCCCCACCCCGTCCCATGTGCAGATTTTGTGACTGAGGGAGGGAGAAGAGGAAGCGTCACACCTGTGTGGCCACCTACTTCCTATGGAGCAGAGTGTGAAGCTGGGGATGCAGGGTGGAAAGTCACGGCCCGGTCTCATCGTGGGGTGAAGGAGAGGTGAAGAAGTGACCACGCTCACCCTGCAGGCTCTGCTGCATCATTCCTACAGACCTTGGTGTAGAGGCCACTGGACCTCACACCCCACCCCGCCCCGTGGAGCTGTCCAGGGTCCTGAAGAGTCCTCCAGGCTCCATGCTGCAGATGGAATGGCTTCAGTATGATACACGGGGTCCGGACAACATTGGAACAAGGCTTCTATGACCGCTTCCTGCACCGGTGCTCCTTGCTAACTGAAATCATCTCTCGTGCCCAGTTTCATTTGCGCAGACTGCCCCGTATGGCATGTCGCTGTTGACGGGGAGTCAGACACCCCCAGCCAGTCCTTCTGGGCCAGGGGAGCGAGCCGAGGCTCCGGGCTGAGCCACCTGGGTGCCCGAGGCTTCCTTTCTTACACGCTCCACGCAAAGCACTAACGCAAGGCATCGATCCTCACTCCTCCTCTGTGACGCGTGGACTCCTCTTGGTTGTTGGACACACTTGATTAGATCAGGTGGGGGCACAGGATTCCGTTTTAGATTTGAGGGGACAGCGTGTTTTCCTGCCTGCCCTCCCGCTTCCCGGTTGGAAGGACGGTATTTCCCTGCCCAGGGAATGTGTGGCCGAGTGGCGCCCGTGCTGTTGAACCTGCAGTTACCGTGGTCTCATCTGTTTCTTTCTCCCTCCCCAAGGGTCTGACGGGCCCAGAAGGCCAGGCTGGACCTCCGGGTCTGCAGGGTCTCCGGGTAAGTACACTCTTTCCTTTCCGGTCCCCAGCTCACCCATCGGTCCCCCATTTAGCAGTTCCCATGGAGGAGGTGTGCCCAGCGTTGAGCTGGGTCCTGGGGAGATGGAGGTGAGCTTGTTGTCTGCCCTGAGTCGTGGACAGAGCAGCTCACACTCGTGTGTGATCAGAGCCCTGACAGGAAGAGACAGCGGGCACTGCTCCGGCCGAGTCAGGAAAGCGGAGACAGAAGGACTTTCTCAAAACCCCACCCGGGAGCCGCCGGGGCCGCTTGGAAGAGGTGATGATAGAGCGAAGAGAAAAGCAGCAGAACCATAGTACCGCCTCCGCCTAAAGTCCTAAACCCACAGAAACGTCTCCTCGTGTGTCCAAACTCTCCCGGACTGTCTCGTACATTTCCGGGTGCAGTTCGGTCGCTGCAGGATTTGGGGTACGGAAGTGGTGTGGCCCGCTTTACACTCAATGTGGCCACTGTGAGGAGGACAGACTGCAGAGGAAAGAGGCCCTTGAGGAGATGACCACGGGGCCAAAGAGAAAGGGGGTGGCCCTGAGCAGGGCAGAGGCTGGTGGTGGGGACCCCAAGACTCAGGCAGAGCTCCTGAAGGACCCTGTGTCCGCAGCACGTGGAAGAGGGCCTCACGCTGACCAAGCGTCTGTCTTTTATTCTCACATAAAGTAGATAAACACAGTCCAGGTAAATATGCCCAAATATCTAATGCGTTTATGAGCATTAGACACAATCAGTGTGCAAGAGTGAGCCCCCCACACGCCACTCCCTGGGGGGTGACACACGCGGGTGGCGGGAGACAGAGCCAGGACCGGCCTCTGGCCACCTGGGCTCCGGCCTCCAACACGGAACGTTCAGTTGTAGAGGAGACCACGTGGTCCCTTCCGTACCTTTCTTTTATTTTGCCTTGACCTTGCTCTGTGGTGCTGAGTCCCACCTCAACCCGCCTGGATTTCCTCTTTCCTCTTCATTGTCCAAAAAAGAGAAAGAAAAAAAAGCTCGTTTTTGTTGAAGAGAGTTCTGTGTTGTCAGGCATTTGAACTCAGTGTAAGACGTGGCCTCTCTCAGCCTCAGGACGGTCCTGGTGGGAGGGGTTCCTGAGATGGAAGGTTCATGTCCAGAAAGATGTAGCGGCCCACCTGCCCCCAGTCACGCAGGCCCCTGTCGCTGCTCCTCCCACAAGCCAGTGGCAATCTCTTGGCCCCTTGGGTCAATCCCCACATCCTGTAGGTGAGAAGACTACTGTCCCTATCAAATACGGTGCTCCCCTCTCCCTAGCAATAGTGGTCCCCAATGTCTCCTGGTGCCGATCCTGTCACCTGCTTCCAGGACATATTTCTCAGAGCAGCAGCTCTGCACGCAGGGGCAGAAGCAACGCAGGTAGAGCGGAGATGAGCGAGCGGACGATCGCGGGCTCAGCGAGGGAGCTGCCCGCTCGCAGGTTTCTCACTTAATTCTCACGAGGATCTCAGGAGGGGCGGCGTTTCAGTCTCCTTCCGCGCACGAGAAAACCAGGACCTGAAGGTGTAAATCAGGTCACCCTGTCACCCAGGTGATGGATGGTGGGGCGAGGATTAGCGCTCGGGTCTGTCGGGCGCCAGGCCCTCCACTGTTCTGCGTTAGGGTGGTGTGTGTGTGTGCGTGCGCATGCATGTGTGTGTGCGTATGCGTGCATGTATGTGTGTGTGTCTGTGTTTAGGTAACACCAGCGTTCTGAACTGGATGCTACGAGTCCCTGCAGCGGGGGCCTGGGAGAGATCGAGGAGCCCTCAGAGCTGACAGTGCCTGCCCCGTAGGACGGATTGAACACCACGGCGTTCTTCTCAGGCGGCAACCCTTGGAGCGGAGGGTCCTCTGTCCTGAAACCTTGCAGGCCCATCAGCACTGACCCCTAGGAGAGAAATGAGCGGTCTTTAGTCAGCGGTTGCCTGGATTGCGTTTGTTTTACTTTGCAATTTTTAAGGCTTTTATCCTGCGCTGCCAGATGGTAACTGCGTCGTTTGGATCACGGGCTGCTGTGGGATTCATTCCGTGGCGCGGGGCCAAGGGTGTACGCGAGGACAGCACCTGGGTCGGCTCTAACCGGTAGAAATAATCAAGTTTGACACTTAGAGGCGTGGAGAACAGGAGCTGAGCGAGAGACCAGACGCCGCACGTTAGAACCCCTTGCACAGCAATCCTTGCATCTGCTGCTGGCCCCTCGCAGCTCTGCTGACGCGTCCTGGCCGGGGAGGGACTGTGGCTCTGAATGTACGGCTCCCTCTTCCCCGCAGGCCGGCAGGCAGCCTTGGAGACATCAGTCCCTGTCAGCATCCGGCGTCCGGAGTGGCTTGAATTATCTGCCCTCGTGATAAATGACAAACACTTCCCAGATACTGTGTTGGGCAGCAATTTAAAAGAGAAGAAGAAAAAAAATGACAAGAAAAAGGCTTATTGTTAGTGAAATAGTTCTGTATTGCTTCAAAACTTGCTCTGGCCAGCACTTCTCAAATCCTTAATTTTATATCCAAAATGCAGAGGTTACGTAACTACTGCTACATCCACTACTAGAGCCACCTTCCTCACCACCACCACCAACACCACCATCACTACCACCATCACCAACACCATCACCATCACCACCACCACCACCACAATCATCATCACCACCACCATCACTGTTACCACCATCACCTCCATCACCATCACCACCACCACCATCACCACCCCTACCACCACCACCACCACCACCACCACCACCATCACCTCTACCACCATCACCTCCACCACCATCACCACGACCACCATCACCACCACCATCACCACCACCACCATCACCACCACCACCACCACCACCATCACCTCCATCACCATCACCACCACCACCACCACCATCACCATCACCACCATCACCTCCATCACCATCACCACCACCACCATCACCACCACTACCACCACCACTACCACCACCACCACCATCACCACCACCATCACCACCACCACCTCCACCACCATCACCTCCACCACCATCACCACCACCACCACCTCCACCACCATCACCTCCATCACCAGCATCACCACCACCACCACCATCACCACCACCATCACCTCCACCACCATCACCTCCATCACCACCACCACCATCACCACCACCATCACCACCACCATCACCACCACCACTATCACCTCCACCATCAACACTACCACCACCACCACCACCACCACCATCACCATCACCACCACCACCATCACCTCCACCACCATCACCTCCATCACCACCATCACCACCATCACCACCACCATCACCACCACCATCACCTCCATCACCACCACCACCACCACCATCATCACCATCGCCACCGTGACTGCTGTGCATTCCCTAATGTCCGGTCCTGTGCTCGGCACCTGTGAGCACTGTCTCATTTAGCCTCCACAGCATCACGAGGATCTGTTTGACCCGTGGTCTCACCCACTATGGGGACTCAAAGGAGCTAGCATCCTGGCTGTTTTCTTTCTTCGTCCTTACTGTCACCACCATCTTCCTCCTCCTCACATTTACCTGGTACATTAGCATGGTGCTTTATTATGCTTTATAAATGGCTTCCTTAAACACTGGGTTATTTCTTCCATTGCTGTCTTCTCAGATAATTATAAGGGTTATAACTCTCCACCTGAGGAAACTAACACTCGGCAAGCTGAGTGGCTTGCCCTGCCCCGTCTGCCTTGGACTTGGAACTCCTTTCTTTCAGGGCTGCAGAGGCAAGGGCTGGGGGCAAGGCCGTGATCACAGCGAGCAGCCAGGGCCTCCTAACTGCTTACTGAGACCCCCTCCCCTGTCCCTGGGGGGCGTAACTCATTATCTCTTGGCAGGAAGTTTTGGGGAATAGATGTCTTGGGTATGTCCTTGTCCTATGTTGCCATGATTCCTCCGGATCGCTGGGGCCTCCTGGAAGAGGTGGCGCTGGACTGGGATAGGACTTTGACAAGCTGAGATGGAACGAAGGGGTGACCACAAGGCAGAGGTAGCAGTGTGGGCAGCATCGCAGAGGCCAGGAGTCCTAAGGGAGTCTTGTGGGCCCATCTAAGCCACTGGAACTGTTGTTCAGGGACCAGAGTTTGGGCACCGGGCACAGAAGGTGCCAGAATCACAGCGTCTAGCCAGTCCCAATCGAGCGGCCCAGATGCCGGGTCTGTTACATGAGGAGGAGTGCTGACTGTGCTGGAGGTGGACGGCGACTTGGACCGAGTTTCTCTTGTCCTTCGGGGAGAATCACCTGCTGGCACGGGTTGGCCCCGGAACGCCTGGAGGGAAAGAACTGGGTGTGAGCAGGGCGTGCCCCTGTGGGCGTGGCTCAGGTGCTGGGCTGGCCCAGGTGGTGCCCTTCCTGGGTGAGCTATGAGCAATGATGCCTTTCTTGGGGGACAGTGTGATCACACATTCCTGACGCTTTCCTTTCTCTGGACGGTGGGCTCGCGGCTGCGCTGCTCAGAGGAGACATTCAGGGCCTTGGAGCGAGGCCGCTGGCGGGGTGGGGGGGGTGGTTGATCCCGGGGACACCTGGGCCCGGCCTCCAGCAGAAGGAGAGGCCAGTAGAAAGGCCTTGAGGTGGAGCGTGTGGGCGTGTTCAAGGTGCGGGAGGGAGGCCGGGTGGCTGGCGGGAGGGAGCAGCACAGGACGGGCAGCAGGGAGCCGGCGGCCATGGAAAGAGGGCCGAGGCCCTGGGAGTTTTGCTCTGAGTTTGGCGGGAAGCACTGCCTTGAGCCCAGGAGCGTCCCACCTGGTGGGAGGAGCTGCCTTCCAGGAAGGAGCTGGCGGCTGGGCACGGGAACAGGACGGGAAGGTCGCCCGCGGGGGCATCGGTCTGGTCCTTTGGACGTGGGGCCACGTGTGAGCAAAATCATCCCAGGAGCAGAGCCGGGCCCCAAAGCTGGGCCTCGCTGCCCCCCAGCTGGAGCCGGTCCCCACCCCTCGATCCCTCGCCACTACCCAGGGCCTCCAGGGCACTACCCGGCCATCGCCACTGAGAAACAAAGCCCCAGATGTCCTCGGAGACATGGCCTCGGGCCCTCGCCTGCCGCCCGCTAACGCTGCCTCTTTTTCTGCACTCAGGGCAAGAAAGGCGAAGTGGGCGCCCCTGGACTGCCCGGATCGCTGGGGCCACAGGTAACCTCTCCTGCCTTCTCTGGTGGAAACACTGCTCTGTCTGATGGACCGAATGACCAGGTAGCACTTGGGGTGGTGACCAGCATCGGGGTGGCCGCTCCTCGGAGCACTGAGAGGAATGCTCCGGGGGCCTTTGCCCTCCGTCCCGCCCTCGCCCTCTGTCTTCCTGCTCGTGGGCTGGGGGAACGCCCGCTGTCGCCGTCCTGGAGGAATTTCGGTGCCGGGGAGGGCAGACCAGGGGTGGCAGTGCTATGAGGCGGGGAACAGTGGCGTCGTGGGAGAGGCGCTGGGATCAGGGTCCACGGGCGCCCTGTGCGGCTGGTCAGGTGGTGGCGGGAGGGGCTGGACCTCAGCGACAGTGTCTGCTCTGAAGACAAGAGGGAAGGGAGGTACGTGTCTAGTTTCTGCTGTGGCCAAACTCCTTTGTACCGTTCGCATGTAGTGGCGTGTGCTCCGGGTGACCACCGTTCCCATGTAGTGGTGTGTGCTCCGGGTAACCACCGTTCCCATGTAGTGGTGTGTGCTCCGGGAGACCACCGTTCCCATGTAGTGGTGTGTGCTCCGGGTAACCACCGTTCCCATGTAGTGGCGTGTGCTCCGGGTAACCACCGTTCCCATGTAGTGGCGTGTGCTCCGGGTAACCACCGTTCCCATGTAGTGGTGTGTGCTCCGGGTGACCACCGTTCCCATGTAGTGGTGTGTGCTCCGGGTAACCACCGTTCCCATGTAGTGGCGTGTGCTCCGGGTGACCACCGTTCCCATGTAGTGGTGTGTGCTCCGGGTAAGCACCGTTCCCATGTAATGGTGTGTGCTCCGGGTAAGCACCGTTCCCATGTAGTGGCGTGCGCTCCGGGAGACCACCGTTCCCACGTAGTGGCGTGCGCTCCGGGTGACCACCGTTCCCATGTAGTGGTGTGTGCTCCGGGAGACCACCGTTCCCATGTAGTGGTGTGTGCTCCGGGTAACCACCGTTCCCATGTAGTGGCGTGTGCTCCGGGTAACCACCGTTCCCATGTAGTGGCGTGTGCTCCGGGTAACCACCGTTCCCATGTAGTGGTGTGTGCTCCGGGTGACCACCGTTCCCATGTAGTGGCGTGTGCTCCGGGTAACCACCGTTCCCATGTAGTGGCGTGTGCTCCGGGTGACCACCGTTCCCATGTAGTGGTGTGTGCTCCGGGTAAGCACCGTTCCCATGTAATGGTGTGTGCTCCGGGTAAGCACCGTTCCCATGTAGTGGCGTGTGCTCCGGGAGACCACCGTTCCCACGTAGTGGCGTGCGCTCCGGGTGACCACCGTTCCCATGTAGTGGTGTGTGCTCCGGGAGACCACCGTTCCCATGTAGTGGTGTGTGCTCCGGGTAACCACCGTTCCCATGTAGTGGCGTGTGCTCCGGGTAACCACCGTTCCCATGTAGTGGCGTGTGCTCCGGGTAACCACCGTTCCCATGTAGTGGTGTGTGCTCCGGGTAACCACCGTTCCCATGTAGTGGTGTGTGCTCCGGGTAACCACCGTTCCCATGTAGTGGTGTGTGCTCCGGGTGACCACCGTTCCCATGTAGTGGTGTGTGCTCCGGGTAACCACCGTTCCCATGTAGTGGTGTGTGCTCCGGGTAACCACCGTTCCCATGTAGTGGTGTGTGCTCCGGGTAACCACCGTTCACATGTAGTGGTGTGTGCTCCGGGTAACCACCGTTCCCATGTAGTGGTGTGTGCTCCGGGTAACCACCGTTCCCATGTAGTGGCGTGTGCTCCGGGAAACCACCGTTCCCATGTAGTGGCGTGTGCTCCGGGTGACCACCGTTCCCATGTAGTGGCGTGTGCTCCGGGTGACCACCGTTCCCATGTAGTGGCGTGTGCTCCGGGTGACCACCGTTCCCATGTAGTGGCGTGTGCTCCGGGTGACCACCGTTCCCATGTAGTGGCGTGTGCTCTGGGTGACCACCGTTCCCATGTAGTGGCGTGTGCTCCGGGTGACCAACCGTGAGGAAAGAACGCTCGTCCCATTGAGCATCGAAAGGAACCGAGCGCCGGGCCCGTTGGCTGTGTGTGCAGCCGGACGGCCCCGCGCAGCCTGGCCGTGCAGGAAGCCCGAGGGCAGCCGGCGCCGATACGGCGGTTTCGCTGCCTCTTTCTGAAAATGAGAAACGTCACTGCAGGATGTTGTATTTATTGATTTGTTTGTTTGTTAAATATGTTTTTATTGGTTTTTAGAGAGCAAGGAGAGGCAAAGAGAGTTAGAAACATCACTGATTGGCTGCCTCCTGCACGCCCCCTACGGGGGTTGAGCCTGTAACCGAGACACGTGTCCTGACCGGGAATCGAGCCCTGACCCCCTGAACCCTGAGCCGTGCCGGCCGGGCAGGGTGCTTTAGATAAAGGTGCCCGTTGATGATGCTGCAGGTGGCGGCTTCTGTATCCAGGTGGCCGCTTAGGGAGAAGGGACGCCCGAGTCCGGTCTGGTCAGGCGTGTGCAGAGGCAGTGCTGCCTGGCAGAGCCCCTGGAATCGGTGGGGACACAGCCGGGCGAGGGGCGGGCGCCTAGGGCGGGTGGTGGGCCTGCAGGCCTGGGCCCCACAGAGAACCCGCTGGGGTGGGCAGCCCTCGTGGGCGGGCTCAGGGGCCACCGTGCGAGGGGAGGCCTCGCAGAGCATGATCAGCTCCCCCGGCAGGCAAACGTTTCCACGCCGCTGATTTACGAACCTCGTCCCTGCGTCTTCAGATTCTCCCCCGCTCCTTATCTGCTTCAGTCAGAACCAGCTGGCTCGCGGGAATCGCTGCTTGCCATTGGCTTATCGATGACATTTCGGTCAATCGGCCGCTCGTGCATCATCACTCTCCTTGCTAATCGCATCCACTAGCTGGTGGGGCGCTGTCGCCTTGGAAAGATCAAATCCTGCTCCCCTGGTAATCGGGCGGCTGGCCAATGAACAGGGAGCACCGTTAGCTGTTTTCATTAGTAATAATTAAAAGAGCCATTACTTTGTTGTTAACATTTGGGTCTATTGGCTAATCTGTCTCTCTCAGTAATAAGTAGATTAGTTGGTTTTAGACATGGTGATCGATAACAGAAGAGAGGGGAGCCACATTTGTGAAGCCGCCCAGGTGCTGGGCTAGGCCGCAGCCCCCCGTGAATCACACCGCAGTGATGGGGAGGGGCCTCCCACCTGCTGTGGAGGGGGGACCGGGGCGCTGGGCGGTGACAACCTTGCCCAAGCCCGTTCGGGTCGCATGAGGTGACCCAGCATTTGACCACCTTAAGCCAGATTCTTTCATCTCTAAGCGATCATTGCTAGCATGAATAATGGTATTATATTAATAGTCCAGTAGTCTTAGTTCAAAACCACCTAATTTATCATCTTTAAATCCAATGCTAGAGTAGCAGACAGGGCATCTGCCCGTGGTCAGAAGTCCTGTGCAGGGCGAAAGCCTCACGCCAGCTGGGTTCCCTGGAGATGGGCACCTGGGGACTCACAGGTCCCCGAGGGACACCTGCCTAGGCTGGGCTGCGGGTCAGTAAGGAGCAGAGACGGGTGCCCGGGCTCGGCTCCTGCCTGGTGCCACCAGGGGCTGGGTCAGAAACAGACATGGGCTCCACCCTGCAGGAGGTGCTGCTAACCTCCAGGAGGCTGGGGCGGCCTTACAGGAGGGGCGGCCTTAAGGGAGGGGCGGCCATATTACAGGAGGGGGCGGCCCTACAGGAGGGGCGGCCTTACAGGAGGGGCGGCCTTAAGGGAGGGGCGGCCTTATTACAGGAGGGGCGGCCTTAAGGGAGGGGCAGCCTTATTACAGGAGGGGTGGCCTTAAGGGAGGGACGGCCTTACGGGAGGGGCCATGGGCTGCTCTGGGCAGAGCTTCCTCCACCTCTGTGCGTCCCTGCTGGGCCCTCAGAAGGCACTGTGTGGCCCCGGAGAAGGGTCCTTGGCGTCTGGGGCAGGCGGCTGGAATTGCATCCTGACTGCTGTTTCCTCTCCCACCACGCGTGTGTTTCCCACCTGGACTTGCAAGAAGCTTCCAGTCAATTGCAGAGGACTCTGCAGGCAACTCGCCCTCCTCCCCCCCACCACCCCCGCTCCACCCCGCGTGGCCGCTGCTGCTGGGAGCAGTCTCCACTCTGCAGCTGCTTGCACCTGCTTCCAGCACATTCTCCCTCTGCAGACAGCTACTGCGCTCTTAGGCTGATTGCTGCGTCGGCTTTTGCTCTTGTTCTGAGCGCCCAGCATCAAACAAGCCGTCGTCAGCTCCCCACGGTGCATCGCAGCGAGCCAGGCGCTGGGGTCCCATGTGGGGGCCTCCACCCTCCAGCCTGTATTACCCCCCTGGCTCGTGACCCACTTCATACACAGAGCAAACTCTTGGGGGTAGAGCAGGCTGATAGGAGGGGTCCCCAGCTGTGTAGACGCCTCCCAGGGTGGAGTGCGGGGCTGGAGGGAGACGGGGCCAGGCTCACGGATCTGAAGGCAGTTTTGTCCGCCAGTTCCTTTCCCTCCCAGTTCCAGCTCTGCATCAGCGTGAGGACTGACAGGAGCTGACGTGCGGAGCGGGCACCGGGACGGGGGTGTGTGCGCGCGCGTGTGCGTGCGTGTGCATGTTTTCTGCTCCTCCTCTCACGGGCCCGTTTGTGTTCCCTGTGCCTCCGTGTCACCAGCAGTGAGGTGGTACATGGGGTTCGTCTGAACGGGTAACCTCCAGACCGGGTGACTCTCCACAGTTACCGGGGGTGTTTCCAGAGTCACGGGCCCCTCGGATGCGTCCCCTGTGCACCCCAGGACCACACGGGCCTGGGCACCTGTTTTTAGGACAAGCTCCCGGGATTCCTCAGGACCCACCGGAGAGGATGGCTGTGTGGCCTCAGGCGGGGCCCTGGCCCTCTCTGGGCCTCGGTGTCTGTTGCTGTCACACAGGGAGGGTTACTTTCCGGGAGAAGATGGCTAAGGGTCTGTCCACTCTAACCTGCTGTGAACGCGGACGGGCAGCCAGTGGCCTTTGCAGTTTGCAGGAGACGCGGGAGGGAGGGAGGGGGGCGGTGGGAGTCGGGAGCTGGTAGAGGCCGGCTTCCCGGAACAGCCCCTGGGAGGCAGCTCAGAACTTCCCCGGGGCCATCGCATCCCGGACACGCGAGGAGGGAGAAAAGTCACTACCGCAGCCAGCAAAGGGTGCAGGGAGAGGGGACCTCGGTCCCGCTTTGGGGGATTGAGGGGCTGTGAGGACCCCGAGGTGACGCTGAAAGAAAAACCCCGCCTGGATCGTGCCTTCTGGAAGGTGGTGGACGGAGGCTCCTGTTAGCTGCAGGATGTGGGTGCGTATGGCTGAGTGACAATAGGGGTGAGGCCGGGAGCCTTCTTTGGTGTCCTCTGCCCCCCATCCATTGGGGGGACCCTGTATTCATACCTGCCCCGGCTACCTTCTGCCCAGCTCTGTCCAGCTCCTCCTTTGCCGCAGCTCAAAGCAAGTGTCTTCGGAGAAAGGTAGACGCTGCCCCCAGAGCGAGCTCAGAGAGGACAGGTCCCAGCGCCACCCCGAAATTTCGTTCAGGCCCCTCTCCAGGCCTGTGGCTGACACAGTGCGCCCCCAGAGGGAGACAGAGGGGCCTGCAGGGAAGCAGCGGCCTTGGCCGTTTGTAAGTGTCCATTGCCCTCTAGTGGGGACGTGACACTGCTCCGGGCGCACAGCCTCCCTTCAGCTCTCCGTGAGCCAGTGGCTCTCCTTCACACCCTGACTGGGTGCCTGCTCCCCGCCTCGCCCTGGGCTTGTCACATGTGAGATGAGATGCACAGGGGACAGGAGGCGCCCCTCCCTCAGGGCACGTGGGTCAGAGGCGCACAGTTCACTGGCCTTGGGCTTGGCCGAAGGCGTGGTGCATTCCTCCTGGGGACTGGAGAGGATTTCAGTGGTGGAGACCCTGGAGAAGGGAGGGTGGGGGGGGGGCGCATCTGGAGAGGATGCTGAGCCACCTGAGGCCGGAGGTCGCCTCCCAGGACGTGCGTGGGGCTGCGATCCATCGCAGTGGTGGGGGCGGCTCCGCCAGGCCCCGCACTCCCCTGGCTGAGTGGATGCTGGTCGTGTCTGGGAACCACTGTGTGTGTGTGTGTGTGTGTGTGTGTGTGTGTGTGTGTGCTCATACAGGCCGTGCATGTGTATTTATTTTAAATGCCCAGTATAGCTCCACTATATGGCAGAATGCATCACGTAACAGGTATGTTCCCGTTACCCCAGGAGGACACGTTAACATGTTACACGTTTTACTTCAGATATTTTCTTTTTGGTTTTTCTGTTTTGCTTCAAACACAAGACATTACAGGTAAGGCTGAAGCCCGCCCGTCACCGTGTGACCCCCCCATCTTCTCTCACAGGACAGGACAGCGTCACGGGGCTGCTGCACGCGCCCCTAACCCCTCCTGCTCTCTCCACAGGGCCCCCCCGGACCACCTGGTGTCCCCGGCCCCCCTGGCCCCGGAGGCCCCGCGGTAAGGTGGCTCTGATGCCCTTTCACTGGGCACTTAGGTGGGGGTTCCGTAGTTGTGGGCGCCAGCAGCATCTTCACGGGTGGCCACACCCACGGGAGACCCGCCTGCGGCCCCCAGCCTCTCGCTGCCCCGCCCTTGAGCCTCCCATGAGAAGCATCATTGAGCTCATGCACCGCGTCGGCCGCTGCTGTAGCGACACGTCAGCGGAGGCCCGCTGGGCTGGGGTCCTTTGGGGGTTGTCTAGCGGGTGCGGTGCGGCTCCCAGACTCAGGAGTGCCAGGGGAGGCGTTTGCCACCGTTCCCCTCCCCCGCGTCAGGGTCAGCTGGGGACATTGCTGTGGGGACGGGGAGAGACCCCGGATGGGTGGACCCAGCAGGCATCTGCAGAGGGAAGCGGACCCTCCAGGTGGTTCCCGCTGCCTCCCCCACTACCCCCTGCCCTGGAGGCAGGACTGGCCCAGTGCAGACCACACGCCCTAGGCCGCAGCTGCGGGTGGGGTCTCTCCCCGCTCACGTTCACGGCGGCCTGCCCTGAGCACAGCCGAGGCCTGGGTGGAGCCCCCCTGGCCCCCTCCTCACAGCAGAGGCCTGGGCCGAGCCAGGAGAGGGGGGAGAGGGGTCTCTGATGAGGTCACACTGAGTCTCCTGTGGTTCCTTCCCAGGGTTTGCCTGGAGAGATCGGCTTCCCTGGAAAACCTGGGCACCCCGGGCAGGCGGTAAGCACCCCCCCCCACCCCCCCCCCCGTCCCCTCTGTGCCAGGACCCGGCCCTCAGCCAGGGCTGCTCTGGAGCGGGGCTCCCTGGGCCCTTCCCTCCCAGCAGTGGGCCCCACGGTGCTCAGCCCGACTCCTTCCCGCTGTGGTACCTCCACGTGCTCTGTTCCCTGGGCCTGCCCCCCGTGGCCTGGTGGAGAATGGAGGGGCACCCTCTCCCCAGGCCCTCTCCCTGCCCTCGTACCTAAAGGCAAATCCCAGAGGCCTTGGCTGTTTAAAGTGTGCCTGTCTCCAAGGGACGCCTGCAGGGGGCCACAGGAGTGATGGGCGGAGGGAGGAGAAATGGCCCATCCAGGACCTGCTGAGCGCTCCTCCTCCTCCTCCTCCTCCTCCCCCCCCTCCTCCTCCTCCTCCCCCTCCTCCTCCTTCTCCTCCTCCCCCTCCTCCTCCTTCTCCTCCCCCTCCCCCTCATCCTCCTCCCCTCCCCCTCCTCCTCCTCCTCCTCCTTCTCCTCCTTCTCTTCCTCCTCCTCCTCTTCCTCCTCCTCCTCCTCCTCCTCCTCCTCCCCCTCCTCCCCCTCCCCCTCCTCCTCCCCCTTCTCCTCCTCCTTCTCTTCCTCCTCCTCCTCCTCCTCTTCCTCCTCCTCTTCCTCCTCCTCCTCCTCCTCTTTCTTCTCCTCCTCCTCCCCCTCCTCCTCCTCCTCCTCCTCCTCCTCCTCCCCCCTCCTCCTCCTCTTCCTCCTCCTTTTTCTTCTCCTCCTCCTCCTCCTCTTCCTCCTTCTCCTCCTCCTCCTCTTCATCCTCCTCCTCCTCCTCCCCCTCCTCTTCCTCCTCCTTTTTCTCCTCCTCCTCCTCCTCCTCCTCCTCCCCCTCTTCCTTCTTCTTCTTCTCCTCCTCCTCCTCCTCCTCCTCCTCCTCCTCCTCCTCCTCCTCCTCCTCCTCCTTCTTCTTCTTCTTCTTCTTCTTCTTCTTCTTCCTGTTCCCGGACGGAGGGTCCGGGGAATCAGGGCCTTTTCATTTCTTTCCGGTCCGGGTCCCGAGGCGGCACCTCAGCAGGTGTCTGTGCACCTCGTGGGTGGGTGAGCAAGCACGGAGGGCGCGTCTGCCACCCGCTGCCAGGAGCGCTCCGGGGCGGGATGGCAGGTGTGGCCTGTGGGCTGTCACTGTGGCGTGACATGGGCCATGGGCCATCCTAGACCTGACGGTGGCCCTCAGGGAGGCCGGTCCGCCTGGTGGGCTTTCCTGACAACGGGTGCTCTCTGGTGGGCCCTGGGTGGGGAGGCCAGGCAGGGCCACGATCGTCTCCGTGAGGACGAGGGTGTAGGAGGACCAGCTGCAGACCAGCAGCCTCGCTGCGGAGGCCCCGGTGTGCAGGCAGCTCCCCGCTGCAGACCGCCCAGCACGGGCTCCCTCACGTCTCATTTCCCCTGTCTCCCTCTCGGCTCAGGGGCCGCCTGGAAAGGAGGGGCTGCCCGGACCCCCAGGCCTGCCAGGGCCCAAGGTAGGTATTCTCGGGGCGGCACGGGCTCGGGAGCCCAGAGAGCGGAGAGGAGATGACGGGCACCATTCCTGTGGTTGGGGTTCCCGGTCAGGCGACTGCCGAGCCCGGAGGGGCTCGGGCTTGAGTTCCAGGTCCGGTGTGGGCAAGTCCTTCCCTTTCCTGAGGGGCCCAGGGAGGGCTCGGAGGGTGTGGCTTTAACACTCATGTTAGAAATTCATGTGTATTTTATTGGCCAGGAGGACAAACCTCAGAGACTCTCACATAATAAGAGCTGTCAATTTTAAAGATGTCCTGGTGGAAATCATTATAGTAGGAACATTAAGAAAAGAATCAGGTTAAACATTGTAAAAATTGTGGCGCACAGTCACTGTTTGCAAACTGCGAGTGCACAACTACAAACCCTACAACACGTGTTTACAGAAAGCGCTTCGTTCTCCGAACAGCGCACACAGCCCAGGTTCCGGGTCAGCACCCTTACGGGCGGCGTGTGCGTGTCATGGGGAAGCTCACCTTTGCTGTAAGCAGACGCAGAAGCTCCGTGTTTAACGACAAAATAAGCATGGATTTAACTCAGTGCCACAGGCATTGAACGTGAGCATTCCCCACCTTCTCTCGAACATTTTAAGACGGAAGTAAGGCTAACTAGGAACTTTGTGCTCTGAAGCAGGGTGTAACGTCTTCCTCATAAACCTCCCGTGAGAGAAGGGCACCATTCCTGCTCAACTATCTCCTATGTAGAAGCCAAGAGATCGGAACCACCGGTCGCTATGGCTACGATGCACACTGTGGCTGGCCAACCTCCCGCGGCCCCTCCCTCCGGCCGCTGGCCCCGATCGGGGTGGACCGGCCAGACCCCACCTGTGCACGAATTTGTGCACCAGGCTTCTAGTGTTTACTAAAATATGTCAAAGGTGGAGGCAGGTCCTGTGGGAGCCAGGAGGTGGGATGAGCTGCAGTTGGTAGCAGGGTCAAGGGGTCACACAGAGTGACAGCGAACCTACCTGAGCAGGGGTCTCTCCTCGCCCACCTGGACCCCCTGTGCCTGCCCCCTGTGCCCCCCTCACTGTGCCCTCCCCCTCCCCCATGCCTGCCCGCCTACCCGTGAACCTGACTCGGCTCTCCTTGCAGGGACAGCCCGGAGACCGTGGGATGGATGGCCTGCCTGGGAAGCCGGGCCTGCGGGTATGGACTCGCCCCCTTTTTGGTTCTAGGGGTGTAGTGGGGGCGGGCGTGAGCCTCTCCTGACGGAGCGGAGTCGGGCCAGCTGGGGTCTGGCAGGAAACAGCAGGATCAATGGGCAGGGGCTGCAGCCGGGATGGCGACAGCGCCTCTGGGACGGAGGAGCAAGAGGACCCCGTGGCTGGGGCCCCTCCCTCTGGATCCCTGCCCCCTGCCCTTGACCCTGCTGTCCCTCCACGGCTCCGAGGCTGGCCGACACCTGCAGTGAGAGCGTGTGTGTGTGTGTGTGCAAGTGTGTGTGTGAGTGTGAGTGTGTGTGAGATGTATATGGTGTGTGTGTGTGTGTGTGTGAGTGAGGTGTATATGGTGTGTGTGAGTGTGAGTGTGAGTGAGGTGTATATGGTGTGTGTGAGTGTGAGTGTGAGTGTGAGTGTGAGTGAGGTGTATATGGTGTGTGTGTGTGTGTGTGTGTGAGTGAGGTGTATATGGTGTGTGGGAGGGATGTACATGTGGTATGTAATGTGTGCTGTGTGTGTGGGGGGGATGTGTATGTGGATTGCGTGTGGTGTGTATGTGGTGTGTGTGGTGTGTATGTGGAGTGTATGTGGTGTGTGTGAGATGTGTATGTGAATTGTGTGGAGTGTTTATGTGGGTTGTGTGTGGTCTGTATGTGTGCCATGTGTGGTTTGTATGTGGTGTGTGTATGGTATGTGTGTAGGGTATGTGTGTAGGGTATGTGTGGTGTGTATGGTGTGTGTGTATGGTGTGTATGTGGTGTGTGTATGATATATATGTGGGGTATATGTGTTGTGTGTTTATGGTGTGGTGTGTGTGTGTGGGATGTGTATGTGAGTTGTGTGTGGTGTGTATGTGGGGCATGTGTGTGTGTGTGTGTGTGTGGTGTATATGTGGGCATGTGTGGTGTGTGTGGTGTGTGTGGTGTATATGTGGGGCATGTGTGGTGTGTGTGTGGATGTGTATGTGAGTTGTGTGTGGTATGATGTGGTGGGTGCATGCACCTGTGTCGTGTGGGGAGGCTGTGCCAGACAGGAGACTGCTGGGGGCACGTCCTTCCCTGGGGAGCCTCCCAGCCCAGACCTGCCGCTCCCTGCCCGCTCCACACCACTGACCCTCCCCTCCGTCGCGCCCGGGGCCCTGAAGTGGCGCCAAGCTCAGAGTGGGGGGGCCGGGCTCACAGATGTCGGCCCCTTGTCGTTTTGAACTGTGAGCGTCTAGACTCCGCATGAAGGGGTTCAGGCTGCTCAGACTCTCGGGGGGTCTCCAGACGTGGTTCCCTTTGGGGGAAGCAAAAACCACACGAAGGCGTGGGGAACCCCCTCCCAGACTCGGGACACACCACGGTTCCCACGGCCTGTGACTTGGGCCGTGACCGTGTGACATGTGGAGAACAAAGGGCCGTGGCCAGAGGAGCCGAGGGTGTGTGGGCCACCTGGGCATGGCAGTCCCCCTGTAAACGGGGGTGGGATTAACGGGGTGTCTTCACTCTCTCCCCAGGGCGACGTTGGGGAGCAGGGCCTGGCCGGCCGCCCGGGAGAGAAGGTGTGTCGTCCCTTCCCTCATTCACTTCCCCTCCGTTCCTCACGGACTGCATTCACACACACACACACACACACACACACACACACACGGCCGCCTCGGGGGTCTGGGGGGCTCGCTTCATCCATTTCACGCGCGTATTCACTCCCTAGCAACCCCGCACGTGCTGGCCCCGGGCCACTGGTGAGCATGTGCAGGTGAGGGAGGTGGGGGGGCAGGAGAGGCCCCCGCGGAGCCTTGGGGACTGTCAGGGCAGGTGGCGGGGAGGTGACGTTGTGTCTGAGGAGGTAGACACCAGGCAGGCCACACGGGGCTCCTGGGAGAGCGCACAGCCCAGGAGGGGGCTCGGACACCCCATGAACGAGTTCTCTCCCATCCCCCTTCCTCCAAACCCACAAGCCAGAGACCTGGGGGTGCTGAGAGCAGGGGGAGCTCCCGCCCCCAGCTTGGCCTGCAGGAGGTCTCCACCCAGAGTCTAACCACAGGATGTCTCCACAGGGCCAGGCGGGCCTGCCCGGAGCCCCCGGGTTCCCGGGCCTGAGGGGAGAGAAGGGACAGCAGGTAGGTGTTGGGGCGTCTGCCCCGAGTCCCCTCTCCTGTGCCATCGCCCGTGGGAAGCAGCCCTCGGTCCCTGGGGATTGGGGGGGGATTGGGCTGGGATTGGGGGTCCCCGGGGTTCATGGGAAGGAAGGGCCAGGCCTCTGCTGGGAGCTGGGACAGGACAGTGGCAGGCGGCCTCGCTGGAAGGGGGTCAGGGTTGGGGGACGACGCCCATCAGGGGCCCATTGCAGTCAGGTGCTCCCCACTCTCCGCTGGATGCTGGCCTGGCTTCACCTGTGGTTACGGGGGCATTGTGGGGGGAGGGGAGGGAGGTGGGGGGGGAGAGGTGGTGGCCCCGGGGCCTCTGGTCGCGCCAGGAGCGGGCCATACTGCAGCTGAGCTCACGCTTCCTAACTGTGTCTCCGCAGGGAGAGAAGGGCGGCCTGGGCCTCCCGGGACAGAAAGGTGACCGAGGTGAAAAGGTAGGTGCTGGGCGCCGGGCGTCAAGGACATAGTGGGAACCTCCCCGCTGTGTGCGTGAGCTCCGTGGGCAAGAGGAGGGGCCCGTGCCAGAGCCCGCGGGAGGCCTGGGCTGTGACCTGGTTCCTCTGACCTGTGCCCTGGCCGGCTGTCCGGGTGACACACCCAGAGGGGCCTGTGCTCGCCCTCCCCCTCAGCACCGCCCAGGCCCCATCCCCCAAGAGTGCAGCCTCCTCCCCTCCAGCCCCCCTCCCCTCTGGCTCTGCAGCCCAGGGGCCGCCGTCCACACACACAGGGTGTGGGCTGGGAAGGGTTGGCCTGGAAGCCGCCAGGCCTGCTGCTCCCTGGGCGCCCCCGCCTGACTCTGTTTCCCCATCCTCTGCCTCCCCTGCCCACCGCCCTCCATGAGCCTGGAGCCCGGCCATCTGGGGCTCCTTCACTGGATCCTGGGGGCGGGGGTGGGACCCCAGGTCTGTCACATCCACTCCAGGCACAGGGGCCCTTCCCAGCCCAGCCTTTCCTCCTGGTGGGAGAGCCAGGGGTCGTCCTGCCCTGCCTTCCCCGCCCCCCTCCCCCCTGCCTCCGGGTGGGCCCTTCCCTTGCCCACAGTGCACAAGGAGGGCAGCTTCCCCAAAGGCCACCTTGGCCTCTGGGCTGCAGGCTCTGCCCCTCCAGCCCTGCTCATATACACCTGTCCCTGCCTTTGCCCGGACGGGTGTAAACTTGGATCCTTCGCACTCTTTTTTTAAAAAGTTTTTTTTTTATTGATTTCAGATGTGAGAGAGACAGAGGGAGAGAGAAAGACATCAATGATGAGAGAGAATCATGGATCGGCTGCCTCCTGCTCACCCCGTACTGGGGACTAAGCCCACAACCCGGGCATGTGCCCTGACCGGGAATGGAACTGTGACCTCCTGGTTCATAGGTCAATGCTCAACGACAACTACATCGGCCTGGGCATCATCCTTTGCACTTTCCTCCCCCTCCCCCATCATTTGTCTTTTTAATGGAGCGTCGGGGGCTTAGATAGGATCGGTCCTGCGGCCGGAGGTGAGCAGTGTGGGGAGGAGAGATGGGGAGGCGCGGGCCAGCAGGAGCAGGAGGACCTGGTTTGCTCTCCGCCTCCCCGGAGGCTCACCCAGGCGATGCCGCAGGTGGCTCCGCACGTGGATTCTGGGTTTGGGATTGGGCCCAGCCGGCAGCTGGCTCTGTGACGGGCAGGTGGACGGGTGCTCCTCTCCCCTTTCCTCACCTGTCACGTGGACACCACAGTACCTCTGCTGCGGGCACTTAGCCGGAGAGCAAATGCGTTAATGCACGTACAAACGTAGCCGGCACTGGGGACTCACTGCTACGCGGTGCTGGAAACTGATAGCAGACGATGCAGTGACTCCTTGTATTGTGTGTGATGGTTACTGAGGGCACCTCGCCCTCTCGAAGCCCTCTTGATTCCTTCCTTTGTCCACTGGTCACCATGTGCGAAAGTCTGCCACCGGCCCAAACCTGGGTGGAGTCACCTGTGCCCTGACCTCTCCTGGCACAGGTGAAGGGACAGGTGTGGGTACCCGGTCTGCACTGCGGCTTCTCCACATGCAGCGGCCCCTGTCCTTCCTCGGGGCAGATGCGGTAACAGTTTCCTCTCGGCCCTGCTGATGACAATGATCCCAGTCCCCAGAAGGTGCTGTGATCCCAAGAGCTGAAATGATGCATAAATGGGAGAGTTGGGGTTCAGGCTCGGGAGGTTCAAGTCTGAATTGTTTACAGGAATGTCACATTATCCCCTCAGGCCCCTGAGGACAGCCTGTCCCCTTAAAGGGGGGAGCAGGACCCCAGGGGGGTCTCTGAGAGAGCAAGCGGGAGGCCTGGGTGCTGCGGGCACAGTGCCCGGGCCTGGCTGCCACGCTGGGTGCAGGTGAAGGTGATGCCAGGGATCAATAGTTGATCCTATCAGCAGGGATGCTTCCCAAAACGCAAGGTGTTATGTGTCTGCGTATTTTATAATTGGGAATCTGCGTGTCTGTCCGTCTGTCTGTCCATCCATCGCCCCAGATGTGGGGGGACAGGTGTCCCAGGACAGGCAGTGTCAGTGGGATGGCCGGTCACGTGCTTTCTGTTTCTCCATCAGGGTGAAGCTGGTCCAGCCGGCCCCCCGGGATTGCCTGGAACAGTAAGTGCCTCTGCTTCTAACCTCCTTTCGACTCCTAAGGCATCAGGCCCCCCACCCCCACACACACCACTTAGTTATCAACATCTTTTCAATAGATTGCCAGCAGCTGGACCTATTCTTCGGTTTCACCGTCCAAAAATACTGTGTCAGCTCTCCAGGGCCCACCTGTGCCCACCCTTTATCCTGACCAGCACGCACATTGCCACGTATCAGAACACTGGCCAGGCCCTGAGAACACCCACCCACCTGGCACAGGGGGAAACAGGCCCAGGGACAAGAAGTGATGGGCACGTGGGGTGAGCCAGGCATCGCAGTAGTCAGGGGGAGACACTGAGCCGCAGGGCAGGCTGGGTGAGCCTAGAGTACAGGTCAGTGATGCTGTCAAAACCCAGGATGCTTCAGGGAGAGTGACAAGGGGCCTGACTCTTATTGGAGGGTCAGAGGGGAAGGGGGTCTTCGATGTCATAACTTTCAAAAGAGCCTGAAGGCTGGGCCGTGGGTCATTGGATAAAGGGGGAACAGAGGGTGTTCGGGGATGGGGAGGGCACACAGAAGCTTCGAGGCTGGAGAAAACATGACCCGTGGGGGTCCGGAGGGCATGGGTGGGCGAGGTGGTGTCTCCCTGCCTCGGCCAATCTAGGGGTCTCTTCCTGCAGAGATAAAGAGTCTGAATGAGCTGGGCTCTGTGCCCAGAGGCTGAGCCCACGCCCTGGTTTCTGCATCACCTGTGTCCCTGCGAGAGACGCTGACAGTGGGAAGCATGCAGTGATGGGTTGTGCTGAGCCTGCCTCAGGTCCCCATACTCAGCCCCACGTTGGGCGCCATATGTGCCGAGCTGGCCCCAGATCCCCATACTCAGCCCCACGTTGGGCGCCATATGTGCCGAGCTGGCCCCAGATCCCCATACTCAGCCCCACGTTGGGCGCCATATGTGCCGAGCTGGCCCCAGATCCCCATACTCAGCCCCACGTTGGGCGCCATATGTGCCGAGCTGGCCCCAGATCCCCATACTCAGCCCCACGTTGGGCGCCATATGTGCCGAGCTGGCCCCAGATCCCCATACTCAGCCCCACGTTGGGCGCCATATGTGCCGAGCTGGCCCCAGATCCCCATACTCAGCCCCACGTTGGGCGCCATATGTGCCGAGCTGGCCCCAGATCCCCATACTCAGCCCCACGTTGGGCGCCATATATGCCGAGCTGGCCCCAGATCCCCATACTCAGCCCCACATTGGGCGCCATATGTGCCGAGCCGGCATAGCCACGGGTGAACCTGAGAGGGGACGGTGAGGGATTTAGAAAAGACTGACCAGAGAATAATGCAGGGGCTAGGTGGACGCAGCTCTCTGATGGAGAGACAGTGCCACAGCCTGCAAGCCGAGTCTTTATTTTATAGCCAGTTTCCACGAGGCAAAGTAAGGGCGTGGTCACATCGTTCTCCTGGGTTTCGAATCCACTCAATTACATGCACCTGGTCAAGCTTTGTTTACTTGCTGCACCTCCCGCAGCCCATATCACTCAGCCACGTGGGGCCACAGGCTCGGACCATAAGGTCAAGCTTACAACCATAGCCTTTGCTAGCGTTGTGCTGGGAGGACTCTGCCCTCCAAGCTGGGACTTGCATGTGGCTTTGCCATGAGAGGACCATGCCCTCTCATTCGTCCGAGGCTTGAACCTGTCCAAACGCTGTAGCCACTCTTCACAATGGGCCCAGTGTCTGGGCTCAGCTCTAGTTACACGCACAGGTTCAGGCCCCCCCTCCATCACGAGAGGAGGGTGTTTCATCCCGTATTACTGCTGAGGATGCAGACGCTGGCAGGTGCTAGAGGTCACGTGGGTTTTAGGCGGGGTGACCAGGCTTGAGCTCAGACCCTGTGACGCCAGGGTCCCGACATATAACCACTGTGCTTTCCTGCCTTAACCAAAGCACAGGGGCCTCGGAAATGTCGCTCTAATGGTCAGGGCTGGTCATGAAGGATGCGGGGGGCTGTGTTCCCGGGCTCAGTCCTCAGGGCGGGTTTCAACATGGATTCACGTCTCTCTCGTTTCTGTGGTTCCTTCCAGCCTTCCTTCTTCACCCCGTACCCCAGGATGCCAGTAAGTAGAGCGGCTCCTTGGGGCCCCTGTCTGTGACCCCCGGGTGCTCTGGGGACTGGGGCTCGGCTGGGTCCTGGCTCTGCCCACCATGCAGGTCACCGCTGGCTCATGCTGGCAGCCGTGGGAACAGGCCGTGTGAGGAGCAGGCTCCATGTCCAGGGGCCTGGAGGTCACCTCCCCGTGGCCCAGGCCCAGGGCAGACCCTCGGGGGTAACTTCCCTCTTACCTCCCCGCAGGCCCTGGTGGTGTGGAGGGAGCAGGATCATGGGGCGGGGGGGACATGAGTGGCTGAGTGAGGCAACTGCGGGGGAGTTGGCAGTGACAGGGACCCGGGAGGCGGGCAGTGAGGGGTGGGCCTGAGAGAGGCTGTTCAGAGGACGGGCAGAGCCTGACTGATGGTTGACCAGCCGCCCAGGCTCCCTGATGCAGATGCTAGAACATGACTCCCCGGGCGGCCAGGGGCCCTGGGCACTCTTTGCAGCAGTTCCCGTTGGTCTTGCCAGTCTCTGGGCGGGAGGGGCAGGGTGAAGCCCCACAGATAAGTGTAGACCTGCCACCTTAGCTGTCCCACGAGGAGCAAGGACGCTCTGCGTGCCTGTGTCTGTGGCACGAGGGCGTGGCCGGCCTGGGGTTCGGTTACCCTGAAGGGGCCGTTCTTGACCTGAGGTCTGAAGGATGAGTGAGAATCCGTCAGCAGAGTGGAGGAGCTGCCTTGGTGGGGGGCGGGGCAGGTGCGTGCAGAGGGCGGGGGGCTCTGGGCGGGTCTGCGGTGGGTGGCGCGGGGTGCCCTACCTGGTGCTTCCCCGCCAACAGGGAGAGCAAGGCCCGAAAGGAGAGAAGGGGGACCGCGGCGTGCCTGGGGAGCTGGTGAGTGCCCCTGCCCACACGCCCCCGGCCCACGCCCCCACCCTGAGACAGGACGGCCGAGGCCCAGCAGCCCCAGGTCTGAACTGCACAGCCCACCCTCAGGAGCCCAGCTGAGCTGAATGTGGTCTCTTCCTCCTCCCTCGGGGCTCAAGGATGTCCCCCCACCTGTGGATCTCAGCTCACTCCCTCTGCGCATGTCCTCACCTGCCCCCTCTGCACAGAACTGGGGTGGCCCGTTCATGGCGACTGTGTCATTGCAGGGGCCGCAGGGCCGTCCTGGAGAACTCGGACCTCCGGGACTCGCTGGGCCGCCGGTAAGAAAGCCTCGCTCCACCCATTGGCCCCGGACGCAGAGATGCCCACAAGCCCCTCTATCCCTCTGTCCCTCCCTGGCCCCCTGGCCCCGCTGGCCTGCCATTGCAGGAGCACCCACCAGAGGGCGCTGGCACAGTGCTTCTGGGACCTCCAGCCCAGCACCCAGGGGTGGACTGGTCTAACCAGAGCGCCCCAAAACACAGCCCCCCACCCCAGGGCGGGCCTGCCTCCGGACCCCTGGGTGTCCTTGCTTGTCACTGACGTGTCGGGTTGGGAGGGCCGGGCTCGGTCACACTGCCTTCCTTCCAACGCTGCACCCGCCCTCGGGGTGGCGTGCTCAGGCCCAGGTGCTCCTGGCTCCCGAAGGCTTCTCGGGGGCAGGAGCCCTCTCCGTCCGGCCTGGCTGGCAGCTCCGGTTGAAGGACGCCGTCATATGCCTTTTCGTTTTGGTGTTCTTCTCGGCTTTGGCTTCTTGGCTGGCTGTTTCTGGGGCGGGGGTTCAAGTTTTTGGGGGACCCGGTGGGGGACCTGCCTGGGCCAGATCCCAGGGCCCCTGGCTGCCGTGTGCCTGGGCATCTGCCCCTCGGAGCCCCTTTTACGTAAACACACAGCGTCGTGTTGACCCTGCGTCCTGGGTGGCGAGGATGGGGTCCAGGGCCACGTGCCCGTGAGGCCAGACCTGCTTCCTGCACCGGCAGAGCCCTCCCTGTGGTTTCAGTGTGGGTCACCTGACTGGCCAGCAGGGGGCTCCGAGAGTCCCTGCATGGGGACGAGGACAGTGTTGCCTAGAATGTACCCCCCCCACTCCATTTTATTTCCCGTGCAGGGCGCCAAGGGACAAGATGGTGCACGCGGAGCAGCTGGAGACCCCGTGAGTCCTGCCCTGCCTGCCTCCTCGGGGTCGGGGGGTGGAGGGTCACCCAGGAGGGACCCTGTGCTCAGTTCTGGGTGACTGGGGGAAGGGGGAGAGCGTGCCACCCACAGGGAGGGGCAGGCCTGCCTACACCCCAGCGTTTCAGGGCCCAGGTGTCCACGTGCCCCGCCCTCCTTCCACACACTTGGTGATGCCCACGAACACACAGATACCACTGCCAGATGGGCATGGCTCTGTGATGTGTGCTTGTGTGCATGTCACACACACATACATTCCAAAATCCGGTGCATACACTGCGATGCACTTGTGTGTATAAACGCCCGACGTGCAGATGCAACCATGAGCACAGACACGCCTCCATGCACACGCCTCCATGCACACGCCTCCATGCACATGCCTCGGACGCTCCTGTTGTGCCTGCCCCGCCTGGGCCCGGAGCCTCAGAGGGGCTGGCACGTGTGCCCTGGCCGACTAGAGTTCTGTCTCCCATGGGAGGCAGGACGAGGCGCCTCCCGCCCGTCTCCCGGGGGCAGTGGTGGGCGTGAGAGCCGCAGGGCGTGTCCCCTCGCTCCCGGGCTGGATGTCCGGCTGTAAAGTGCTTGCATGACCAGGCTGTCGTGCACGTGGCCTCGCGGGAGCAGGGTCGGCCACGGCAGCGACTAGTCGGAGGGCAGGTGGCAGCTCCTCCCTGCTGGAGACGCAGCCCTGGGCCCTGTGCCTGGAGGAAGCGGAAGTCCACGGCCCGCAGGGAATGGCCTCCATACCTCCATACCCCCTCCTCCCCACCCCACAGTATCCACCCACCCGGAACACCCTCACACGCCTCCCCGGGAGTCTGTGCACGGCCTTCAGTGTCGAGGTCATGTCCACTTCCTTCAGGAAGCATTCCCTGGTTCGCCAAGCCAGCATGCACACTCGCACAGACACACCCCACCTCTGTGCCCCGGGAACCTCCCGGAGTCCTGCCCACCCCGTCCCACCTTGGTGCCAGGGTCCCACATTTTGGGGTTTGGCTCCTTGGGGTGCTAGGGCGCTCTTATCGTGGAGGGAAATCTCGGGCTACACGGAGTCCCAGCAAATCCTGGGGACTGAGTGCAGGCGGGTGTGGAGAGAGATGGGGGTAGCTCTGTGAGCGGTGCACCGGGCCTGTCTAAGCTTCTTCTGCTTCTGAACAGGGCGCTCCTGGTCCCATAGGTCCCCCCGGTCCCAGTGGCCCCCCAGGAAGTGTGGTGAGTAATCGGGGCCGGGGCAGGGCCTGGAAGGCCTCAGCTTTTGCATCTCCCAAGTGGAGGAGCGGGTGGCGCTGGTTCAAAGTTCATGCCTGCCCCCCCAGGCTCTGCCTCCCTGTGGCCCCAGGCGGCTGCGGAGGGACTAGCTTCAACTCCCCGCAGACACAGTTTCACTTTCCTGCGGTGAAACCCCCGGGGCGGTGCTCCTGAGGGGGATCCAGCCTTGGCCCAGAATGACCGTGGCTGTTCAGAGCAGCGGTCGCCAACCTTTCGGACCTCACGGACCACCAGTGGTCCCCGGACACGGGTTGGTTCCCGCTGGTTTAGAGGGCGGATGCGGGCGTTGACGTCCAGGCTTGGTTCTGAGCACCACACGTGTGGACGTGTTCACCCTCCCCACCCCGGGGGTGGGTACGGTCGCTGCCCCGTTTGCACTGGGGGAAACCGGGGCACCGGAGGCTGAGCCCCGTCCTGAGCGGTTGCTGTCGCTGCTCCCAGGACGTCGCCCCACCCCACCCCACCCGCTTCCTTGTGCACCACCCGCTTCCAGGAGCCGCACTCCTTTGCTGGGGTTTCCCTGGCGTTTAGCGACCGCCTTGTCCAGCCACACGGCACGTGGCCCCAGCTGCCCAGGAGCAGCCATGACCGATGGGGTGTAGATGCCAGCTCCACGCTGGCCCCCGGGGCCCGGGCGGCACTGAGCGCCTGCTGCCCGCCCCCCCCCCCCCCCTTCTCCATCCCTGGGTGCACCCCCTGAACACTTACCCTTGAGCCTTGTCTCAAAGTCACCCTCTGGGCGCTCCGGTCACAGCTGGAGCAGGTCTCTTGGCCAGCCTGTCCTCAGGTCATCCTCATCCTCCCTGTGTCCCCTGAGCCAGCCCCGCCCTGCCCCGCCCTCTGAGAGTGCAGCCGGGGGGCGGAGCATCAGCAGCCTGTCTGCACGTGGAGCGTGCTGGGGTGCACGGGGTCCGGTGCGTGAGCAGAGCAGCACCAGCCGCTGTGGTGGGCCGGGCAGGGCGGCTCCGGGGAGTTAAGTCAGGAATGGAGAGCCATGGGGACAGTGACCCGTGGTCACTGTCTAAAAAGGGGCCTCGTCCCCCTTCTCTGGCGGCCACCATGTCAATAACCTTTCCTTCCCCAGGGCCCCCCTGGGCTCAGAGGCCCCCCTGGGAAAGACGGGGAGCGCGGCGAGAAGGTAAGAGGGTGGTCTGAGCACAGCCGGTGGTCCCATCTCGGAAGCAGGGACCGAGGAGCCCGCACTGCCCTCCGGGGGGAAGGAGCTAGCAGGCCCCCGGCCACCTCACGTCACCCTCACAGCAGACCTGTCAATCACACCCCCCATTTGACAGACGTGGGGATTGAGGCTCTGAGATGAACTGATTTGCCCTGTCACATAGCCCGGCAGCCAGGTCTGTCCGACTCTAAGTCCCGCTTCCTTTGATCTCGGTGCACCAGCGTGACCAGGCATGGCTCTGCGTGCAGTCAGGCCCCCGGGCCGTGAGGAAGCGTGTTAGTTCTTGGGGAGCAGAGGGACAGTGTCCCCGGGAACACCAACAGTTAGCACATTCCACCTCTAGAGGGAGCCAAGCCGCTGTCCTTGGCTGCGGGAAGCCAGGCTGAGGGCCAAGGCCCGGCTGTGCAAAGCGGTGCAAACCCCTGCCCTCCTTCTCTGTGTGTGAGCAGGGCTGGCCGGAGGGCCAGGGCCGCGCACCGCCCTAGGCCTGGGAGAGTCCCCCTCACTTGCTTTGCGCCCTTGCTGCGTCTCCCCTGTCAGGTTGCAGGAGGCCTCGGGGAGCCCTGCCTGGAACAGGGGTCCCTGTGGCTCCTGGGGCCCTACCTGGGGTTCCGCAGCCAGAGCCGCCCCCGGGCTCAGGGCTTCGCGGTCAGAGAGCGTGAGCATTGCCTGGAGCGAGCGAAAAGCCCAGCTCCCTCTCGGAGCCTGAACGCCTGGGTGTGGGGGCTCCTGCTGTCAAAGGCGGGGGGAGGGCTGCCTGTGGGAGCCGCACCTGCTGGGCGCCCTGGGCAGAGGCTGGACCGGAACACCACGGATGTCCCTTGCATTCCCATGCCCACGTTGCCTTGGTTTGCTCCGGCAGCTCTAAGAGAGGGTGGCAGACGGGTGCCTTAAACTTCACACATGGACACGCTCGCCATCCCCACCCTCTGGGCGCCCTGCATCCAGGGGTCAGCACGCCCCCTGGCGGCCGTGCGGGAAGGGTCTCCCCCACCTTTCTCCCCGCTGAGGTGGCTGTCTTCCCCGGGGCCCCCCAGCGACTTCCCTCTGCGCCTGTCTGCGTCCAAGGCCCCTCCTCACGAGGACTCCAGCTCCTATTGGACGCAGGGCACGTGCCCTGACCCGGTTAACTATTAAAAACGAATTAAAAAACAATTTCTCAGTGGAGGCGTTGGGTTAGGCCTGCAGCACGTGAATCGGGGGACACAGTCAGTCTGTCACATGTCGTCAGAAAGCCTGCCCACCCCGCGGGCTGCCTCACCCGTGGAAGGCTGGTCCCTGCGTGTCACTGATTCTGGCACCTGTCCATTTTCCTTCCAGGGAGCAGCTGGGGAAGAGGGGCGCCCGGGGCCGGCGGGCCCCCGCGGGGATCCTGGAGCTCCCGGGCACCCCGGGCCTCCCGGGTCAGGGAAGGACGGAGAGCCGGTGAGTCAGGTGCAGGGGCGTCTGCGCCCAGGACAGCCAGGCAGAGTTAGAGGCGGGAAGGGGAAAAGGATCCCGGGCCGATCTTTGCAGAAGGCGAGCCGGACAGAGCCAGTGACACTGGGCGGGCGGGAGGAGGCTGTGGGGGGGACAGCGGTCTCCAGGGCATCGCCCGCCAGCGCGGCCCAGCGCCGTGTGTGGGCGGCTCGCTGTGTGGCAGGTGCTGGGGACACAGCTGGACCAGGTCTGCGATGCCGAGACGCCCCTGAGACGGTCAGGCAAGCTGCCCACAGCTGGGCGGTCAGGGCTGTGCACACAGAGGCCTTCCCGGCTGAGTGTAGAGGAGCATCTGGGAAGCCCTCGGGCCGCGCTGGACTGTCCCTCGGCTCCCGGGTCTGCGGGGCCGGTAAACAAGGAGGAGACAGGCTTGGGGCCGGGCCCGCCTTTACTCGGGAGCCGGTGAAATTCGGAGCTCAGGTGGAAAGCAGAGGCGGAGAGGCCAGGGACGGGCTCGGGGTCACACGGACGCGATAGGTGGTGGACTCAGGCCTCTCCCCTGAGGGCCCGGTGGCTCAAAAACGGGGTGTTTCAAAGTCACCCTTCCACAGTGAGGGGCGGGGAGACACCTGCACATCGGAACTCCCCACCAGCAGACGGTGCACACGGCGGGCGGGCACGAGGCGGGCGGGCACGAGGCGGGCGGGCAAGGCCTCTGTGGCTCCATGACCGTCCTGTCCCATTCCTTTCCCAGGGGCCTCGTGGACCGCCCGGGTTACCTGGACCTCCTGGAACCAAGGTACGTGTTCACCTGAGCACGCCGTGGGCGCCAGGGCCGCACCTGTAAAACTTCGTTGTCAGCATCTCTGGTCACCTCAGCCACCTCCAGGCTCCTCAGTCCATCACGTCCCTCTTGATGGGCATTTGGGAGAATGTTCTATGTTTTTCTAATTGATGAGGGTCCTAAGGTGCAGAGAGGTCATGGGACTTACTCAAGGTCATAGGACCAGCTTGACATTGTCCCGAGACTGGACCTAGAGGCAGCCACCTGCCCGCTTGAGGTCTTCCTACCTGACCCTGCCCCCCTCCCCTGCCCCCCCGCTCCGTGCAACATGCTGGTGGCGGGCACAGCGCCGACCCCGTCATTCTCAGTTCATTGCTCTTGTGTCCGTCTGCTTACTCCCTGTCTTCCCTCGACGCCTCCTTCCCCTCGCACACCAGTTAGATGTCCCAGCGGCCCCAAGCAGCCTGTGTTTCCCAGAATCCGTCAGACCATGTTACTCTAAACTAGCCTCGACCTGTGAACCAGGAGGTCATGGTTCAGTTCCCCGTCAGGGCACAGGCCCGGGTTGCGGGCTCGATCCCCAGTGTGGGGTGTGCAGGCGGCAGCCAATCCATGATTCTCTCTCATTATTGATGCTTCTCTCTTTCTCTCCCTTCTTCTCTGAAATCAGTAAAAAAATATATTTTTAAAAAGTATTACCAAAGGGAAATGGAATAGCTCTTTAAAAAAAAAAAGAAAGAAAGAAACAGCAGGTACCACCTGGGACTTGGAAGAGAATTTCAAGAGGGACCTGGCCGAGGCGAGGGAGGGGCAGAGGGACGCTGTGGCTCTCAGGAGACATGGCCACGGTGGGCCGGAGCGTAAACTGACTATTAATGGGACTTTTCAAAATGTTTAAAGCAGGAGGCTGATAAAGCCCTGTGCTGCCTGGCCATGTCAGGGCCCCCCCGCCACCACGCCGCTGCTCATTCTCTCCCTGGCTCGGTCCTCCTGGCATCGCCCACAGCTCTGCCGTTTGTCCCGTAGATGATGGCATGCCAGGGACAGGAGAGGTGGACCAGGTCACCTGCCCTTGCCCACTGGGCTTGGCTGAGGTCACTCAGAATGTTGGGGCCACGTGTGTTTTGGACCCCGTTTCTTCCGCTCCCCCAAATACATTTTTATTGACTTCAGAGAGGAAGGGAGAGGGCCTGTGCCCTGACCGGGAGTCAAACCGTGACCTCCTGGTTTATAGGTTGATGCTCAACCCCTGAGCCACGCCGGCCGGGCTCAGTTTCTTCTGGGAATTTGAACGGGCAGCGATTGGCAAACGCTGTGTGTATGCACAACACTCACTGCGGAGCGTGAGGCACACGCCTAATCGGCCTTGTACTATCGATGCACCAGACATGTGTCTCTGTCCTAAGTAGCGGACAGCTAAGGGCTGTACTAGCCAGTGTCAGGACAGCCGGACCCCGCCCATCGGGCCCCGACGAGCCCGTCTTCAGAGGTGGCGGCTTGTGAAATGGTGCATGAGAAGGCCTGGCCGCCTCAGCTCCCTCCCGCGGGAAACGGCGAATGCAGGCCTTCCCTTTTTTCTCTTTCTTCGTCCTTCTCTGTCTTCCCATCGAAGTCCGGAATGGGCGGGGCATGAGAGCGCCACACCCCACCGCTGGCTGGCGTCGGGTGGAGTGCCGCCAGGCAGCGTGCTGGGCAGGGCTGTGTCTGTGTGCACGGCAGCTCCTCTGTTACCCACCCTCCTGATTACAGCGGCTGGGGCTCCAGAGCTTGGCGGCCTCTTACGCCGGCAGTTGGTCAGGGCTGAAGCCAGGACGCAATCCCCACTCCGTTAACCTCGGCGCTTGAGGCCGAGGCTCTCTAGCTCGCTCACCCTTGCCCCGCTCGCCCTGGAAAGGGACCACGAGAGACAGGTTCTTGGAAGTGATTGGTGAATCGATGAATGCGTTTATTGGTGATCGGGGACCTGAGCTGAAATGCGGGTGCAGGGTCAAGTCTGGGGTGTGGTCAGGCTGGGGCCACGATGGGGTCTGATGGGAGCACAGGTGACATTGGATCTGTGGTCACGTGGAGGGTTATGTGTTATAGTTGCCCAGCCGTATAGTCACAGGCTGGGCGTGGTCAGCCTCGAGGGGCCTGAGGACCCTGGTGGCCGTGGTCCGTGCCTGTCGCCTGGGCAGGATGAGGGGCTGTGCAGGAGCTGTGGGTGTGCGGGGGCCAGGCGCTGGGGTCCCGCTGGGGCAGTGAGGAGAGCATATTCCTGGGGAACCCTGGGCCCCTCCTTCCCGGAACTGACCTCTTCATCTTGTTTTTCTCTTTCTAGGGGGACCGAGGTGCCCCTGGGATCCCTGGCTCTCCGGGCACCCGCGGCGACCCGGGCATCGGGGTTGCCGGCCCTCCTGTGAGTTCCCATTCACCCAGCATCCTGGGCTGGACAGCTTGCAGGAATGCAGACCCATGCGCATGTGTGTGTGTTCGCGTGCAGGCGTGTGTGTGCATGTGTGTGCGCACATGCATGCGTCTATGTGTGCGCCCTCTCGTAGGAGGCGGAGGGGCACCCCCGCAGCCTCAGCCCTGTGTCCCCCAGCCCGACCCCAGCAGGAAGGGGGTGCAGCCCAAGGATGCTGGGTGCTGGTTCCCGCCCCAAAGGAGAGCTACAGACCAGGGAGGGGCTGGGTGTCAGGAGCCTCATGGGAGCCAGGACAGGGTGGTGCCGGTTCCGGAAGGTTCCCCGTGCATGGATGTTAGCGGGTGGGGGTGAGGGGGTGGCCGTGGGCCTGAAGGGGAGGTGGTTGCCTGCTCCTTTAAGGAAGCCCTGGCTCAGAAGTAAACCCTCGGCACGTTGAAGGAGCCTCTCCTGCCTGCTCTGCTGACTTGCTGTGTGTTTGCTTCCAGGGCCCTTCTGGACCCCCCGGAGACAAAGGCCCCCCGGTACAGTATGACATGGGTGAAGGGCCGGGGTCCCTGGAGCAGTCCTCTGTAACGAAGCAGGTTTACATCGGAGGGGCTGTGACCCAGCGTAAAGCAAACCCCTGCCGTTAGAGGGCAGACGCCCCGCACGTGAGCGTGCACCTGCGGGTGGAGGGCGGGAGGGGCGGGGTCACCTGTCCGCGTGCCCACCTTGCAGTTGGGCAGACTGTCTGGCTGCGCTTTGCGGCATCTCTGCATCGCAGAGGGACGGCCGTGCGGTCACGGGTTCGTCAAAGCCCCAGGAGCACTGATTTTGAATCCTGGCTTCATCAGCCCCAGCCACACAGCCACGCGCAAACGAGGGATCTCTCTTACCCTGTCGGGGCACGCTCCGCCCCTCAGCCCATCATGGAGACTCCATAGACTAAACGCACAGAAAGCCACAGGGGCCTCTCCTCTTTCTCCCCAGGGACCTCGAGGCTCGCCCGGATTCCCCGGCCCCCAGGGCCCCGCTGGCCAGGATGTGAGTAGAGCGCTGGTCTGGGCTGGGTCCAGGTTAGGCCCTAGACTCCCAGGGCGCCCACCCTCCACCCCTCCAGGGACTCTGCCCCTCACCGGGGCCTTGGAGGAGTGTCGCCTGCTGGTGATGGTAGCCCATCCTTCTGTGGGTCCAGTTTTATTCCTTTGGCTGTTGTGTTACACCTTCAGGACCCTGTGAGCTCCTGGGCGTCCCCTGCCTCACCTTCTCCTTTCTGGTCCATTCTCTCTCACGCCCGGGCGATCCGTCCTGTTCAAATTAGGTCCCACTTCTCCACCGACAGTTCCCGCCCCGTCCCCATGCCTTTCTCCCTTCAGGGTGTCCTCCAGATCTGTCCGACACTCGGGGTGCACCTCTCCTACTGTTAGCTGCACAGTAGGCGTTTGCTCAGACAGACCTGGGCTCCGAGGAGACAGGGAGCGTGTGTCTGCAGGTCCCCAGGCCTGGCGACGTGCCCCGTGCATAGAGGTCACGACTCTCGCTCATTGACCGAGTGGGTACATGGTGACCCCGAGTTCCTTCAGGACAGAGCTGTCCACACCGGGGCGGTCACAGTGGTCGCCTCGCTGCGCATCTTCCCATCTCTCGGTTCAGTTCACTCTCAGCAGGACCAGGAAATCCCGTCCCTTCCTGCCGTCCCCACACATTCACATTACCCAGGGCATTCTCACAGCCCGGAGGGTAGATGGGCCTCCTCCCCTGCCGAGTGGGCCGCCCACCTGAGCTTGGGAAAGGATGGCAGGCGTTTAAGATAGGCGGGTGTGTGTATGCGTGCGCGCGCCTGTGCACACGCGTGTGTACACACTCTGTGCACCAGTTGTGTCCAGTTTGTGTCTGGGACGGGAGTTAGTGGAGGGGTAGCGCTCTGTCCTAAGCACCTTTGGCACCCGACCGTTTCCTGGGAGACAGGAACTTGGGCCGGTGCCAGTCGGCACAGTTGGGTGGTTTCTTTTCCCACGGAGTTCCACTCTGCAGGTGGAGGCCGGGGCGGTGTGGGCCGAGCGGAGTGGCTGCGTGCTCAGCGCAGGTAACGTGTCTTCTCTCTCCTTCTCCTAGGGCGCACCAGGAAGTCCCGGCGAGCGGGGGGCTCCGGGCAAACCAGTACGTCATCTCCCTGTTCTGGGTGAATCCTGATGACCGGTCAGGGCTCCGGCGGGAATAACGGGCCGCTCAGACGGCTCAGGGACCTTTACGGGGCCTTTTCCTAAAGCTGTGGGCAGAGGGGGCTGTGTGAGGAGTGCGATGCCCAGAGACAAGCCACGTGCGAGCCGATGCCACCGTTAGCCTGTTTCGGGGCCCACGAGAGCGAGAGTGGCAGTGGTGGGAGCTGTAGCCCTGGATCCAGAGCCAAGGCCAGAGGGGTGATGGGCCGGGCGGGTGCAGGAGGCCAGGTGTGAGCTCCAGGGGTCCTTCCCCTGGGCACCGGGCAGAGAGCCCCTCCGCCAGGTGTGATCCACGGCAGGTGGGGCGGCAGCGAGTGCTCGGGCGGCAGGACGTGGGGCCCCTGCAGGATGTCCACCACACCTTCCCGGGGGTGACGGGGATGGAGCGCAGGCGAGGCTGAGCTGCTCCTCAGCGTCCAGCGCTCCGCAGGCCCAGGCCCCACCGTGAGTCACACTGTTAGCGTGGACCCTCCGCGTGGCCCGTGGGCAGGTGAACAAGGACACAGGAGCTGGCAGGGCCCGACCTCTCTTTGGCACATGCAGGGTTTGTCTCCCCCGCACTGTCGCCATCCCCTGGTGGGACCTGGGCACTCCCCAGTGCTGCACCCACAGTCCCTGTGCGGGGACACCCGCCTTGGGCTGGGTTCTCTCGAAGCAGAGCCACGGGCGGGATTCCTGGGCAGGTGACGGGTGGAACCCACAGGGCACGGCAGCTGACAAGCCCGTCCACGCTGGGCTCACCTGGCGACCAGCGCTGGCCCGGTGCCCAGGCGGGTGTGGGTGGGCACAGTGCCGTGGAACTGCCCCACCTTGTCAGCACTGGCCTGGGGCTCCTGCCACTTCAGCCCGTGGTCCCACAGCAGGCGGGTGGGCACCGCAGAGGTGAGGAGGGTGGGGTAGGGCACACGCTCAGCACCGCCCGTGTGCTCCCTGTCCCCCCGCGTGACCGGCCCTCCGAGGCGGCGGGGCAGGCTTACCCTCCTGCGCCCGCCTTCGGGAGGTCGCCGCCCCCACACCCGGCTCTTTTGCGTCTTGAGCCCTGTCTTGCGAGGTTTGCAGAAACAGCACAGAGCAAAGCCACTAATTACGTGATCCCGAGGCCACTCTACCTGGACGGCAGTCAGCCGCCTCCTCTCCCCTTGTAACGTGCCCAGCGTGCGTCTAATCAAACAAAGGACCGCATGCCAGCATGCCAGGAGCACAGCGCGGCGACGTGGATAGGTCCTGACCCGAGCAATGTGAACCCTGTACCCGATTAGCTTCCCAGGGCGGCTAGGAGGCTTCAGCATCGCACCCCCGTCCCCTTTTACGTTAAAGTCTCAGGAAGGGAGTATGGCCAAGGACGGCTCCTCCACGGGGTCCCTGCAGGTAACGGGGAAGGTCTCGGCTCTCTCTTCAGCGCCTCGACCTCGGGGAGCTGTCCCTGCAGGGCTGGGCGTGTCTTTAGTACCCCAAACCCGAGTCGGTCCAACCCCACTGTCGCTTGGGTGTCCTATTGCCGCAGCCCAGAGGGTTGACCGAGCACTTGAACGTGACCCCAGATGTTGCCAAGGTTATGCTTCCTGTGCAGACGCGTATGGCGCCAGGCTCACCTGCCTCTGTGACCCCCGTGGGGCCGGACACAGGCGCCGTCAGGGGGATTGTCTCGGCTTCAGCCTCCCAGGGTGCTGGGCTGGGTCTGTAATCATAAACCCAGACTCAGCGTGCTGGGAAGAGATCGGCCACCACAGGCCCAGGGGTGGCCGCAGGGCCCCTCCTCCTACAGGGGATGGGCCACCTTCCTCCGCAGCGTGGGTGCTCGCCCCGATCCTGCTCGTCATTGCCGACTCACAGGCCGGCAAAGCAGCACGCCCCTCTCCAGTTCTCCCCTGAGGCCCTTCTCCCTTTGGCGTCTGCGTTTTCCTTGTCCTTCTTTTTCTCCCCCCACCCCGCCCCGTTTCTTTGGTGCCAAAACCCGGGATCGAGCCCTGTGTTTCTTGCCCCTAAATGGAGCCCAGCCTCCACCCACCTTGGGCTCCGGGCGGCCACGATCGTAACACGTCACATCCTCCCACACGGGGTTTGCAGGTGAACTCAGAGCCCGGCCCACTCCTACCTTCCTCAGGGGCTTTGTTCTCACCCCCGGAGTCAGAGACTTTCAACCGGTAATAACAGATGAGGCTTCAGATGCTCCCTCACCTGGGGGAGCTGAGGAGGTGGCTGTAAATCACACGAGGCCGTGGGTGACGGATAGACACACTAGCTTGTGGGTGACCGATAGACACACGAGGTTGTGGGTGACCGATAGACACACGAGGTTGTGGGTGACCGATAGACACACGAGGTTGTGGGTGACCGATAGACACACGAGGTTGTGGGTGACCGATAGACACACGAGGTTGTAGGTGACCGATAGACACACGAGGTTGTGGGTGACCGATAGACACACGAGGTTGTAGATGACCGATAGACACGAGGCTGTGGGTGACCGATAGAGACACGAGGTTGTGGGTGACCGATAGACACACGAGGTTGTGGGTGACCGATAGAGACACGAGGTTGTGGGTGACCGATAGACACACGAGGTTGTGGGTGACCGATAGAGACACGAGGTTGTGGGTGACCGATAGACACACGAGGTTGTGGGTGACCGATAGACACACGAGGTTGTGGGTGACCGATAGAGACACGAGGCTGTGGGTGACCGATAGACACACGAGGTTGTGGGTGACCGATAGACACACGAGGTTGTGGGTGACAGATAGACACACGAGGTTGTGGGTGACCGATAGAGACACGAGGTTGTGGGTGACCGATAGACACACGAGGTTGTGGGTGACCGATAGAGACACGAGGTTGTGGGTGACCGATAGACACACGAGGTTGTGGGTGACCGATAGACACACGAGGCTGTGGGTGACCGATAGACACACGAGGCTGTGGGTGACCGATAGACACACGAGGTTGTGGGTGACCGATAGACACACGAGGCCGTGGGTGACCGATAGACACGAGGCTGTGGGTGACCGATAGACACACGAGGCCGTGGGTGACCGATAGACACACGAGGCCGTGGGTGACCGATAGACACACGAGGTTGTGGGTGACCGATAGACACACAAGGCTGTGGGTGACCGATAGACACACGAGGCCGTGGGTGACAGATAGACACACGAGGCTGTGTCGACTCCTCTGGGGAATGCGTGCAGCCCACCCCTTCACCCTCCGCAGCATCCACGTGACCTACAGGCGTTAATGGGAGTGGGGAGGAGGGGCCACCAGGAGCAGAGAGGAAGGAGGCAGGAGAGGACTGGGGACCAGAACGGACGATGTCTGTCAGACTGGGCGAGGACTGGCCGCCCGCACAGTCCCTGCCTCAGGAGAGTCCGCTGTGGCTCCCAGGCTTGTGAGCGTCACGGCCCGGGTGTGTGAGGAGTTCCATTGTAAGGCCCTTCGCTGCCTGAAGATAACGGGACGTGCTGCCTGCGTGCGCGTGCATGTGCGTGTCTGCACGTGTGCGCGTGTGTCTGCGTGTGCGTGTGCACGTGCCTGCCTGTATTCATTCACTTCTACCTCGGCAGGGCCCCTCCTCTCCACTCGCTCCCGAGGACGTGCGGCTCCTGGTTCAGGTAAAAGCATCAAGTCACCTGCATGCGTTTTGCAAATGCCGATGGGGATCGGGGCTCTCGGGAGTGTGATGACGTGCGGGTTTTCTGTCTGAACAACTGTACTGGAGCATTAGTAACAGCAACGTTTGTTATGAACGCACGGTGCCCGGGATGTGCTAAACCCACTGTCCAACCGGCAGCCACAGGCCACGTGTCCGTTCAAACTCAAGTTAGTGAAAATGAAATACAACGAAGCCTCAGCCCCGGGTGGCACAGCTCAGGTGCGGGGGCCACATTCCAGGTCCGTAATAGCCACAGTGGCTGCTGGCTGTCCTATTGGCCGATGCGGATACAGGCGTTCCCGTCATCCCAGGGGTCCCATGGGCAGGGCTGGGAAACGCCTGATGTGCATCTGATTCCATTCTCAGTGACCTTAGAGGCTGACCTTTAACCCCACTGACCCCAGAGGCTGACCTTTAACCCTACCATGACTGCCTCCTGCTCTGGAAGGAGTCAGGTTGGGCGTGGGTTCCCGCTGGTGCTGGACCACAGCTCAGGTGCAGGGGCCACAGTTCAGGTGCAGGGGGCCCACAGCTCAGGTTGGGGGGGCCACAGCTCAGGTGCAGGGGCCACAGCTCAGGTGCAGGGAGGTGGAGGCAGCTGCTTGGCCACAGCTCAGGTGCAGGGGCCTCAGCTCAGGTGCAGGGGGCCCACAGCTCAGGTGCGGGGGCCACAGCTCAGGTGCAGGGGGCCCACAGCTCAGGTGCAGGGGCCACAGCTCAGGTGCAGGGGCCACAGCTCAGGTGCAGGGGGCCCACAGCTCAGGTGCGGGGGCCACAGCTCAGGTGCAGGGGCCACAGCTCAGGTGCAGGGCGGTGGAGGCGCTGCTGGGCCCTGAGCCAGGCTGGGTTTAGACAGGAGGGCAGACATAGAGCCCTGAGTGGCCAAGGCCTGCGAGGGGGGCAGAGCTCTGCTGACAGCAGCGCACGCTGGAGGCCCAGGTCTCCAAAGGGTGGTGAGTGGGCAAGGCTGCGAGCGAGCTGCAGGACTGGCCCGTTTCCGAAAGAACAGTCCCGCTGCAGGAAGGTGGAGGCGTGCTCTGCCTCCGCTCACAGCCTCTGCCTTCGCTTCGGGTGAGGCTGGGCCTGGGTTTGTGATCAGCCCCCTCCGCACGTCCTGGGCTGGCACAGCACCCGGTGATGTGGGAAAGCGCGGTTCATGCCTGAGAGCAGGGGGAGCAAGAGAAGCAGAGCTCAGGAGCCCGTGCCTTTCGTCTGTGCACACGCAGCTGCCGGTGGGACGTTACACATCTTATCAGAAAGCGCCAGCAGCACCATCTCTCCTGACCGTGTTGGCGGGAGAGTTTTCCCAGTCAAGGACGTGAGGAGAGCTCATTCTCTATTGACCCCTGTTATGCACGCTTCCACGAGCCGGTCACGTTTCACGATCCCCTCGCTCTGGAAGGAAGGGGTTTGCACCAGCCCCGGGTGCCCAGGCTTCATGCCACAGCAGGCGTGGGGCAGCGAGGCTTGAGCCTGGCGCTTCGTGGCCGCAGCACCGAGACAGGTGCTTGGTGAGACCCACGTCCCCAGCTGCCGAGGGACGCGGCTGTGCTGTCACAGCAGCGAGGAGCCACAGGGAGCGGACCCTGCCTGCGGCCGGTGCCCGGGGCTCCCTGCTCCCAGGGCCCGGCGCTGCGCCTGCCTGGGATCCGCGGACAAGGGCCGGTCCGTGTGGGTCTGCCCGGGTCTGCAGGGTGGACTGCGTAGCTCCTGCCTCATGTCACAGCTGCCCCTCGGGCTGGAGAGGAAGCCGTGGGCCGGGCCCCGGTGGCCGGCGGCAGGACTGTCCCTGCTGAGAAGGCATCTTACACCGAGCATTTCCCCCTGCCAGAGGATCTCATAACGGATCGGATGGCAAGCGCGTCTCCGAGAGCCCCTGTGGGTGGCTTTATGGCGGGTGCAGCCGGACTGGAAGAGCTCGGGAAGCCACAGACGGGGTAGAAGACAGTTCGCTGGGCCGAGAGACGTGGATTCCCTCCCTGGCAGCACTCACTGCCTCTGAGCAGCCCAGGCCCAGGACACCTTGATTAAACTCCTACCTGGGCCAAGGAATCCTGCGGGCGTGGTCAGGGCGGGCGCGGCCACAGCAGACGCCCTGAGGGTGTGGCCCCCTTTCTGCTTCCCTGGAAAACGCCTCCCGCCAACTCGCCAGGGGGGCTCAGCGTCCGCCCTGCGTCTCTCTGGCCCAGGGCACAGCGGCTGTTCCCAAGGCCCAGCGTCTGCACTGACGCTGCCCTCTGAGCGCTGTAGGTGCCGCGGACGACAGCTGGTGCACTTCCTTTTTTCACTCCTCACCGAGGATAATTTCCCATCGGTATTTAGAGAGAGGGTGGGAGAGGGGGAGAGACAGACAGAGAAACATCGATGTGTGAGAAACACATCGATTGCCTCCCACACGCACCCCGACCGGGGCTGGGGATCGAGCCGGAGACCGAGGGGCATGCCCTTGACCGGAATCGAACCCGGGACCCTTCCGTCCGAGGGCCGATGCTCTAACCACTGGGCCAGGCCTACCAGGGCTGTTTGTGCACTTTGGACATCACTGCCCTGGGCTCTGTCCCAGCAGCCTGCTGGCTAGAGTGGGGAGAAGCGAGGCAGAGGTTCCGAGGGACCCGTGCTGACCTCGGTTCAGATGGAGGCAGAGCGGGAGGCAGGGCAGCGTGCTGTGAGGGCGCCTCGCCTGCTGCTCTCGGGGGCCTGCAGCCTGTGGGGGAGGCGGGCCCGGGCCTCCTTTGCTCTGCAGGTCACTGTTGTGTGTTCTCTCCCAGGACTTGTGCAAGGACTGCCCCCCGGGACCCCCGGGCCTGCCCGGCCTGCCGGGCTTTAAGGGGGACAAAGGGCTCCCGGGAAAGCCAGGGAGAGACGGCACAGACGGGAAGAAGGTGAGGAGCGGAGGGGTGTCACCTTGGAGGTCCCAGGGCTCCGCCGGGTTCCAGTGGGCCAGCCCCGTCCAGGGCGTGACCCCGGGGGCGGCTGGTTGGGCTGTGGGAGGGCCTGGCTGCCACACCGCGGACCAGTTGGCTGTGGGTCCACCTGTGAGTCCACAGCCAGCGCCCTCTGCTCCCCCAGGGGGAGGCCCCGGAATAGGAGTCGCCGGGTGATGGGTCGCTGGTGACTGGGCGTGGGCTCCCACACTCCTTCTTTTTTTTAAAGAGATGGGACATTTTAAAAAAATACTTTTATTGATTTCAGGGAGGGAGGGAGGGAGGGATAGAAACATCCATGATGAGAGAATCACTGATCAGCTGCCTCCTGCACGCCCCCCACTGGGGATCGAGCCCACAGCCGGGGCATGTGTCCTGACCACGGGGAATCAAACGTGACCTCCTGGTTCCTAGGTCGGGCTCTACCACCGAGCCACCCGGGCCAGGCAGGACACTCATTCCTGTTCTCTCTGTTCCTGCTGCAGGGAGAGGCCGGGCCCAGAGGCCTTCCTGGGCCCCCAGGAACTGCGGGCGCACAGGTCAGTGAGCTCCTTCCTCCGCTGTCTCCCTGCTTAGTGTGAGGGAGGAGGAGCACTGTCAGGGGGAAGGATGGTTGACCAGCAGAAACCCCACGTTCAAGGTCCCACCAGGGCACGGACGCTCCCGCGACCTTGGGCCGGGCAGGGTCACTCCCCTTCGTCCAGTCTCGGGTTGTTCGCGTACAAACACCCGAGGGGTTGGCAGCACGTGATGGGCTGTGGGACTGGGATGTGCAGTCTTACTGGTTAAGGCGCTTTTCCTTTGGAGCTGTGTGGCCTTCGGCAGAATCCTTGACCTCTCTGGGCCTCACCTTCACCTCTCCCTAACGACAGTAAGAACGGCCTCCGCGGCATGTTAGTGTGGGAGGATGTAGGCCCGGGGAGAACGTGGCTCTCGTAACATCCGTTAGGCAAGTGCTGGGCGAATGCCGATGCGTGTGGATGGTGTTGGTGACCCGCACAGGAGTGAGGCTCGCCCTGCGGCTCCCAAAGCAGTGGGTGCTCTGGCTGCCGGAAGGAGTGTCTGGCTGTGGCCTTGGCCCTCTGGGGACAGCAGTTAGCTCTAAGAAGAGACTGCATGAGCGCTGGCACGGGGCCAGGGAGGGGAGGGGGCCACCTGCCACCCTCATCCCCGTCCCCCAACCCTGGGGCTCTCCTGGGCCCTCCCTGACCCCCCTGTGGCCTCTGCGGCTGCACGCTGCGGCCACCACCCATTCCAACGTTTTAAAAAAGTGCCGCCGCGGCAGCGGTCCCTGTGGCCCGCCTGGGACACAGCGTGGCTCGGCCGCCCAGAGAGGCAACATCAACCGTCAGGAGGCGAAGGCGCTGGGGCAGACCTTCCGGTTGGGATCCCCTCTGACCTGGGACGGTTCTCACCTCTCGCCCTTGTTTCCTCTCTTTCCACCCGTCGCTGCCTCAGTCCGGGAGCATTCTCACCAGCCATCCCTTTATTTATTTATTTATTTATTCATTTTTAATATATTTTTATTGATTTCAGAGAGGGAGAGGGAGAGAGAGACAGAAACATCAACGATGAGAGAGAATCACTGGTCGGCTGCCTCCTGCACGCCTCCCACTGGGGGTTGAGCCCACAGCCCGGGCCTGTGCCCTGACCGGGAATCAAACCCTGACCTCCTGGTTCATAGGTCGATGCTCAGCCCCTGAGCCACGCTGGTCTGGCCCAAGCGTCCCTTTAAACAGTTCCCCCCAAGTCAGGAGATGGCGAGTGGGGGCAGAGATGGGCCACACTTCCAGGCCTGAGGCTGTGTGGGGAGAAGAGAGAGGGGTGAGTTGGTGACTCGCAGGGTAGGCAGGTAGGCAGGCGGGCCGGTGGGCACCGAGCGTGGGGGGCACAGCCCTGGCTCTGGAGGCCAGCTGCTCCCCAGCCTGGCTGCACCTCTTCTGCGCTGACGGACACTTGCTGGCAGGGTGTGGGATCTGGGCGGTTCGTTAACTTCTCTGAGCCTCAGGCCCCTCCCCGGGCCGAGCTCACGGAGAGGATGAGGTAGGCGGCGTTCCCAGAGCGCCCGCGATGGTGCAGGCTCGGAGGGAGCGTGGGACACGCGGGAGGAACTCTGAGCGCCCGCAGTCATCGCTGCTCCAGTGATAGCAGCATCGCACGCGGCTGCAGGCTTCCTGTCTGTACTGCGACAGCAGCCCCACCTCGCGGCGTCATCTCGTTGGCTAGATTAGAAAGCATAGATGTATTGAATACGTGTATATATACACTAGTATAAATATATTTTTGTATCAGCTCAGGATATTAACATGGAAGTGCGTGAAGCGGGTCTCACTGGGGGAGCCCGGCAGAGTGCCCAGCGAAGAGGGGGCGGGGCTCGGGGAGTGTCAGCCCTCTCTCCTGGGAGGAAGCCAGTCAGGTTGGGGCGCTTGGCTGGCTTTGAGGCCCACCTGCGTGGAGAGGAGACGAGGACGGCCGTGGAGATCCGGGAGCCGCCACGTTTTCATTGTCAGGAGACGGGGCTGGGAACCACGCCAAGCCCAGACCGAGGCTGGAGTGGGAAGGAAGCATTTGCTTTGGAAGCAGTTGTCCTAAATGTCAGAGGGCCCGTGGCCGACCCCCGTCCCATCTCTTCCCTGAGAGCATAACGGGGCTGCAGACGGTGCTGGCTTCGTAGGCTTGAGAGCAGTAGAAAGAACCCACGCTGAGATGTGGGAACAAGTGCCCCCCCCGCCCCCCCCCGTTTTCCTGCTCGACACGGGGCACGGGTTCCTGTGGCATTCCGCCCCCACGGCCCCCGGAGGCGGGGTGCCGTGCTCAGCAGTCAGTATCGTCAGGAACTGCGGCCACGGTGCATCCTTCCGGGGCAGGGCTGGACGTGATGTTTCAGCGAGAGAACTGGGGGTTCTGGACCAGGAAGGCCCCACTAGCCCAGTGGTTCCCGACGTGGTGCACGCCCCACCGGGGGGCAGTTTGATGTTTAAGGGGGGCAATTCAAGAATGAGTTACTAACAGTGAATTTTGTGCATTTCTTACGGTTCTAGGGGCCTCATATACAGCATATAAACTTACATTGTGACATATTTATGCATCTCAGTTCTCTATTATATGTTCTGAAACTTTACTTGCTATTTCTTCATATCACTTCATATCATTGTTATTTTTTATAACTGTATATATATATATATATATATACACACACACACACATATATATATATATATGTATATATATATATGTATATATATAATTGATTTTTTTACAGAGAGGAAGGGAGAGGGAGAGAGAGTTAGAAACATTGATGAGAGAGAAACATCAATCAGCTGCCTCCTGCACACCTCCTACTGGGGATGTGCCCGCAGCCAAGGCACATGCCCTTGACCAGATTCAAACCTGGGACCCTTGAGCTCGCAGGCCGACGCTCTATCCACTGAGCCAGACCGGTCAGGGCTATAGCTGTTTCTTAGTGATGTCTTCCTCAGGACTTCAGCTGTCCTTTCGTTCTTTCATTTTTCTCTCTCACGGGTGCCATGTTCTCTGGAAGCTTGTTTAGACCAAGTTCATGGCCTTTTCGGCTTCCTCCCCGTGACCAGGAGCTCACTTTTTGAAGAATAAGAATTCTATGTCACGGGGCACCAGGGTGTCAGAGATCCTCGGGGGCCACGGCCAAGAAAAGGCTGGGAACCGCTGGGCCAGGTGGACCTCGCCCATCCTTCCTTCACTGATGAGCAAACTGGGAGCCAGGCCCGGCTCAGGGATGCGGAGATGCGAGACCACAGGCCTGGAACCGGAGCCGACCGACTCGCTGCCAAAGATGAGCTCTCGCTGCACCAGGCCTTCTCTCAGGCGCCGGGACCTTCTCCTGTAACCACGTCTCCCGAAGCACATCTGTTCTCCAGCGACTGCAGGGCCAGCGAAGGGGCCGCTCAGAGACGGGCCTGTGAGCGCTGCCTCGGGCTGGGCTCTGATGGCGTGCGTGGCAGGCCGGGTGTTACAGTGTTTTCCTAGCCAGTGATGCCGACGACGATGGTGGTGACAGCAAGGACGAGAGGGCGATGGCCAGTGTTCACTGGGAGCCAACAGTGCACATGCCCCTAGCCTGAGCGTGCTGCGGACTTGAGCTCACTGAGCCGCACAGCGTGGTCACAGACGCTGCGATTCTCGTTTAGAAGCCAGGACACAGAGTGGAAGGACTTGCCGAGGGACTCACGTCAGTAAATGGCCAAGGCGTGATTCACACCCAGAGTGATGCGAAATGGCCATTGTCACCAGTGCATTGAGCTCTTCCAGTGCCAGAGCTCCGTGCTAAGCGTGTTCCACGTCTTCTCTGGTTTTACGTTCCTAACGTTTCCCGGGGTAGGCGATCGCCATTGTCTCTGTTTGTTGATAACAAGGCCAATGTAGGGTTTAGCTGACCAGCTCAAGGTCCTGCAGGGGGTCAGGGAGGCTGCCCCGCCCATCACCCGCTCAGCTCCCCACTCCTCACCCCATACCTGCCGGGCAGTGCCCAGACACCGCTGGTCCTGCTCCCCTCCCTGCCCCCCTGTAACACCCCACGTTCCTCCCACCTGACCCTGCTCTCTGCATCCTGAACCTTCCAGCCCTCCCCCACCCCCCGCCCCGGCACACTGTAGCCAGAGGAGCCCTTCTGAAACGCGGGGCGGCCACACCTCCTCCTCGTGGTTTCCAAAGCCCCCAGCTCCATCCATATTCAAGGATCGACCACGAGGCTCTCGGAAGGGGGCTCTGCCTGTCTCCCCAGCCCATTTCTCCTGCCCCACCAGCACCCCACGGCCCGGTCACCCCTCCCATGGGCAGTCCTTCAGACTTTATTTCTGTTGCGGACACCCGCTGGGTCTGCAGCAGGGACTTTCTCTGTGACTGGAGAAGGAGCGGGGAATGAGCGATGAGTGGGTGAATGAGCACACGCAGACGCCCCCTTTCGCAGTGTAGCTCTAGCGAGATTCGCACTGACTTGCGTTCTTGTTCTTGAAGGGAAGTGCAGGAGAGCGCGGAGCAGACGGCGAGGCGGGGCCGAAGGGCGACCAGGTAAGCGCGCGGGGATGAGCCGCCCCCTGGAGCGGGGAGGCTGTCTCTCCCGCACCTCCCACCGCTTCCTGAGCGCAGGGGGCTTCGAAACATCACACGTCCTGCTTCCCATCTGGATTCCTCTGGATCCTGGTCACGCTCCCACCCCCAGTTCTCCGAGGAGCCTGCTTTTCATTGGTTTTGTGTGAATCCTCTCCTGAGAACATTTTCCCATGGATTTTTAAAAATATGTATTTTTATTGATTTCAGAGAGGAAGGGAGAGGGAAAGAGAGAAACGTCAGTGATGAGAGAGAATCATGGATCGGCTGCCTCCTGCACGCCCCACACAGGATCGAGCCCACAACCCGGGCCTGTGCCCCAACCTGGAATGGAACTGTGACCTCCTGGTTCCGAGGTCGATGCTCAGCCACCGAGCATGCCGGCCGGGCCCGCTGCGTTTCGGATGAGCCGTGGAAGGCACTGCAGTCCGTGGTGGACGGTGCAGCTTGCGTTCAAGGGGCAGGAGGGGAGGTGGACGGCAGGAAGTCGTTTATTTCAGGGCGGTTTGCTTGGCTTTGTAACGCGGTTGTGTGAAACGTTTTTGATTTATTTTTATTGTTGATAGTATTACAGCTACCTCCCATTCCCCCCCTCCCACACTTCACACTTGTTTAGTTCTTTCTAAAATTCGCCTGGACTCCTCTCCGCATGGAGACAAGGGTCTTTTCCTAAAATAACTGTATGATTGTCGCAGTGCGGGCACACGGCCCCTGTAACCCGCTGGGGCTTCCGCTGTGTCTGTGCGTCTGCTTGTTTCCCAGCTGTTGCCAGGGGGCCCTGCCCTCGCACGTACCAACGAGAGCGCGTCAGGGAGGACCCTGTGCCAGCCACGTGTTCTCAGCTGTCGTGGCCGCTCTCCCCATCTGTCTCCTCACTCACTCCCACGCCTTTTTCTCTTTTTCCCAGGGACGCCCCGGAGTTCCAGGCCTCATGGGGCCCCCGGGGAGCCCTGGGCCGCCGGTAAGCACCGTCTTCAGTCCCCTCCTCTTTCGACTCTGTCCCCTGAGCACCCCCCCCTTCTCACTCAGATGCTGTCTCCCCAATGTCTCTGTGTCCGAGATGAGCCCAGCCAGTGGGCAAGGCAGAGGCTGCCTTGGAAATGCATAAGCTCAGGCCGCTGGGCAGGGGGCAGGGCCCAGGGCGTGAGAGCGCATGTTGCTTCGTGCTCAGAGCCGTGCTCCTGACCGCGGCCAGGCGCACACACACTCACTTTCCGCTTGGTCGTCCTTAGGGAGCCGATGGAGTCGCGGGAGCTGCCGGACCGCCAGGCACCCAGGGGCCACCGGTACGTTCCTCCATCTGGGTCTGGGTCTGGCTTTCCCAGAAGCCCAAGTGCTCGCCCACCCTGCCCTGGTCCTCCCTCCGCCCCGCCCCCCGAGGGTCTGTCACTCCTAGTCCACCGCCGGGGCCACCTTCCACCTGGCCTCTAAGGTAAAGGCTCCGGTGACATGACCTGGGACCTGAGACCAGGATTCAGTTACAGCCAGCACAGGCCCACGTGGAGCCCATCTCCCCGTCCCTCGGGGTGGCTTCTGTGTGAGCAGGCGCAGGGAGAGGGAGGGCTTAGCGCTGACCCCCTGAGCCTGTGGTGATGCGCCAGGGAGCGTGCCATGCGAGGTAGCCGCTGTCAGCCAGTTGTGCAAAAGGCAGAGTGTCGCTAAGGGAGGGGACGCCAGGGGTCAAGGCCTGGGAACCACGACTGGTGAGCTGGCTCTGGATCAAGCCTTCGTCTCAGACCCTCAGTCCTGCTCACGCGGGGCTTCCAGAGCCTCTCCTGGACTCCGTGGGCAGAGGGGGCCCCAGGGGCAGGCATCGGGGCGTGGCCACTGTGCACACACTCGCTCGAAGGACCACATGGCGAATGAATGTCCCTGATCTCAGTGACCGCCCGGAGCATTAGGAAGGTCCTGAATCCTGATCCCCACTTTATTACTAAGGAAAGGAGGGATCAGAGAGGCGAAGCTACCAGTTCAGGGTCGCACAATGGGGAAGGGTCAGCACCAGGTCACAGGGGAAAGGTCAGCGCCAGGTACAAACCCTCCTCAGGAATCGCAGAGTCATGTTCCAGGTCTGGCTAAGCCGCAGGTCAGGGCCGGCGCCTCTGGACTCTGGTGCCAAGAGGACAGCTTCCTCCTGCTCAGATACCTTTTCCTCATCCGCTTCCAATCGCATCCCTCCTCAGTCCCTGTGACAGGGCCAGGATGGGACCCAGGCTACACACCAGGCTGCCTAGTCATGTGCTGCTCGGACCCCTGGCCGGGGAGCGACGCCGGAGGCAGGAGGCAGGAGCAGAGCACCGTTGTTTCTCACCAACGACCCCCCTCCCCACCCCCCCCGCCGAGCCCTCGAAGGCAGTTCTGTGTGACATCATCAGCCTGCAGAACAGCCAGTTCGAGAGATTTGATGGTGCTTTTCTGTCTTGGATCTTTTAGGGGAAAGAAGGTCCCCCCGGCCCCGAAGGCCCATCGGGGTTACCCGGAATCCCAGTAAGTGACATTTTAAAAAATCCAATTTCTCTCCTACACAAGTAAGCAAACAAAACTGTGTTTCACCTTCGTTAAAGCAAGACAAGGTTGCCAGGGGAGTTGTGTGTGTTATCGAATACTAGTGTCCCGGTGCACAGATTCGTGCACATTGAAATTAATTAGAAGAAATGTTTTAATATCGCTATTCACCCTTTCTCTATAATAGAAGTGTCAGAGATGAAAGAAAATTAGTAAAATGTATATGAAAATAATATATAAATTGATTAATAAATAATAACAACAGGATATAACAACAAAATCATGATACAAAAACAATAAAAACACGATATAAAAACAATGACTGGTAAGTGGATTAAACTCATTCTAATATCTCCCTGTATACCACATTAAGAGTAAAAACACTTTCAGAGTGCTTAACTAATGTCAACGAACACAAAGACATTCACGATGGACAATTACAGACTGAAACACGCATGCGATTGGCGCCAGTGAGAGCTTTATATGTATTGTGCATGAGTGTGTCAATGTTTAATTTTAAATTGCCAGTGCGTGTTGGACATTCGGCCGGTCACTTAGCCTTTTATATATATAGATAAAAGAAAAATAGTCACTCAATTAAATTGAATTTTTGGTGGGGTCTATCTTAGTATCATTCTTTTATGTACATATTTATTGTTGTTTCCTTATTTAAATAGTATTTTTGTCTCTCCACACATATATGTGTATGCATGTATACATATGTGTATGTGAATGGTGTCTATATATGCCCATACATTTAAGACAATAGAATCATGTATGCATACAGAATTGAGATAATTAATTATTGTGATAATATAAACATTTTCTACTTTCCACGCTGGTATTAAATGTTCATAAATTCCACCTACAGTCCATCTCATAAATGTCCCCTAATATGTGCGCTCATGTCTCTGTTGCCTCATGAATCTGTTTACAGTTAGTTTTAAGTCTGCAGTAGACTAGCTTGCATGCATAGCCCCTTTCTGATTCTGTGCGATGGTCCCTAAGGTGGGGTACTTGTCAGAGGCTAGTCCTGTCTGAGGTTCTAGGATCAAGCTGCATGATTTCTGGCCACAAGTGCTGGGCTTTTTAACTCAGCAGCCTTCCCACCAGGATGGAGCTCTCCGCTGTGTTAGCAACACGGCCGGTCCGGAGAGGCCAGGGCTGCCTTCTCCGCTGGGAACGAATCCTTGCCTGTGGCTGCAGTCTGGCCGGTGCCCGCTTCTGGGGCCTCCATGCCCCCCGCCCCCCCCCCTGCCGCCACCGTGCCTTCTTTCCTTTCAGCCATACTGGCTTCATTCTGGTTCCTAGGACACCCGCATCCTCCCCTCTCCTGGCCACAGGGCCTTTGCACGTGCATTCCTGTCTGCCCAGAAAGCCCTCTCCTCACCCCTAGTGAACAGCAGATGCCTTTGACCTTTGCAGCCCCTCGTGAGCTCCAGGAGCCGTGCTGAGTGCTGTCCATCATTCAGTGTCCTCCTCATCTTGGTCAGCACTGGCGTCTCCCCCTCCTCACCGCCGTGCTCAGAGCCCAGACACGAGGCCCATCGTCCCACGTTTGACCTCAGGAATGTGTCCTGGAGGGCCTCCTCTAGATCGACAGCAATAACGAAGAAACGTTTGCAATCTCTCGATCTTTTTATTATTTGCCAGACACTGCGGACCAGACACCCAAGCCCGAATCTCAGTGCTGGGGAAACACCAGGAAATCAGACCAGTTCTGGTGGTTGAAACGCCTTTTTAGCTGCTACGTGTGAATGGAGCTGCGTGTGTCCCCCTGCCCCATGCATCTTGGGACAGATGACCCATGTGAGTTTCTCTTGCAGGGAGCAGAAGGCAAAGAGGGCAGGGACGGAAAACCTGGCAGCCCCGGAGAGCCGGTAAGGGACTGACTTCTCACCATTCCATGGGCCCAGGTAGCGCTTTCTCGGTAACAGCCGCTACGTGTCCAGGAGCTGCTCCAGCCTGGGCACAGTGAAGGCTACTTTCTATGCATTATTTCTGCCACTTCTATACTTTAGGGACATGGATGGATAGATGATGGATGGATACACAGGTAGATGGATAGATGATGGATGGATGGATACACAGGTAGATGGGTAGATGATGGATGGATACACAGGTAGATGGATAGATGATGGATGGATGGATACACAGGTAGATGGGTAGATGATGGATGGATACACAGGTAGATGGATAGATGATGGATGGATACACAGGTAGATGGATAGATGATGGATGGATGGATACACAGGTAGATGGGTAGATGATGGATGGATACACAGGTAGATGGATAGATGATGGATGGATGGATACACAGGTAGATGGATAGATGATGGATGGATGGATATACAGGTAGATGGGTAGATGATGGATGGATACACAGATAGATGGATAGATGATGGATGGATGGATACACAGATAGATGGATAGATGATGGATGGATACACAGATAGGTGGATAGATGATGGATGGATACACAGATAGATGGATAGATGATGGATGGATACACAGATAGGTGGATAGATGATGGATGGATACACAAGTAGATGGATAGATGATGGATGGATACACAGGTAGATGGATAGATGATGGATGGATACACAAGTAGATGGATAGATGATGGATGGATGGATACACGGGTAGATGGATAGACAGGCAGCCTTTTGAGTTGTCTGCTGCATAATTTTATATTGGAGTCATTTGAGCCATAATTACAATAATAAAGAATGCCATATAGAGACTCTGGAGCCAAAATGCCTGGGTTAGAACCCCAGCTGTGTGACCTTGAGCAGATCGCTCACCCTCTCTGTGCCTCAGTGTTTGGCCTGAAGGGGAACAGCAGCCTCCCTCATTGGGTTCCAGTGATAGTCTCCCATGAAGTGCTCCATTCTACTGCATGTTGAACACCCTGAACAGTTGCTGTTGTGAGCGTTTTTCTGCTGGTAACGGGCCAGTGATGGGATGGCCAGCCCACCGACTAGGGGCCAGAAGCCAGGCCCCTATTCCCTCCGATCACAGAGACCAGTGAGGGGGTGGCCCTAACTTACAGCTGAGACCCAGACCCAGACAGAGAAGGGCACCCCGCGGTCTCACAGCTAGGCTTGGATAGCGGTTCCAGCCAACCCGCTGGAAATCGGATTGTGACCCACCCTCCTCTCTCTACAACTTTCTCTCTGAGTCCAAGGATGCCCACACCCCCACCCCTCGCCACGTGGGCCCCATCGGACCCTCCAGGTGCAGATGCTGTGCACCCTGGGCCGGGGCAGGCGCCCCGCTGTAAGGAGGGCCCCTCGCGCACTGGCTCTCGGTCATGGCCTGGCTCCACCCAGGGCAGTGTGAGCTGCTGGTGGCGAAGAATTGGAACAGTGAGAGGGAGGACCAGGCCCCGCCAGGAGGCACGGCCGCCGGGGCGAAGAGCGGCCTCTTGGTGTCCACGCAGTGGGCGTCAGGCCGCCTGTGCCATGGTTCACTCGGCCACGTTTCCTTGAGCCTCCGTGTCCCCAGTTGTAACGTGCGGTCGTTACCAGCTGCCGGGAGGGGCCGGTGGGGAGGTGAGCCCTTTAGGACGGGGAGTCTGCGTCACTTCTCCAGCAGCCGGGGCGCCTCCGAGAAGGCGAGGCCGAGGAGCCAGCACGTCCCAGGGGCAGCGGGCCGGGTGCGGGGTGACGGTGTGAATGGGTGACAGTGGACCGCAGAGCCGGGGTGGGGCTGACAGGGAGGCAGGGATGGGCGTGTGGAATGTAGTGCTCGGGAGCCCAGGCAGCAAGCATCGGGGGATCCCTTACGCTCTCCGCAACCCCTCTCTTCCTCTTTCCTCAGGGCAAAGCAGGAGAGCCGGGCCTGCCAGGACCAGAGGGTGCCCGCGGGCCCCCCGTAAGTGGTGTGCATGTGTGAACATGTGTGCGTGTGCGTGTGTGCACATGTTTTTGTGTGCTTGCATGTGTGTGAGTGTGTGCATGTGTGTGTAAGTGTATGTGTGCATGCGTATGTGTGTGTGTATGTGACTGTATGGCTGTGTGTGTGAGTGTGTGCATGAGAGTGTGAATGTGTGACTGACTGTGAGTGTGTGACTATATGACTGTGTGTGTGTATGACTGTGTGTGAGTGTGTGACTGTATGACTGTGAGTATGTGTGTTGTGTATGTGCACATGTTTTTGTGTGCTTGCATGTATGTGAGTGTGTGCATGTGTGTGTAAGTGTATGTGCGCATGTGTGTTAGTGTGTGTGTATGTGTGTGAGTGTGTGACTGTATGGCTGTGTGTGTGTGTATGACTGTGTGAGTCTGTATGGCTGTGTGTGTGTATGACTGTGTGTGAGTGTGTGACTGTATACTGTGTATGTGTGTATGACTGTGTGTGAGTGTGTGTATGACTGTGTGTGACTGTGTGACTGTATGGCTGTGTGTGTGTGTGTGTATGACTGTGTGACCATATGGCTGTGTGTGTGAGTGTGTGTGAGTGTGTGTGTGTATGACTGTGTGTGAGTGTGTGGCTGTATGACTGTGTGTGTGAGTGTGTGTGTGTGTGAGTGTGTGTGAGTGTGTGAGTGTGTGTGAGTGTGTGTGTGTGAGTGTGTGTGTGTGAGTTTGTGTGAGTGTGTGTGTGTGAGTGTGTGAGTGTGTGTGAGTATGTGTGTTGTGTATGTGCACATGTTTTTGTGTGCTTGCATGTATGTGAGTGTGTGCATGTGTGTGTAAGTGTATGTGCGCATGTGTGTTAGTGTGTGTGTATGTGTGTGAGTGTGTGACTGTATGGCTGTGTGTGTGTGTATGACTGTGTGAGTCTGTATGGCTGTGTGTGTGTATGACTGTGTGTGAGTGTGTGACTGTATACTGTGTATGTGTGTATGACTGTGTGTGAGTGTGTGTATGACTGTGTGTGACTGTGTGACTGTATGGCTGTGTGTGTGTGTGTGTATGACTGTGTGACCATATGGCTGTGTGTGTGAGTGTGTGTGAGTGTGTGTGTGTATGACTGTGTGTGAGTGTGTGGCTGTATGACTGTGTGTGTGAGTGTGTGTGTGTGTGAGTGTGTGTGAGTGTGTGAGTGTGTGTGAGTGTGTGTGTGTGAGTGTGTGTGTGTGAGTTTGTGTGAGTGTGTGTGTGTGAGTGTGTGAGTGTGTGTGAGTGTGTGTATGACTGTGTGTGACTGTGTGACTGTATGGCTGTGTGTGTGTGTGTGTATGACTGTGTGACCATATGGCTGTGTGTGTGAGTGTGTGTGAGTGTGTGTGTGTGTGTGAGTGTGTGTGAGTGTGAGTGTGAGCTGTCCCTGGTGGAATAAAGCATCAGCCGCACGGCTAAGACGCGGTGGGTAAGGTCTCTGAGACGGTTGGGCCCGGGGTTCAGGCCCCTCCTTCGGGACCCGGGGCTCCGCGGCGGGCTCAGTGCTTCCATGCGCGGTTGTGCAGCGTCTTCCAGCCTGCAGCCACGGGCCGTGTCGTGGTTCTAAGGCTCCTTGGTCCTGTCCTCCTGGTTTTCGTCCCCAGGGCCTTTCCCTGGACGATAGAACCTGAGCAGGAGCCTTCGTTTTAGCTTCGAACACTTCCCATAGCTAAAGGTTCTTGTTGCAGAACAGTAACGATGACGATGGTAATAGTTTAAAATATGGAGGAGAAGACAGGTACTTGTAATGCTACAACCCAGAGAGGTAACGCTCTGGAAATGGTCATGATGTTCTCTTGGTCTTTTTTAAGTGCATGAATTCTGACCTTTATGGGCCCCCATCTCTACCTGGTGTCAGGCCATCAGAGATAACGGCTAGTTTCCTATAAAAATGCACTCATTCTATATGTTTTGGGGTTGTTGAGGATTTTTGTGGGTTTTTTTTTTTGTGTGGATTTGTTTGTTTTTGCTAAATACTTTACTCCTTCGTAATTTTTAAATTGTTTACACAAATCCTTAAATTTGTTTTTGAAAAAAGTACTATCTTTAATGAAAATTCTAAAATCCAATTATCTGGCAAGAAGGAGGAGATCAAACTGCCAGTTCTCTTTCCTTAATGTGTTTTTCTGTAAAAAAATCAATAACTTCGCTGGCCCACATTCAATACGGAGGAAATAAACACAGATCCATGCCCTTTTCGCCGAATCCTGCTGCTGCCCACCCGGTCACACCGGGAGGAGACCCTCGGGGTGGAGAAGGCACCTGCGTGGGGCTCAGACCCAGATGGGCGATTTCGGTCCAGGTGGCGCCTGCTGATTGGGCGGGAGGGCTTCCTGGCAGTTGCCATGGAGACCCAGGTGCTAGGGCCTGTGTTGGGGCAGGACCCAGCCCAGTAGTGTGAGGCCAGGAGGAGGAGGAGGAGGAAGCATGAGGCCAGGCCACACCCGGCTGCTACCCCACCACCTGGGGCACGTGTGGGGCCAGCCCTGCCGTGCTGTGACTGAGCGGGAGGAAGGGCCCTCGCCTGGGCCGCGGGCATCGGGGACATGGCCAGCGCCCAGCACAGAGCAGGGCCCAGGTGGAGAGAGAGAGGAGTCAGGACCCGCCCGGCCATCTCGCAGGGTGCCTGCCCCTCCCTCTCGCCAGCCTGCCCTCCGATGGGATAACTCGGGTCTCTCTCCCCTAGGGCTTCAAGGGACACACGGGCGATGCTGGCGCCCCCGGCCCCCGGGTAAGTGATGTCCTGCCGCGAAGGTCGTCCCAGGTGGGCCTGGCTGGCACTTCCAGACACTGGGCTCCTGGGCCCTGCAGGCCAGTGCGACACCTTGTCACCCGAGAAGCCTAACGCGTCATCCCTCGCCTGGTCTAGTTTTTCTAGAAATTTCTTTTGAGTGGGGGGGGCGGGGGAGGGCAGACGCTGACTTACAAACAATTGGACCAAGTCAGCTGGAATCCGGGATGGCACCGGGCCGGGCTGCACAGAGCTCACGTGAGGAGAGCATCGGTTTATCCTTCAGGATAAATGCCCTGAACAGAAGGCCCTGCTGTGCCCTGTGAATGGGGAGAAGCTGGGGGTGGGGGTCAGCAGGTGAGGAGGCAGAACTCCAGGCGGTGTGCCCGGCCCTTCGCTGCTGTTCCCTGCAGCTCAGAGGGGCGCACACGGCCCAGGCCTCGCACTGGCCTTGTGGGCACCGCAGCCCTAGCGTGGCCCGGGCCCGGGGCGCCTGCTGTGGGCCTCCGCCTCCCCTCGCTGGCACTCAGCGTCTGAGACCCTGGTGTTCTGCATCTCCCTCCCTCACCGCAGCTGCTTCCTTTCTGCTTTTCCTTCCAGGGAGAGCCCGGGGCCATGGGGCCCCCCGGCCGGGAGGGCTCACCAGGAAAAGATGTAAGTGGGCGTCCTGGGGGCCTGGCTGGGTCTGTGGGAGCAGGCGTGTAGGGGAAGTGCAAAGGGCTTCACCGAAGGACCCAGGGGCCCCCAGAAACTGTGCCGGGGAGGAGCTCCCAGGGGCCCCTGCGGGAGTAACGGGCAGTCCTGGTGAAATGCTCGCAGTTTGCTGGTCTCTTGGGTGGCAGGGTGAGTCCCGGTCCGCGTCTGTGTCCCATCACACGCCTGCCTGACTCGGCGATAACGCCCCTCTCTCTGTTCCAGGGGGATGCTGGACCCGCGGGGCCGCAGGGTCCCCAAGGACCGAGGGGCCCACCGGTGAGTTTGCTTTGAGACCCATGTGCGCCATGTGTCTGCAGGGCCTGTTACCATGGTGATACCTGTGGTTGACCCCGTAGCCCCACGTGCTGTTAAAAGCCCTTAGAACGTGGTGACCGTCCTAAGTCCCCCAGCATTCCGCCCACACCCCAACTCTTTTCTGGAACCACCTACCCACAATCAGAAATTTAAAAGGTGCCACCTGGTCGGGCAGGGCCCAGGCCCTCTGGGGCGTGCGTTGCCAGTGGGGGTGCTGTCACCCCAAGGGGCACACATTGGTTCTTATGGTGCCAGAAACCCTTCACGTATTAACCAGTGTGCACACAGAGCAGACACACACGTGTATAGCTGTGATGTTACCGTGTCCCAGGGGTAGTTAGGGAATAGGACACGGGAACAGGCAGGGAGGAGGGGGTGTGATAAGGTGGAGGCCGGGCCCCGGAGCCCCTAGGCCTTCACGGGCATCCCGACCCCTTCTGCCCTGGCATCGGGCTTCCGCCCCAGGATCCAGGCTTTTCTCTCGGCCTCGGCCTCAGCCGGGAGCATCTGCTTCCCTGACTCAGAGGCGGTCCCTCCAGCCCCAGCGGGTTGTCTCCACCTTGAACCAGACGCCGCCTGTGTACGATATCGGCAGAGCCCGGTGCCAGGGCTGCCCGGGCATCTACATAGCTCACTGAGTCCTCCCCAAACCCTGGGAGGCAGGTGCCGCTGCTGTCCCCGTTCACAGACGAGCACTGGAGGCACAGAGAGGTCGGGTAACTTGCCTGAGACCACACAGCGACTCAGGGGCAGAGCCAGGGCCTGGGCTCCAGCCCTTGGGTTCAAGGCTGCAGCTTAAGTCAGCACCTTCCTGGGCCACAGTTTGCGAGATTTCCTCCTCAGAACCACCACGTGGCAGGAGGGTCCTGGGGTGGGAGACTGGAGCTCAGGGCCATGGGGAGGGGCTGTGGCCGCCATCCCTGAGGGGCATGGACTCTGAGGGGATCCCCGATGACAAGCGGGACCTGAGCAGGGGCCTGCAGCCCAGGAGGGAGCCGGGTCTCCGCCCCGTCAGCCCCGAGTGAGCAGGTGGCAGGGGCCGCCGAGAGCCACCCTCCTGTGCACATCCGCCGTGTGGATGCCGGGAGCGGATGTGTCTTGGTGTCTACCCTCCCTGCAAACGGCGAGGGCCCCAGGGAGGAGGGGCAGAGCTACAGTTGGCACAGGGCTGGGCGAAGCGCGTATTTTTAGAGCCACACAGATGGGTGGTGGGTGGGCGGAGGGAGGGCCGCCCGGCAGCCTTCCCTGGAGGGGTGAGTGGGAGGGGGGCACACACACAGGCTGGCTGTGGCCCACACAGGCCCCATGCCTCAGTTTACCCACCTGTGCCAGCGACAACGACAGCTACGTGACAACTTTAAAAAATGTGTATTTTTATTGATTTCAGAGAGGAAGGGGGAGAGAGAGAGAAGCAGCAATGATGAGAGAATCATTGATCGGCTGCCTCCTGCACGCCCCGCACCGGAGATCGAGCCCACAACCTGGGCGTGTGCCCTGATAGGTTCATGGGTCGATGCTCAGCCACTGAGCCGTGCCGGCCGGACACACGTGCCCTTCCGAGGCCCAGGTGGCGGCCCTCCTTATGCTCCTACTGACAGCGCGTCCTCACGCGGTCGGGAGCACGCGGTGGGCTTCGGTCGCCAGGGCCCAAGCTCATGTCCCTTTCGGGCAGGTGGCCTGGCATTTCTGTGCTGGTTGGAGTGTGTGCCTGTGGTGAGCAGTGGGTGGGCCACTGGAGCTTGGCACATAGGGAGTGCCCGCAGGGAGTGCCTGCAGGGAGTGCCCGCAGCGAGTGCCCGCAGGGAGTGCCTGCAGGGAGTGCCCGCCTGCAAGGAGTGCCCGCAGGGAGTGCCCGCCTGCAAGGAGTGCCCGCAGGGAGTGCCCGCCTGCAGGGAGCGCCCGCAGGGAGTGCCCGCCTGCAGGGAGCGCCCGCAGGGAGCGACCGCAGCGAGTGTCCGCAGGGAGTGCCCGCAGCGAGTGCCCGCAGGGAGTGCCCGCAGCGAGTGCCCGCAGGGAGTGCCTGCAGCGAGCGCCCGCAGGGAGCGCCCGCAGGGAGTGCCCGCAGGGAGTGCCCGCAGTGAGTGCCCACAGGGAGTGCCTGCAGCGAGCGCCCCGCAGGGAGTGCCCGCAGTGCTGGCTCCTCTCCCCTGTAACCCGTGCCCACGCAGCCAGCACACGGAGCGCCTCTTCCCGGGTTATGGGCGTTGGCGCTGTGGGTGGAAGGGTGCGTGGAGAGGGGCTCCCAGCTATTGTGGGCTCATGCGCGCAGCAGGGGCCTCCTGAGTGTCAGGCTCTGTGCTGGGCGCCGGGCATAGAGGTCCTTGGGGTGCTCCTGGCAGGACGAGCACCAGGCAGACGCTGCCACCCAGTGGGGCGTCCCGAGAGGGAGGGCAGTGGTGCCCAGCGGAAGTGACCAGCTCGGCCAGCGGAGCTCCCTGCGGTTGTCGGGCTGAGCGGGAATTTGCTCCTCGAGGGGGTAGCCAGGAGCCTTCCTGAACTTCCTGACTGGTGTGCTGCCAGGGATCTCACCGGCTCAGTGTCTTCATTGAAACGACAGACGTGCCCACAAGACCCACCAGTTAGTGGGTTCGGGATCGGGAGTCGGTCCTGGCGTCGGGTGACCCTGCGTGAGCCATGCATCCGAGTCTCAGTGTCCGCATCTGTTAAATGGGAATACGGGCGCCCGTGGCAGAGGGGGAGTGTGCAGAGCGGCCAGCTGGCAGACGTGCCTCCTGAGCCGCCAGGAACAGCGCGGCTGGGATGTGAGCAGTTTCGTGTGGGACCGTTTGCCCTTGAGACGGCTCTGAGTGAAGGACGCGTGGATGCACGGGTGGACAGGGTCCTGGTTAGTGACTGTGCGGGGCCGTGGGCACTGGCCTCCGGGTAGGCTTTTTCACGTGCCTGGATGCATTTAATTCTACAATATTCTGAACTTGACATTCCGAGCTCCTATTAGAAGCGCCTGTGAGTCAGGAGGATTGACAGGGGCCTCGCTGGGGGAGCAGCTCCTGGGGTGACCCTGCCCCGTCGCTGGCTCTGTGCCTTCAGGCGGGGCCCCTCAGCAGTCTCCCTGTTCCTCCCGCAGGGTAAGAGCGGAGTGCCTGGGACTTCAGGGGACCGCGGCCCCGCAGGAAACCCAGTGAGTATCGCCCTGGGCTGCGTGCCGAGTCTGGCCGGCTCCGAAGGGGCGTGTGGCTCACATCGCACATTACCTGCTCTCCATCCCTAGCAGCGTCGATGGGAAAGCATGGGGTTCGAGGGCAGGAGCAGGCGGCGGAGGCAAGAGGGTGCAGGCAGGCCTCCTCTAAAGTCTAAAATACCTGGGGCGGGGGAGGGAGGAGGGGAGCGGGAATAGAGAGGATAAATGGTGATGGGAAAAATAAAGAAATTAAATAGATGCGATTATGCAGCTGGCTCCCTGTGGACAACCGCAGGCATGCAAAGGGACAAAGCTATGCAAGGCTTTTCTGAAAACGGTAATAAAGTGGCGCAGCAGCGGCTGGCTGTGTGCAGAAGCTGAAGGCTCAGCCCGAGGCGCCCCAGGGCTCAGGGAGCAGGGCAAGCCGCAGTGATGGACGTTCCACAGGGTTAGCTCGAGGGTGTCCTCCTGCTGGTTAGGGGGGCATGGGAGGCAAGAAGGATGGTGGGTACAGAGTAGGAGGAGGGTGGGACGAGTCATCAGCCAAGTCCTGGTCCCTGGAGAGAGGATCCGGGATCGGGGGTCAGGTCTGCTAGGGGGGGGCATGGCGGGGAAGATGGATCTTTGATGGATTCTAGGCTCAGAGATGTCACCTTGTCTGTGCGTCTCCTCCCAGCCCTGTCTCTTGTATATTTTGTTGTTGTTAGTCCTCACCCGAGGATATAGTCTCCATTGATTTTTTTTTTTAGAGAGATTGGAAGGGAGGGGGAAAGACAGAGAGAGAAACATCGATGTGAGAGAGACACATCGATGGGTTGCTGCCCGCACGTACCCTGACAGGGGCCAGGGATCTAGCCTGCGGCGGAGGAGGGACGTGCCTCCGCTGGCACTTGACCTTGAAGAACTAATCGGGTTCTCCCTCCGCAGGGCCAGAAGGGAAGCAAAGGAGAAAACGGCAGCCCGGGACTCCCTGGCTTCCTGGGTCCCCGTGGGCCTCGGGTAAGCAGAGCACCCCTAGGGGGCCGAGGTGCCTGCCTCTGGGGGTACAGTTCACGTGTCCTTCCGCCCCCCGTGTCCTCAGGTCCACCTGCTGGGTTACAGTGACCTGGTGTGCGGTCCAGAGTGCCTCATGCATGGGGTTACACCTGTGGGGGGGCCTCACCCCCTCTCCCTAATGTGAGGCCTGGCCCCTCCTTACTCAGAGGGGGCACGGCACCTGTCTCTGGGAGCGGGAGCTGGTTATGTAAGCGGGCTGGCGGTGCCCCGCCCATGGGGGCTTAGTACACAAACCGTTTCATACAGTGGGCGTGGCGGGTGGGGCGGGGATCATGGCCTCGAACTTCACGGTCCCTTAGGCATCGAGTGGCAGATGACATGTTTGGACTGTAGGGTCAGAGCTTGCGGGTGGGGGTCAAGGTCACCTGGTCAGCTGGCGCTCCAGCCGGCCCTGCATTCAGGTCTCCTGACATGACCACCTGACGCAGAGGAGCCGGGGGTGAGGGGGGCCAGGTCTCTGGGCTGAGGGATGCGAGAGAATGAACCATGTCCGGCAAGCCCCCCTTGCCGCCTTCTGTGAGCCACGGCCAACCCTGGCTCCTGACCTGTGAGTGAGGGTCGCGTGGAGCGTGCTGCGGGGAGGGCTCACCCTGCTCCTGTCCACCCCCCTCCAGTTCACTTCTGGACCCCAGGGTGCCCCACTGCCAGCCCTGCCCCGCCACTCGAGCTGTGACCTCTCTTCGCCCTTTGCTGCCTTGTAGCCCGGCCCACAATGGCTCTGTGCTCTGGTGTTCACGTGGGCCCTTTTGTTCACTGGACACGCCTCCTTCTCCACGCCCGTCACTAATCTGGCTGCCGGAAAGCAGCCGGGAGCCCCCTCTTCTCCCAGACTCCTTGCTGCAGACCCCTTGGTCAGGGTGACAGCCCATCACGTGTTAGCCCCTCCTTGCTACACGCCTCCTCTAGTTCCAGGGGCATTCCAGGTGCCAACACATTCAGCCTCATGGCCACCTGTGAAGCCGGGACAGCAACTGGTCCCGTCTCACAGATGAAGAAACGGAGGCACGAAAGGCTTTAGGAAGTTGTAAGGAGGTTGTCCAAGGCCCCAGAGCCAGCAAATGGAGGAGTCAGGACTTGAACTTGGGAGGCTGCCGCCAGAGCCCAGTGTCTTCTGGAAGCCTCATTTCACCCCTGAGCCTGCTTCTCCGGGAGGTCTCGCTGTCACAGCTGATGCCCCGGGGCCCTCTGGGTGGCGGCACAGCCGTCCCCTTGCCGAGGAGGCCGGACCCGAGGCTCCCCCCCACCTGGAGCGTCTCCCTGTCGAGGCCCCTGGTTGGCTGGTCCGCGATGTCTTTGCTGGAACGTGACTTGGGCGGATTGTGTTTTGAAGACGGTCCGTACGTGCGATGTGCAGCCGCCGAGCTCACCATGTCGTGTTCTGTCTCACAGGGCGAGCCCGGAGAGAAGGGAGCCCCAGGCAAGGAGGCAAGTGTCCCCCCTCCCCCCTCCCTGGGTGACCCTTTGCCGTGCAGATGCGGGCCAGCTCCGCGGGGGGGACACAGGGAGTCCCCGGGCCCTGGGCGTGGCCGAGCTCCACACTCGCTCACTGCTTTCTGAATGGGGGTTCAGATTTTAAATTTGCAAGGGCCCCACCAATTCCGTAGCTGGTCCCGGGTACCATCTTTTTTTTTAAAAAAAGTATTTTTATTGATTTCAGCGAGGAAGGGAGAGGGAGAGAAAGAAACATCAGTGATGAGAGAGAATCATTGATTGGCTGCCCCCTGCACACCCCACACTGGGATCAAGCCCGCAACCCCGGCATGTGACCTGTCCGGGAATCGAACCGTGACCTCCTGGTTCTTAGGTTGATGCTCAACCACTGAACCACGCCAGCCGGGCAGGGACCCTGCCTTTGGAATGAGGAAGACTGCTCCCTCTGCACCTTCGGGTCACTTTCTTAACCGGAGGAGCCTGGTTGAGGGCTCCATACCCGGGAAGCGGGTGCCCCTCTCCGGCCATGCGTTAGCTCACCGGGCGTATGGCTCACTCACCCAGCGATCCCCGTTGCCTCCTGCTCACTGCCTGTGGCTGCCATCGTAGCAGCCCTCCCTGCTCCCTGTGCCTCTCAGCCAATGGCTCTGAGCAGGCACCCAGGTCTCCCCAGCCTGACCCACCCCCTTTCCAGTGGGAGCCCTGTCCTCTGCTGCCCGGCTGCACTGTGCCCCCCATTCCCACCTCCAGATAGAGGCATGGGGTCCTGTAAAATTGCTTTAGGGCCAATTGGTTTTGGTTGCTATGAAATGGACAGAGACTTGGTGGCCGAGACAACAGACGTGTATTTCTCAAAGCTCTGGGGACCAGGGAGGCCCAAGGTCAAGGTTCTGGCCAACTGGTTTCTTCCCTCCCTCATTGCGCTAGCCGGCCACTGAGTCCCCGGCCCACTCTCCCTAACCCCGTTATGGGGGCCCTCCCTCATGACCTCATCCAAACCTAATCACCCCCAAAGACACCCCCCACACCTCTCATACCACCCCGTATGAACTGGGACACGAACATGCGTCCATAGCAGACGGGGAGTGTGCCTCAGGTGGAGGGGAGGTGGCAGGCCGCGGCCACTGGACAGCAGGGCCGCACGCTCCTCATCGGGAGTCAGAGGCACCACCGCGGTGGGAAGGGTGTGGAGTCAGCCAGGCCCTTGGGCTGAGAGCCACTGAGGACCCTCCAGGCCGGGGCCCTGGGGGCCAAGGAGGGAGGCTCCAATCCTGATGAGGACAGTCCTGGAAAAGGGGGGGAGGACGGAGAAGGGGGTCGAGTGTGAGCTGGTGCCACGGTCCAGGTGGGCCTGGGCGGGAGGAGGCCAGGGGCGGAGGGGGCGCAGGCCTGCAGGGTCAGCACAAAGTGGGGTTCCCGGAGGAAGGAGTCTGGAGACCCTTGTCCTCAGCACACGGGTCGGGTAGAAGCACCTAGAGACGGAGGTGCCCGCGCAGTGGGACCGCCCGGTGAGGGACCGTCGGCCTTGGGTGTCATTGCAGGGCGAACCCGGGAAGCCCGGAGCAGCAGGACCCAGAGGAGAGAGGGTGAGTGGGAGCGTGCCACCTGCAGGTGACGCTTCAGGGGCCGGGACTGTCCTGATGCCGCGTGCCCAGCCGCCTGGAGAGCTGACGCCTGCATCCGCCGTTCTCGGAGATGAGTCCTGCCCACTGCCTTGTTGTCGTCAGCGCTGTTGGCCCCCACCCCCTTCTTCATCATTTCTTACTGATGTCAGAGAGGAGGGGAGAGCGGGGGAGAGAGAGAGAAACACCAATGATGAGAGAGAATCATGGATCGGCTGCCCCTGCACACCCCACACTGGGGATCGAGCCCGCAACCCAGGCCTGCGCCCTGACCGGAATCGAACCGTGACCTCCTGGCTCATAGGTCGATGCTCAACCACCGAGCCACGCTGGCCGACGGTCCCCCTTTCTTGGTGGTTATTTGAAGAAGTGACATCATTGCAATTACAAATGCCAAGGAAGTGAGAGGCTGGGCCGGCTCCCCGCCCCGGGCAGGCCTGTGTGCACCGCGCTGGGCGCCCAGGGCCGGGCTTGTCACCGGGGTGATACGGGAACAGGTTTTCTCACAATGAATTGCTGGGCGTTAGGCTCAGAAAGCCTTCCCTTCCCTTCCATTTCATTTCATTTCCCCAGAAAGAACCGCAGAGGGAAATCATTTATTTTTTTAGCAACAGCAGCGGGGAGGGGCATTCTCGCACTGTGGCAGCGTCCCTGCCTTCGGCGGGTTCAACGCCGTGTGTGCCCACGAGCCTCGTGTGGTCACCTGCCACACGGTCGCACCACACGGTGTCGCCGCCCCCACCCCAGGCGTGTTTTCCCTCGTCCTGCGAAGAGTTTACCCTGGTTTCCTTCCGTCAGGTGGGCAAGGAGAAGCCTCTGCTGCCTCTGGTGTCCCCTCCCTCCCTCCCTCTGCCCTGTGGTCTCTGTTCTGAGGATGAGCCAGGAAAGGGGTTATGGATGAGACGGGATTGAGGGGTCCCCCCCACCCCCGGCCAGTGTCATGCAGGTGCCCCGGGAGCTCTTGCTGCGGGGATGGCTTGGGTTTGGTTGGGAGCCAGGATACAGCCCCCAAATAGGAATCTTCTCTCGGCCCAATCACTGCGCCGAGCTTGGCCTCCACGTTAAGTGGTTTGGTGGAGCTCTGCCAGGGAGCGACAGGCCAGGTCTCTGCCCGCAGAGGATGCTGGGCGGGATGGATAGGACACGCTGGGCCCCGAGGGGAGGCGCCTCAGCACCCCGGGCCCCGGGCCCTGGGCTATGATCCCGATGAGGACGGTCCCCGTGACGTGATCGCACCCGAGACATGGATGACCACCTCGGATCTGGCGAAGTTCATGTCTAATTCACTGCTCTTTATTCGTTGCTAAAGTCATACAGACACGCAGACAATGCAAATCGCAAAAAGCGGATGCAGTGAAAGGAGGGGCCCTCCCCCAGGGCCTTTGTTCCCGTCCCCTCCCCAGGGTCCGTCCCGCCCGTCCGTGCCCAGGACCGCGGGTGGGTGTGCAATACACCTGCGTGTTCCCCTGCATAATGCCCGGATAGCCCAGACGCTCGCGCTGTGCCGTTTCTTTGGTTCTTCATGGGAACATCCGCGGTGACGTCACATAACTACCCGCCTGCCTTTGCCGCGCTCCGGCCACGTCCACGCCAGGCCCCCTTTCCAGCTGTCACCTGTTTCTGGTCTTTCCCCCCATTTCTCCCTCCCTCTGCCGCTGCCCCGCACTGGGGCCTGCTGACCTCGAGGCCGATCATGTGACCACCATGTGTTCAGACCCTTGACCATCGCTGAGTCCTGCTGGTCAGCCGCACAGTAGCACATGGGGTGGAGGACTGGGCCGCCCCCTGGTTGCCATGGTTTCCAGTTACTGATCCAGGACCTCAGACTCTGGGTCCACAGTGGGGAGAACAGGGTCCAGGCAGCATCATGCTCGGGGGTCCCACGAGAGCTGGGAGGAGGGAGCGGGAGGTTACCTACGTGTGAGGCACCTCTGTCCATGGTGCTACTGTCCCTGCAGCGGACGGAGGACACCGGGGCCGGAAGCGGGCTGGCAGCTGGGCGGTCAGTCTTAGAGGCGGGCAGACGGAGGGAGCCCTGGACTGGGGTTTGGAAATCAGAATTCGTGTCCTGTCCCCTGCAGACCACCTGCGTGACCGTGGCGGGTGGCCGTGTCCCGCTGGGCTCCATGTACTCACCTGGGCCAGGACTGAGGCCTCTCCGAGAGGCAGAGGATTGGGGTGCCCTGCCCCAAGGCACCTCCAGTTCTTTGCTTGCTGACCCTTCCTTCCCCCTCTAGGGAGATCCCGGCATCAAGGGTGACAAAGGAGCTCCTGGTGGGAATGGCCGGCCTGGGGACCCGGGCATCCCAGGCCACAAAGGCCACACGGGCCTGATGGGCCCCCAAGGCCCGCCTGGGGAGAGCGGGCCGGCCGGGCCCCCGGGGCCTCCGGGCCAGCCAGGATTCCCGGGCCTGAGGGTAAGGATGCTGCTGGTGCCGCAAACGTGGGCTCCTCGGGGCCGAGGGGGGCCAGGGAGGGTGTGACCTTCAGCGAGGCAGGGGTGTAGTCCCAGGTGGCATGAGGACTGTTCCCATAGATTCTTCAGTGCCCACGCCTGGGCCGCACTGCTCCTCTGAGAACCCCACTCCAAGACTGTGTGGTCACCCGTGCAGGGCTGGGGTGACGAGCGGAGGGTCAGAGCCAGAGGACATGCGACTGGAGTCCATGCAGGCGGGCGGGCTGCGGGCCGGTCCTGGGGGCGGGCAGGACCTCACCAGGGGGAGATCCGGGGCCAGGCCCCCGGGTTTGTGCAGGAAGGAGCAGGCAGGCCAGCGCAGGGGCCCAGCACACCGAGTCCAGGTCACATATAAAATGGGACGACTCCGCCCGCGTGATGAGGAGAGGGGAGGGAGTCGGATGTGGGAAGGACTGGGCCAGGCAGACATGGAACATGTGGTTCCTGTCAGGGGTCTCAGAGCAGGAGTTCCCGGGGAGATGCATAACCCGCCTCCCTCCCTCCCAGGGCGAGTCTCCCTCCCTGGACACCCTGCGGCGGCTCATCCAGGAGGAAGTCGGGAAGCAGCTGGAGAGTGAGTCCTGCCTTCCTCGCAGCGCGCAGATGCGGGCGGGGCTCTGGCAGCCCGGGAGCAGCCTGCCGTTTATCCCTCAGCTCTTGGCAGCCTCGCTGGAAAAGGCTGCGGAGAGCGGCTCCATGGCTATCTAGGTTGAGGCCACCTGGCAGGCTCTCGCCAGCCTCCCCTGACACGGACCCCTCTCCAGAGCTCCCGCGAGTGAGGCTCGACTTGCCTCTGCTTGATTACCTCTCGCACGGGCAGCTCACCACCCGCAGAGCCGGTTCTGCCGTGACCATGCACGTTCTGTGCACTCAGTCCCCAAGCCTTGCAGCGGGTCGCCATGCTGTCCTGTGGTTCATCCCTCCTTCACGAAACCTCTGTTTTCACCCTCTGCAGCCAAACTCGCCTACCTCATGGCCCAGATGCCCCCGGCGCACGTGAAGGCGTCTCAAGGCAGACCTGGGCCACCGGGGCCCCCCGGAAAAGACGGGCTTCCAGGCCGAGCAGGCCCCATGGGGGAGCCGGGACGGCCCGGGCAGGGGGGTCTGGAAGGACCGTCCGGACCAGTTGGTCCCAAAGGTGAGTGAGGACCGGGGCGGGGGGGTGGGGGGGACTGTGCTTCCCAGTGTCCACAAGGCAGAGAAGGACCTCGGTGAGGCGCCCGCACCACGGAGGTGTGATTTATGCCATCCTCATCGCGGCGTGGTAGCCAGCATGTTGGCATCGTGCACTTTTCCCATAGGGTAAACGGTCGGCAGAGTTGACAGTTTTGCAAAATTCTGCTGCCAGGAGGACTGAATCCACTGCCTTCCCCTGCCTTGTCCTCCTGCATCCCCACCGCTCCGGTGTCGGGGTCAATGAAACGCCCTCCTGCCCCTGTGAGAGTAGAACTGACTGAGGAACCAGAGATGGAACCTGCAGGCAGATGGCCACCAAACGCCAGCTTTACCGCTGGATCAAGTGGCTGGAGCTGCAGCTAAAACGGCGGCAAACCCGCCAGCTCTCGGGCCCCAGGCCTTCCCTGGACCCGGGCACTCCTGGCAGCAGGTCTCTCCTGCAATGTAGCGTAGGGGGCAACCAGCGAGGAGGCGCTCGCTCTGCAGGCAGACAGACAGCCCTGCAGGCAGGCAGACAGACAGCCCTGCAGGCAGATAGACAGACAGCCCTGCAGGCAGGAAGACAGACAACCCTGCAGGCAGACAGACAGACAGCCCTGCAGGCAGACAGACAGACAGCCCTGCAGGCAGACAGACAGCCCTGCAGGCAGACAGACAGCCCTGCAGGCAGGCAGACAGCTCTGCAGGCAGGCAGACAGCTCTGCAGGCAGACAGACAGCCCTGCAGGCAGGCAGACAGACAGTCCTGCAGGCAGGCAGACAGATAGCCCTGCAGGCAGATAGACAGACAGCCCTGCAGGCAGGAAGACAGACAACGCTGCAGGCAGATAGACAGACAGCCCTGCAGGCAGGCAGACAGCTCTGCAGGCAGACAGACAGCCCTGCAGACAGACAAGACAGACAGCCCTGCAGGCAGACAGATGCGGGAGAGTGAGAGGAAGAACCGAAACCAAACTCCCCAGCCTGATAACTGGCTCTTCCCCCGGGAAGAATAATGGAGTGGGGCACCGTGTGGGGCCTGATTTCAGCTGCCACTTCGTGACTTGCGTAACTTGTGCTTAGGGCAGTGGATGCTTCTAGCATCTTTCCTTCCCACGGCCTGTTTCCTTCTAGTCATTCATTCATTCACTCATTCATTCATTCCCTGTAATGTTCCCCCTCCGGAAAAGGCTTTCTGTTACATTTGTGTCCAGATCCCATCTCTTTTGGTTCATAAAACAAAATGCATGAAATAAGTGTCCGTTAGAAAACATAAAATGTAGGAAAACATCAGACTGGGAGGCAGACAGCAAATGTAGCAGTTCCAACAGGAAAGACTGGTCTCACGCCTCCCGGACTGGCACACTTCCCAGGGGATTACAAAAGAAACACGTCGCCGCAGGAGATATTGTAGGAACGACATAAAAAGGTGAACAATGAGAAGGAAATGGAGGGGGCCAGCTTAATCAGTCTGTACAGTGTTAACTCAGACGCGTCTCCTGTATCCGCGGGGGGTGGACCCGGTCTCCCTGACCCTCTGTGGTGCTTACCCCCCGCTTCGGATCAGCGTGCTCTCCGTGCTGCGCTGCTTCTTCGGCTCAGCAGCTTCCCAGCTTCTGGGGGGGAGCTGTGTCTTGTGCATGTGCCACAGGCCCTGGGATGCTGGGTTTGTTCCCTCTCGGAGTCTCCGGCAAATGCTCTGAGGACATGCAGTGTAGGCCTATGTGAGTGGATGTGCGGACGCGTGCATCTATGGAGAGTGTGTGTGAGTGTGTGCACGTGTGCCTGTGTTTGCGTGAGTCTCCACGTCTGCATGAGTATGTACCTATTTCCTGATGTGTGTATGTGCCTGTGTGTGCATGTGACAGGTAGTTAGGTGCTGGGGTCACCGTGTAAATGTGTGACTTGAGCATGCATTTAGGAGAGAGTGTCAGTTGTGTGTGCACCTGTGTATATTTCCGAATGTGTGTATGTGAAGGTGAGTGTGGTGAGTGTGTGAACAGGAATTAGGGCCCAGCTGTGGGTGGTCGGAGTGGAGATCGCAGGTCCTTGAGGACCGCCCCCCCCCCCACGGGGGACCCTTTCTCTGCGCTTGCCATGGTCTGTCTCTGCCTCTGAAGGTGTGTGTTCCCCTCACAGGTGAGCGAGGAGCCAAAGGTGACCCAGGAATGCCAGGTGTCGGCCTCCGAGGCGAGATGGGCCCCCCCGGAATCCCAGGTGGGCATGGCATCTGGGGTCTCTGGTGGGGACAGCATCCATGGTGGTGGGTCCCTTCGGGGAAGGCTGGGGAGAAAGGGTGACCTTTAACCACAAGGTCACCAGACACTGATTTCCTGTCCCATCTGAAATGGCCGCTTCTGGACTTGCTAGGACAATGGTGGGACGTCCCTGGGCCCTTGACTTGGGGTGAAATAAGCCTGGGCCGTGCTGGGAGCTGCGTGTCCCTTCTAGCCACCCCCAGCGCACGCTGGCTTCTTACACGTGCCGAGGAATTTGCATAAAAACGCACGTTCAGTTGGTGTTTCCCAAATACCCTTGAACCCTTGATTCTTTCCCTCTGCACCCCATCCTTATGTCTCAGCATATCTGGGGGGATGCTGGCCACTAGTACTGGCTTGTCCTAGGCTGGCCTGTTCCTGGGACCAGGCAAGTTCATCTCCCCACCCCGTGGCTCTATGGGAAGGCAGCAGTTCCACGGTGCGAGATGGAGGCAGGAAGTGGAAAGCGTGACACTGCGTGGTTATCGAGCTCTGTGCCACTGAGCTTTCTAGGTTTAATTCTAGTTCATACAATGACCCGAAGTCACTTCTGAATATTAAGCCTAGAGGTCATTTTAATTTTAGTGTGTGTATATTATATATTTATATATATATATATCTCCTATCTAATAAAAGAGTAATATGCAAATTGACTGTACCTCTGCTACACCACAAGCCACCCCACCAGCCAATCAGGAGTGAGTATGCAAATTAACCCAACCAAGATGGTTTCCCTGGCAATGGAGGAAGCCAAGCTTCCCCGCACACTCTGGCGGGCCCTGGACTCCACTCAAGGGTACAAAGTTTCAATTATATAAGATAAATAAATCCCAACAACAATGGCTGCGGCCACTGAGTGAGCAGGAGGCTTGGGTTTCCCCAGCAATGGAGGAAGCCAAGTTCCTGGCCTGCCCTGGCCTCCGCTGAAGGCTACAAAGTTTCAATTATAGAAGATAAATAAATCCCAGATACCAGGGCCTCTGCTTGGGTCGCCAGGGGGCGTGGTCGGCCTGCAAACCACCACATGCCCCTTGCCCAGGCTTCCCCATGCCCCAATGGAACCCCCACCCTGATCCAGGACACACTTCAGGGAAAATCAGCTGGCCCCCACCCATGCACCAGGCCTCTATCCTATCTAATAAAAGAGTAATATGCAGATTGACCATCACTCCAACACACAAGATGGCTGCCCCCATGTGGTCAAAGATTGCTGCCCCCATGTGGACACAAGATGGCCACCACAAGATGGCCAGCAGGGGAGGGCAGTTGGGAGGAACCAGGCCTACAAGGGAGGGCAGTTGGGGGCGATCAAGCCTGCAGGGGAGGGCAGTTAGGGGTGACCCAGGCCTGCAGGGGAGGGCAGTTGGGGGCGACCAGGCCTGCAGGGGAGGGCAGTTGGGGGTGACCAGGCCTGTAGGGGAGGGCAGTTAGGGGCAATCAGGCTGGAGGGGAGCATTTAAGCATCAATCAGGCTGGCAGGGAGTGGTTAGGGGGAGATCAGGCTGGTAGGCAAAAGCAGTTAGGGGCAATCAGGAAGGCAGGCAGGCAGGCGAGCAGTTGGGAGCCAGCAGTCCTGGATTGTGAGAGGGATGTCCGACTTCCTGGTAGGATCGGGCCTAAACATGCAGTCGGACATCGCTCTAGGGGTCCCAGATTGGAGAGGGTGCAGGCTGGGCTGAGGGACACAACCCCCCGTGCATGAATTTCATGCACCAGGCCTCTAGTGTGTGTGTGTGTGTGTGTGTGTGTGTGTGTGTGTGTGTGTGTATATATATATATATATATATATATATATATATATATATATATATCTTCTTGATTTTCCAAATGTCCTCCAGTGGCCACAATTGCTATTCTCCTTAGAGAAGATACCTACAAATGCATTACAAATACTTATTTTTTACTTCTTGCCTGCTTCTCAATAGCTTTAATGTTAATAGTATTTTTAAATAAGGCGATTCCAAATAAAGAAGGGGGAGTTGACTGGACAGATGAAGTTGGGGTAAGACTGGTCTTCAGAGGTTCTGAGCTGAAGGAATGAGTAAGCTGCTGGTCTCAGGACCTGGTCTAAGGCAGGGCTGTAGGAGACATAACGGCCACCAAAGCCCTCATGAATTTTAGTGTTCCTGAAATGTCTGAAGGTCTTTTTAACGTAAGAATCTACTTTTTATTTAGTTTACGGGGACTCAGATTTCCTAACATGATTATTAAGACTTAAGAAGGACTCTCATTGCTAAGGTTAACTCTAGCCCTTAGCACCAAGCTTCCCAGTTGCCAAAGCAAAAGGGGAGACAGGTTGATTATATATTGTATCATGATGCTTAATAAGTGGAGGCAGGGAAGCGTGCCTACGGGTCATATTTTCTGGGTCATTCTGGTCTGTCAGTTGCTTACATTCTGCTTACATCGTCTTTGCCCATGGTTTGCAGAATAGGCTGATGTGGTCCCAGTCTGCAGTTGCCCACGTGATAAAGCTTAGAAATTGCAGACAAGCTGGGTGTTGGAGAATGGGGTGTTACCAGGTGTCTCTAGGGACAGGTGAATCGGGCTGATGGTTAATGACAGGACTGGGTGTCCCACTCGCAGTCAGAAGCACCTCCCAGGAGCCTGTGAGAACATAGAAGGCCGGGTTTCCCATCCGCCCCGTAACGGAGCACATGTTCCGTCCCGGGCCATCATCTGCCTCTGTCTGCTCCTCTCCAGTGGCACCGATCACTGTCCTAGTCCACAGACCAGGCAGCGCTTCCCCTGCACAGCCAGGTGCCCCTGCGCCCTGGTGCCCACGGAGCCTCCGGAGCCCGTCCTGGTCCCTCAGGGACCCGTGCCCAGTGCCCAGACCCGGCTGCTCTCTGAGGGCGTCTCCAGGGCGGCTCGCACTGGGAAGGGCTCGTTTGCTCCAGAGAACCCTGACGCCCTTCTCTTTGTTTTGCTCCTTGGCCAGGTCGGCCCGGGGAGCCCGGCTACGCCAAAGATGGGGTTCCTGGGGGCCCTGGCCCTCAGGGGGAGACCGGACCCTCTGGACACCCCGGCCCTCCGGGCCCGCCCGGCCCCCCTGGCCAGTGCGACCCCTCCCAGTGCGCCTACTTCGCCAGCCTTGCCGCCCGCCCGGGGAATGTGAAGGGCCCCTAGAAGATTCCGGAAGGCCCGGGGACTGCGGTGGATTTCTGAAACTTGAACTCAGAGCCGAGAACGTCGGAGATCTTGAAACATTTCGGCCACCTGCTTTTTTTCTTTCATCACTTATTTTCTCGAGAGACCTCGGTGTTATTCAAACCAACAGATGCTGGCGGTCGGTCAGATTATTAATATTTTTATTAATTATTATTATGATTGCATTTGTTCATGCTTTGCAAGTTTTGCTCCCTCTCCTCTGAAGTGGAAACTTGATTTGGGGGCAGGAATCGAGTCATAGTCCTGACAGCCTGCTGACTGGCTGCTGCCCATGACGGAACTCCTGGTGCTGAAACCCGGCCAGACTCGGGCCAACTTCCCCTCTTGGCCCTGAAGGGAACTGGAGAAGAATGAGTCAGAGCTTCTCTCCTGGCTGAGCGGAGGGAGGGCGCCCGGGAACCTTCCCAGGAGGGACAGTGAAGCAGGAGGAACGAGTTTGCAGTTGACGGGGTGCAGAGAGCGGGGATCTGGGCGGGGGCAAGCACCCCTCTCGTGGTTCCAGGCCTCTGCACAGCAGCGCCTCGGGATCGGCAGCGGCTCGCGGGATCCTGTCTGGACTCGGATCGGGAGGCGGGTGTGGGGGGAGCAGGCCCTGCCCTTCGATGCGGATTTGGCATCTCAGCCACGGAAGGACCTGTCGGTGCGAGTTCCTTCCTGACCTCACTCCCCTGCACTGGAAGGAAGGCGGCCGCTCCGGGCTCTCCTGAGGGTGCAGGTGGGCAGGTGCTGCCGGAGCTCGGATGTGTGTCTCCCCGTCACCCCTGAACCGGCCTGGGTGTGTGTGTGCGCGTGAGTGTGTGCGTGACACGCTGGCCCGCACAGGTGCTCAATAAATCTGATTTCCTGTTCCTCAGTCCCCGTGACGATTCCTTTCTGACCACCGTGTCCTTCTCCAGTTCCTGTGGGAAGGAGAGAGGTGGGGTTTCTGTCATCAAGGCGTCTGGGACCTAAAAACGCTCATCAAACAAAGCAGGACCTGCACAGACCGCACCCGTTCCCACGGCTGCTCCTCCCCAGGAGTGTGGGTCACAGCTCCGCCTCCATCACCCTGAGGTCTGAGGTCAGGACGGTGAGGACGAGGTGGGCCCTGCTCTGGGAGGCTGTGCCCTGTTGACAGCTGACCTTGGGCTGCTTAGTAACCCAGACCCCTCGTGTCGCAGGCCAGGCTGTTGCTAGGGAGACGTTTGTGAGGCATCTGGCCTGGCCTCACCTTGGTCTCCTTCCCCAGGTCCCTGTGGTCCCGGTGGTCGGGGAGAATGGAGAAGGGGAGGTATTCCTGGGCCGGCTGTCACTCAGTGCTGCCTCGTTCTCCAGGGGGCGGAGCGAACAAGGACGTGACAGAGACTGGGCTGAGGACCAGCGTCTATTCCCAGATGGACGCTCCCTCCTTTAAGCTCAGCAGACATGGCGCCAGGTGCTGGGGAGGGGGGCCAAGGTGACCAGGGCGCAGGGAGGTCACTGTCTGGAGAGTGGCCTATAATTAACTCCAAGCGCTATTTCTGGACAAGGCATGGGAGACAGGCATGCCTGGGACAGCGCCTTACGATGTAATGTCATTAGTGCCGCGAGAGAGAAAATCCTTGGCTGGCGTGGGCAACTCTACAGTAACAATAAAAATAATAGTATCTGCCCAGTCTAAACTATTACCTCTGAGCATCTTCCCCCTGAAAGTCCCCCTGGGTCCATCCTTCCCCAGAACAGAGGATTGTGGGAGACACTGAAGGCTACACTGTGCTGGAAGCAGAGTATCCAGTGAAGGGCAAAATAGGCAAGTTTCCTGTTTTCAAGAAACACAGCATCTTGTAAGGCACAGGTGAAATCCTATATAATAAAAGCTAATATGCAAATTGTCCACTCGACCGGAGTTCGACCAGGGGGTGGGGCTGGCCAGCCAACCACCCATGGCCCCTTCCCCGGCTGACCCCACCTGATTGACTCCAATAGAGGCGGGCCAGCTGGACCCCACCCATGTACGAATTCGTGCACTGGGCCTCTAGTTGTACATAAATAAAAAGATTGTCAGCGCTCAGTGGATAGAGCGTCGGCCTGCGGACTGAAGGGGCCCAGGTTCGATTCCAATCAAGGGCATGTACCTTGGTTGCGGGCACATCCCCAGTAGGAGGTGTGCAGGAGGCAGCTGATCGATGTTTCTCTCTCATCGATGTTTCTAACTACCCCTCTCCCTTCCTCTCTGTAAAAATCAATAAAATATATATTTAAAAAAAAGATTTCCAGCTGTTCACGATGCGCTGGGGGAATTCCAACGAGGGGGGCCCCTGAGGAGCCTCTGGTAAAACCTGCACCGACCTGGAGATTCTGTAAGAGGGGTGACTGGACTGCTCCCCAGTAGGCGGCCCCTCCCTCCTGGCTGAGCTGCTGGGCGCAGGAAATGGCTGTGGGGAAGGCGGCCTGGGCACGGGTTCACGCAGGGAAAAGAGGCGGCCCCTCGCCTCGCATTCCCACTCCCAAACGTAACTGACGGGGCCAACCGTGCACAGGCCCAGATGGAGCGAGACGGGGGTTCAGGCTGGTGAGGACCCCTGCACGGAGCCGAGTCCTCGCAGCAGCAGGATGGCGCTCCACGTGGGACGGAAGCAGGAGGCTGTGGTGGCGGAAAAGACCGAATCCGACTTACACGCTGAAGAAAACCACTCTCAGCGGGAGGGGTCCTACGACCACAGCTGGTCCATTAGGGAAAGTGACATGGGCTGGCGCTCCTGCCTCCGGCGTCATTTCCTCCCTGAACCAAAGCTGTGCGGAGAGAACACTGACTGTTGTAATAACGATACATCGAGGGGCGTTGCTGTGTAATATCAGTCCCATGGTTTTTTGTGTTGTTGTTTTTCCTTTTGAAAGTATCTCCAAGTTTATTCTCTTTAAATGTCTGTAGTGGTGGCAGTGGGAAAGGGTAAGGGCCCAGGAGGCGGCGTTTTATTCCGTTTCTTCTGGTTCTGCTACTGGTTGGCAGTGAACCCTAAGACCTAGTCTTAAGTAGCCCTTCTGATGGCTTACATCAGCCTTAAACGCAAGACCCACCACGGTCTTCCTTCTGGAGGGGAGAGAAGGAAAGAGATTCATTTCCAAGCAGAAGCAGAAATGAACGGAAAACGGCTGATGAATATTAAGAGGCAACTCAGTTCTCCTGGAAACAAAGAAACAAAACAGACAACAAGCAAAAGCATTTGGAGCACACACCCGGCCAGCAGGCCTTGAGGCTCCTGGCAACTGGCATCGGATTGTCACAAAGGAACAAAAGCAAAGTGGAGTGGAGAGCGGGGCAGGCTCAACGAACCGTCACTTCTCGCTCATTCACAGAGTGACGTGGGTAAACACCAGGTAAAGTAATGGGCCAAGTCCATCACGCATAATAAACCGCTACTTGAATACGGGATGCCTCCTGAACCTGGCGGGTGCTGATTTTCTATAAATACCGAAACTTAATGATTGTCCCTGAGCTATTCATTAAACTTGGAAAGCCCATGAATAATGAATAGGAAATCCATTTGTTCATTAACTTGAGAAATGAAAAATCTCTCCCTCCCCAGTTACGTCTGATTGATTTGGCTCTGACACAAGTTAGCAGCTCTCTCAACGTTCCCCAGGCACTTTCTGAGGGCATGCACACCCGTCCGCAGGCCTGCTAGAACCTGAAGGTGGGTGGCTTTTGCTGCAGCCAGGAATCGGGGCCCTTCAGGAGCACAACCCCAGACCCTGCCCGGCTGGCTCGCTGGTCACCACTGCTGCTCCCGCAGCGGGAGCCTGTGTCAGGGGCAGGGCTTTTGTTTAGTGGCAGCTGACAGACTGCGAAGGAGCCATTTAATTTTTTTTTTTTGATTCTTGGTTTCTTCGTCTATTATAAACAGAGAGAAAAAAGAAAAATAACAGCATATTGTTTTTCTGTAGCTTCTATAACAAGTTGCCTCAAATTTAGTGGCTTAAACCACCTCAAGTTTATCTTACATTTCTATAGGTGGAAAGTCATATCCAGGTCTCCAGGGGCTAAAGTCAAAGAGTCAGCAGGCTGCTTTTTTCTTTTTTTGTTTTCCTTTGCTTTTTTTCTGGAAGCTCTAGAGCAATGGTTCTCAACCTTTTCAATGCCGCGACCCTTTAATACAGTTCATGTTGTGATGACCCCCAACCATAAAATTATTTTCGTCTCTCTCCCCCTCTCCCTTCCTCTCTGAAATTAATAAAAATATATATTTTTACAAAGAATAGTTTGAAGCTCAGAGAGGTGAGGCATTGCCCCAGGCTGCCAGCTAGCCAGCAGCTGGAGAGGGGGCCCTTCTTCAGCTCCGTCTCAATAAACCTTGGCTTAGGATTCTGGGACAGGGCCGGGGACAGTTTTGAATGACAAAGCAGTTTCTGGCTTGAAAAGCAATCACAGCAAAGCCCAATGGTGCCTCTCACGGGGCCGTGCCAGAGCTCTAATGGAACGTATTAGTCAAATTGGAAACAGGCTGCTGTCCTCAGCCACAGAGAAAACCCTATTTCACGCCCCGGTGGAAAGCGGCCCCATTCTCCCTGAGCCCTGCCCCCTTCCTGCAGTCTCAGGGCCCTCACCCCCACCCCTCTGGGCGCTCCCTCCTGACCCCGCCCAGGGCATGAGGCTTGAACCTGGGAGGCCCACAGAGAGTGTCAGCCCCCCACGTGCTGCCCCATGGGGACCGCAGATTCTTGAGAAGGCTCGGGCCCCTTGGTGATGCTCGCAGCCGGGCTGTGGGAATGGGTGTGTTGACAGGAGGGTGGGCAGAGGCACCTGTACTAGAGTGGACCCTGGAGTGAGAAAAGAAGACAAAACCGTGGACTTTTCCATCAAGCACCATCGAGGAGGCTGAGCCTTGAGGACATGGGGATGTTGGGACTGTGTGTCAGCCCTTGATGGGCTCCCAGGCCAGTGGGCGAACAGATATGGACAGAGAGTCTGCCAACACTCCTGGGCTCATGGCCCCTTCCAGCACCATCAAAGCCAGCAGTTTCAGGTGGTGTCCTTCCCACGCCACATCTCTGAGCGTGCAGCTGACCCTGCATGACCTCACGGGACAAGCCCTCGGCTCTTGCTTGGCCGGGGTGGAGCAGGGAAGGCAGGAGAGCGCTGGGCTGAACACCCCATCTTCGTGTCATTCGCCACAAACCAACTACGTCATCGGAGTGTCCACACACACTCCAGGTGCCTGAGCTGGGGGCCACCGTGAGGACCGCAACCCCGGGTGCACGTGATGGCTGGTGCGAGGTTGCCCACCACCTTCCAGGAGAGCAGGGCCTTCTCTGCCGTGTTCTGTGGAGTCTCAGTGCGCAGAGCAGTGCCTGGCGTGCGGTGGACACTCCATCAATAGTCCTCGGTGAGGGCCAACGGAGCCAAGTTTGCAAACAATAAAAGGCTGAGCTGATGCAATCGTCTAAACGTTGAGAAAGAGCACTGGCTTGCTAAGAGATTCCCTCCATCGTTACAGAGACCAGCGGGAGGCAGAAACGCTGCAATGGTGGCGAGGAAGGAAAAGGGGCGTATTTGCAGGCGAGGACAAGTACGCTCCCAGACCTACGCGAAGGAGAACGTGTCTAACTTACAGAGACAAATGAACAAGCATGAAATGCTGAGTCTCACGCACCGTATTTTCACTGCCGGGTAAGAGAGACCATTGTGCAGTTTCTTGTTAAAACCCGTCGCGTAAAGAGAAACTCGGAGCGTGAAGGAAACCTATTGCAATGTTAATGGAGTGTGTGTCTGGCTGGTAGGTGATTTCATTCCCTTCTTCCCGCTTTGGTGTAATTTCCAAACCCTTGTGAATGAGCACGTATGACTTGTGGAATGGAACACATCATCAGCCCATTCACTCCCCGCGATGTTTCTTCTTACTTGTGCGCAGCGCCAGTTCGCTTCGTGACTCCAGGTCCTCGCCTTGGCGCTCTCGCGTGACTCCCGGTCCCTGGCTTGGCGCTCTCGCGTGACTCCTGGTCCCTGGCTTGGCATTCTCGCGCTGACTTCCGGTCCCTGGCTTGGTGCTCTCCCGTGACTCCCGGTCCCTGGCTTGACATTCTCGCGCTGACTTCCGGTCCCTGGCTTGGCGTTCTCGCGTGACTCCTGGTTCTCGGCTTGGCATTCTCGCGTGACTCCTGGTTCTCGGCTTGGCGCGCTGGCGCCGACGTGGTCCTGGGCTCGGCGCTCTGGCGCTGACTCGTGGAGACCCGGACCTTCTTCACCAGGAGAATAACCGCTTCCTGCGCGGCCGCGGATCCCAGCATAGGTCCCTGTGGAACTAGCGTTCTGCGTCTCACCTCATGGGGTCCCAGCACTCCTGGGGGGCTGGCTGGCTGGCTGTGAATCCCGTAGTAATTCACCTTTTGTGAGCTTCCTCGTGCCCCGGCCCTGCCAGGCAGCACTTACCACAATGCCGGCAGCAGCCGTGTGTACACGACAGGCGGACCGATGCTCGCAGGAGGTAAGTGACAGCCACTCAGCTAACGGGAAGGACGGGGTTTGTCTCATTCATGGTTTCCTTCCTTCCTTTACTTGCCCACGTCCTCACAGCCCTGGGCAGTGACTGGGAAGGCCCAGGCCCTGAAGATAGAGGGCCTCGGCTGCCACTCCGGGGGAACGTGCTAACCCTAAGGCGGGGAGAGGAGAGCCCTCGGTCCAGGGCTGCTGCTATTCTAGAGCGTTTACCTAAATCAGGTTCAATGTCTCCCTGGTCACAGCCCAACCTACGACTTTGCAGTATGGTTACTCCATTAATTACTGTTTTACTGTCATAGAATGGAGCTCAATCCTCTCTCTTCCCCCCTGTCCCCCCCCACCCCCCAGACACGCGCACATACACCCACGCATTCTGGCCAGAGCTGCTCTCCACGGCCGCCTCTTTCATTTTTATTTCCCCTTCCGAAGTCACGTCCCTGTGACCTGGCTTGGCTCCAGCTCACCGTCTGGCTCTCCACACCTGTGATCTTTATTAAAAACACACTGGACGGTGCCACCCACCTGCTCAGCATCTTCCAAGGACTCCCCAGGACACTGGGAACAAGACGCCCAGATCTCACACCGGGGCAAAGCACAGGGATTGGACTGGCTCTGTGTCTGTCCAAATGGCCACACTGCCTTGCACGCCACTGAAAACATGGCAGAGATTTCCCCGGAATGTGTCCTAAGCGGACAGACACGTGCCACGTACCTGCATGTCTCTGGCTACACAGCCCACTGGAGAGAATCGTGAGATGAGCCGTGGGCAGACGGCCTGGCCTCGGACGGACAGCCCACTTATAGAGCCTGCCCACCGCGCCTGTTCCCCCTCAGGGACCGTTTCCCATTAGCCCGATTAGTGAGATTATTGTGTTCACGTCTCCCTCCGGCCACTGTGTAAACACCGCTGTGACTCCCCAAGGCTTTGGACGAGGTGCTGAACCACGGACCCCCGCGCAGAGAGTGGATGGACCAGCCGTTTATCCCGAGACACAGAGGCGCTGGCGGTAAACGGTGCCCTTTCAGCCAAACCCAGGGCCGCAATTTCCACTCACAGAGCCAAGCAGCTTAACTGAAAAGCATGATGTGCAAGTGGAGACGGAGGGAGTCCAGGCAGGAGCCCGACTGGGAAGACTGGCAGGGAGTTGAGTTTCCTAACTGTGTGTCCAAAATCAACTTGTCCTTTCTCAGCAAATGAAGGGGCCCTGTGGCCCACTGATGCCCCTGCCAAGCCGCAGGCACCGCCCCCGGTGGGTATCGGAGAAGCCCTGGCCCATTTGCCCTGGCCGTCGGAGCTCCTCCCACCAGGGGTGTGTTCAGAAGCTAATTGTCCAATACTTGGGAACAAGCAAAGGTGTATTCCCGGGGTTCTGTTCTTCGGAGGCCTTTGTAAACGGGCTTCTCTCTTGATCTCTCTGGGAGGTTGTTACTAGTGCATAAAAATGCAACCCATTTCCAGACACTGATTTTGGATCCCGTAGCGTCACTGAATTCAGTTATTAGTTCTAATAGATTCCGGGTGGCGTCTGTAGGGTTTTCCATGTATAGTATCACGTCGTTTGCAAATAGGGACAGTTTTGCGCCCCCCTTTTCTGTTGGGGGATGCATTTCCTTTCCTTGCACGGTTAGCGCGGATGAACTTCTAATGCAGTGTTGAATCCAGGTGGTGAGAGAGGGAATGACGCCTGCTTTAAGTTGGCAAGTGGGCAGGAAACGTCACTGTCAGCGCCCGTCGGTGCTCCATTCTGGAAACGGCACATTTTCCTTTTCTCGTCCCCATGGGCAGCCGGTTCCCTGTAGGGTTTGTGTGGATTGTGCTGTAATAACTGTGCTTCAATCTCGTGGACTTGGAGCTTCATCGTGGGGTGGGGCTGTCTCCCTGAAGACAGTAAACTCTCAAAAGTCTGTGCATACAGCAGGTGCTCACTAACTAGTGGAGGACTTGAATGTGATATTGCCCATCCCCTCAGCTGAGGAGCTGGCCTCTGGTTTTCTAAAAGAAGCATTGGAATAGCTGGTCATGCGGCTTCAAATCCGTCCCGTGCGCCCCACGGAGAGGCTACGGACGACGTGCCAATATAACGGTTGATTATGCAGCGAATATATAATTTTTATATTCATAAAGCAATCATCAATTATTAAGATTTCTTCTTTTAATATATTTTATTGATATTTTACAGAGAGGAAGGGAGAGGGATAGAGAGCTAGAAACATCGATGAGAGAGAAACATCGATCAGCTGCCTCCTGCACACTCCCCACTGGGGTTGTACCTGCAACCAAGGTACATGCCCTTGACCGGAATCGAACCTGGGACCCTTCAGTCCGCAGGCCGACTCTCTATCCACTGAGCCAAACCGGTTTCGGCAAGATTTCTTCTTTTAAATGAGAGGGTTCTTTCTGTGGGAAGTGATTAAATTGCTTTCACAGCGGCGGGGACGGGCCACATTTTCTTTTCGGCGTTGACATCCTAATCGGAGTCTCCATGCTTCCCAAGATGCGTTCATGTGCAAACTGGCTTGTAGGGCGGGCGGGTTTCCGCAACAGGAAGTGGGCCAGCGAGAGACTGTGTGGGGGATGGACATCGCGGGTCTCCATGAGGCCGGGGACGCTTTCCACACCTGTTGGTTATTTTGTTGCTTAAGAGACCCTAAAAGCAGGCAGTGCTAACCAGGGGCGTGGTCACCACTGACAGACACTGATGCTGTAACCTGAGGCCACAAAGCCAGCGGGTGGCATTGGTGTCAGTGAGCAGTGGGGAGAGAGGTGGGAATGGGGTCCTTGTTAGGGCTGCGCCTCTCAGGGTCCCTGAGCTGGACTTCTCTCCTCCGTGTGCATGAGGGGGCTGCCCAGCACCTGAGGCACGGGCTCTGGGACCGGTGAACGGCTGGGTACAGGTGAGTTTTCACTGCCTCACAGCCCCTGCTGCTGAGACCCTCGCCTGGCGATCTTCCCACTGTTCCTCAGCGCAGAGTCTGACTCAGGAGTCATGCCAGGCATTGCCCAGCGGGCCTCTGGCCCTCACTTCTGCTCCCTCTCACTCCTGCTCTGCTCCTGGCTGCTGCCCCGTGAAGCCGGCACTGCGCCCTGTTTATTTTGTGACGGGCACTTGGGTCTCGATGTGAAGGAAGGACCACACCACAGCCCCCCACGTCCTCCCTCTGCATTTCAGATTCCCTACCTCCCTCGGCTTCATTATAACCTAAGGGTCTCAGGAAGTGAGGCCAACATCGTGGGATAAATGATTTGTCCTGGTGTAGATGGATGGAAGGATGGGTGGATGGAGGGATAGGTAGATGGATGGAAAGATGGCTGGATGGAGGGAGGGAGGGATGGATGGAGGGAGGGGTGGAAGGAAGGATGGATGGATCGATAGATGGAGGGAGGGAGGGAGGGAGGGGTGGAAGGATGGATGGATGGATGGGTGGATGGATGGATGGGTGGATGGATGGATGGGTGGATGGATGGATGGGTGGATGGATGGATGGATGAATGGAAGAATGGATAGATGGGTGGACAGATGGTTATTGAAATATACAAAGGCCTAGAATTCAAAATTTTGGGTCATTTGAATCAAAGTGATTTTTAAAATGTTAAACAACATTTACTTTTACCTGATGACATAAAAAATAATGTCTTATAGGCTCTTTAGAAATGTAGCAAAACACAGTGAAAAGAATTAAAATACCAACTCTCAGAACCTATCTTGGTTTTGTATACTTTTAGGATATTATACTTTTTCTACTAATTTTATACCAAAACGGATCACACACCATAAAACTCCTATAAAAATCTATGTTTTCATTTAAGAGAACACTTTATTTTGAAATACATTCAGAGCATGACTTTATCATGGATTAATAGCTTGTCGCCTTTCATTTTATTCGACCGCTCTCCCCTGTTGTTACACATTAAGCGACTTCCCTGGAGTCAGTGTTCCTGAGAACAGTGCTGGGTGGACATCCATGTGCTGCAGGAGAGAGGTTGGCTCAGAATTCCAGGTCGGCTCAGGGGGGCTCTCCACACCTGTGGCGGCCTCAGAACCACGGACACCTTGAGAAGGTGACGGAGGGCTGTTGCACGCATTTGGTCTCTCCTGACTTATCTTGACATCCAGCAGTTTGCCCAGGAGAGCAGATCTAAGGCTGTGTGCACAAGTGTGTGTGTGTGTGTGTGTGTGTGTGTGTGTGTGTGTGCGCGCGTGCACGCACGCACACGCGCGCATGCGCATGCACTTGTGTGGTATGAGGCTTTAGTTCTGATAAAGAAAAGCTGATCAATGACAGTGGTTCTAATGAAGAAGCATATCAGAACGAATGAGCTCTGGTACATAAATGCAGGAGCGAGCAGGGGCCGGAGGCTGACAAGAGATCAATGGTCTGAGACAGGCGAGGTGCCCTGCGTGTCTGGGGTGCAGACCGCGTGGCCCAGGAGGTGACATCTGAGTCAGAGTTCCAGCTGCCCGGCTGTCATGCTAAGCAGCTGGGACTTGACTGCATCCCAGGGCAGTCACCTTCCTGGTAATTATCAGCGTTTGTAATGCAGGTCGCCGTGTATAGAGCGCTTCCTTAACCTTCCTGGATCTCCCAGCCGTGCCCTGGAAGGACTTGTCACGGGTCGCACAGCCCGTGAGTGACCAAGGCCCATCTTCTGGAACCTCTGACTGCCCCTGGCCTGGGGAGCTGCCCTCTGGCAGGCTTCCTGTAATTCTCAATGACCTGTTTACAGACCCTGTCCCCCCACAGGCACCCTGAGCTCTCCTGAGCTCTCCGGGCCTACCGCAGTGCGGGGCCACAGTGCACACTCTCTGTCCAATACAGGATTAAACAAACACACGGATGCAGTATTTCCTTCAGTCTTCCCTAGGCTGAAACACACTGAAATCCACCTGCCAGATCTTTATCCATCCGTCCTTCCAGCCGCTGAAACCCACCTGTCACCCATCATGCCCAGCCTGTATCTGCCTTCTGAGGTGCTGGCTCTGCTGGAGTGTGAGGTAGAGGGCGGTCGGGGTGCATGCGCCCCAGAAGCAGGGACCATATACTGCATCCCAGATCGTCTTAGCTGTGGGGGACCTTTGCGCACATTTTACGCAATATCCACTGCGCATGGCTCTCTGTCTCTCTGAGCATGTGCTCTCCATCTAGAGATACTATTAGGACCCCATCATCCATTTGAGGGTGAGCATTACATTACACCATGTATGTAAACTCCTCAGCACTCTGCAGGGCAGACAGTAAGGAGAACATAAAGGCAGACTTCAGGGGCAGTAGGTTCTCTAAGGCCCTGACTCCATTGTCTCTCACCTTGAAGTCCCATGTCTCTAGGATTGACTTAACCTTAACCCAACCCAAACCTGGACACCCCACCGTGACAAGCATACACTCAGACCGGTTCTTTCTGATCCAGCACCTGCTTCTCCGTTTCCTCCTTCCCTCCCACTCCTTATCTACACTTCATTCTTATTTTTATTTTTTAAATATATTTTTATTGATTTCAGAGAGGAAGGGAGAGGGTGAGAGAGAGAGAAACATCAATGACAGAATCACCGATCAGCCGCCACCTGCACACCACCCACTGGGGATGGAGTTCCCAGTTCTCTCTCTTCCAGTCCATCACGATCCAGCTCTTCAGCCAACATTATGTAATAACCCGAATTCATAGCCCCCCCCCAGTGCCTTTCATTCTAGGCCTGTGAGAGCCCCTCTAGAATCCCAACCTGGCTCTGTGACCTGCCCTATGGGGTCACATCAGGCCAGACCAGCTCCCTCCCGCCTATTCTCCTCCTCCATCAGTCCTCCCACCCTGATTCCACCTCTTCCCTGCCAGGCTGGCTGGCCCACGTGCTCCCTCCCAGAGGAAACCAAGGCCTGTGTGCTCCCTCCTGGAGGAAACCAAGGCCATTGGCAAGAGTTAGTTCTTCGTGCTTCCAGCCTCCATCACCTTTAGAGACCCCGTCTTTCTTACATCCCGTCCCTGGGGCCAGAGTAGCTCCTGGGGTCTGTCTACTCCACTGGGCATTGGGCTTGCCTCTTGACCCCCAGGTCCCCTCCACACCTTCCCTTCCTCTCCTTTACCTCCGTCTCACCCTCTAAGCTTCTTTCCGTTTATAAACAGGCTTGGTCCTGAAAAAGCAAGCCTCGCCCTCCCTGGGCTTCCTCTGGTAACTCTTCCACTTAGCGGCCCAATCAATCAGTGCCCTCTTCCCTCAAAGAAAAGGTTACCCCCACTCCCCGCCAAGGCTTTCCAGTTAAATATTTTTTTAAAAAAACATGTTAATATTATAACAAACATTCCCAAGAAGTGAAAAACGGGAGAAGGCACACTGCTTCCCAGAGGGTGGTGTAACCTTGATTTTTCGACCAAGCAAGGTTGGTAAAGAAAATTAATATTGGAACCTTTTTAATGGACACCATGAAACAATGCTGAGTAAAACTCTGGCAGCCTGCAGAGAACAGGAGACAGAGAAAGGGAACATTGTGACCGGCAGGGCCTATTCCAGGAATGCAGATGTGCAGCAGCTTTATGTGACGCATTAATATCATGGATTCCATTAGCAGAAGTGTAAGGTCACTCCCTGATCTGAATAGACAGAAAACATTTCAATAAAATCTCAAGAACCATTTATTATTGAAAAATGTTAGTAACATAAGCACAAAAGAGAACTTCCTTAAACGGGTAACTAGTAAATGTCCACAGATAAAACAGTGGGACCATGTGCACGACATTGAGCTGTCATAAAGCCTTCTCCCTCCAAAGGGCGGCGGGCTGCTCACTCCCATTTCTTCCATTCCCTGCTCTGCAGGGGCTCAGCCAGAAACCTGACGTGGGAGATGAACCATCTATACTAATAAAAGAGTAAGATGCAAATTGGCTGTACCTTCGTGACACCCATCAGCCAATCAGGAGTGGGTATGCAAATTAACCCAACAAAGATGGATTAATTTGCATATGCAGGTGCCTAGTGGCCGGGTGTGGGGCAGGCTGCTCCGGGCCTCTGGGAAGCATGGGAATGAGGAAAGGTGGCTCTGGGCCGGAGCAAAGGCGGTGCCGGCAGCCAGGGGAAGGAAGGCCCATTCTTGCATGAATCTTCATGCATCAGGCCTCTAGTTTGTATAAAACATGTAAAGGGAGAATTACAATTACCACCATTCGTAGATAACACAGCTTTCTCTGTAAGAAACCAACAGACTACGGACAAATTATCTTAATTCATAAGAGATTATAGGGGTGTGGCCAACCAAAAACAATGCCATAGTCTATTGCATTTCTACCTGCCCAGGGTTAGAAAGTGTGATTTTCCAAAGGACACATTTAAACTAGTCACAGATCTACACATGGTATCTAGGTCAAAACCTAGTATAATATTTGCAAGTAGTTTAAATTTAAAAATGAGCCCTAGCCAGTTTGGCTCAGTGGATAGAATGTCGGCCTGCAGACCAAAGGGTCCCGGGTTTGATTCTGGTCAAGGGCACGTACCTTGGCTGCAGTCTCCTTCCCAGCCCAGGCCCTGGTCAGGGCTCATGCAGGAGGCAACCCATCCATGTGTTTTTCTCACATTGATGTTCCTCTCTGTCTTTCCCTCTCTCTTCCACTCTCCCTAAAAATCAATGGAAAAACATTCTCAGGCAAGGATTAACAACAACAACAAAATGATTAAAAAATTGTATTGCATTAGAAGACTGAAATGGATGTATAGTCATTTTCCCAAGTATGTCAGTTATTTCCAAAGTGTTCTATGGATTCAGTGCAATTCCAGTGGAACTTAACAGAGCCTCGTCTAACATTTACATGAAGAAAGAAATCAGAGTCCCATTCCTTGCAGACTCTGACCATCTCATCTCCTGTTGTCCAGAGTAGCTCATGTATGAACCAGGAGACGAGCCAGGTGTGTGCTGTCATCCTGCCAGATGGCAGAGTTTAGTGTAAAACTGTTGTGTTACAAACAGTGCAAGTTGTTGGTAAGAAGGAGAAAAACTGAACCCATGAAGCAAATAGGGAGAGAGCCAGCTCCTGGGCGTGGGAAACTTCATCTGAGGATTCCTGGGGGGAGTGGCCAGGACAGGGCATGCTGCTAGGGAACTGGATGGGAGACTTAAAGGTAAAAAGCAAAGAACTTAAGAAATGATAATGTAGAAGAGGGTCTTCATGGCCTCAGGACAGAGAACAGTGTGCTGAAGAGCTCAGGAAAGAGCCAAGATAAAGACAAACTAGGTCAACGTGCGTTAATGCAAGAAGACGTCACGCACATGTGGATACACAAGAGCCACCTGCTGTGAGAAGATGTTTGAACACAAAACTGGAGAAGTGCTATGAATCTGTCAGGAATCCCTTCACACCTACAGGAAAAGGGAAGTGATCCACTGACAGTCAGCAAAAAGCAAGCATTTCAGGGCACAGGAGACATGAATGGCCAGTGAATGTATACAGACATCTGAACAGTGTTGGTCATGGGAAAAGCTCAAGTTCAAACCAGCATGTTCAGTCCGTCCAAATGGCCAAGTCTCAGTCTGACCTTACCAGCTGTTAGAGAGAGAGGCAGCCGTGGGACCTTGTGTCCTTTGCTGAAATGAGTATAAGGTGATGCAAGAATTTTGAGAAGTAGCATGCTGCTCCCCAGTACATCGGAGCATGGGTGCACTCTCTACGTAAGCAATTGCCCTCCTGCACACAGAGAAAAGCTGGCACAGGTGTACCAGGAGAGGCACACGGGGCATCATGAATATTCATGAGCTCATGCATATTCATAATGGCCTTATTGGAAATAGCACGCAAGCGCACAGACATACGGGAAATGACCCACATATCCCTCAAGAGTAGGATTTCTTAAGTGAGTCCCACTTTATGCTTTAGAAATTTTTTCCAATTATAGTTTACATTCAATATGATTCTGTATCAGTATCAGATGCACAGCCGAGTGATGAGAAAATCATGACTTCACAGAGTGGTCTGCGATTGCTTTACGTCCCCTCCTGGCCCCCCACACAGTTACCACTATATTACTGACTTCATTCCCCATTCTGTAATCCCCATCTCTGTGCTGTCCTGCAGCTGCCCATTTGTGCTGCTTGATCCCTTCACCTTTTTCACCCAGCCCCCCAACTCCCCAACCCTGTCCCCTCTTTATTCTTAAATGAAATATTATGCAGCCATGAAAATGAATGAATGTACCCGAACCCACATGACTGACTCTCAAGAACATGATGAGAAAAAATATATAGGTCTCAGAAGAATGCATGTAATTTAACTCCTATCACAAAAATAAGGAGTACATTTGAAGAGATACATACATGTGCTAACTACAGGAAAGCATGGGACTTAATGACACAGAATTCAGAGCAATGTCCACGGGTGAGGAAGAACCAGGGGATCGGGTCAGGAAGGGACACACTTGACCCCTAAGAGTGCCTTTCCTTCAACTGTATACATAGGGTGTGCCCAGTTTAATTTTGTATTGTTATTTTTTATGAACATGTATGTTTATACTGTGTGTGTAGTATTTATGCATATATAATATATAATTTTATGTTTGAGCTAATAAAAGAATAATATGCAAATTGACCATCACTCCAACACATAAGATTGCTGCCCCCATGTGGACACAAGATGGCCACCACAAGTTGGCCAGCAGGGGAGGGCAATTGGGAGGGACCAGGCCTGCAAGGGAGGGCAGTTATGGGCAATCAGGCCAGCAGGGGAGGGCAGTTGTGGGGGACCTAGGCCTGCAGGGGAGAGCAGTTGTGGGGGACCAGGCCTGCAGGGGAGGGCAGTTAGGGATGACCAGGCCTGCAGGGGAGGGCAGTTAGGGGCAAACAGGCTGGCAGGGGAGCAGTTAGGCATCAATCAGGCTGGCAGGGGAGTGGTTAGGGGGTGATCAGGCTGGCAGGCAGAAGCAGTTAGGGGCAATCATGAAGGCAGGCAGGCGAGCAGTTGGGAGCCAGCAGTCCTGGATTGTGAGAGGGATCCCAGATTGGAGAGGGTGCAGGCTGGGCTGAGGGACACCCCCTCCTGTGCACGAATTTCGTGTACCGGGCCTCTAGTTTCACAATAAAAAAGCCTTTAAAACAATAGACAGTACATTCACTTCAGCCAGAAAACATTGATACCCAATAAGAGAAATGTATTTGAGCTATGTTTTGTGTTGAACTTGTATTTTTTAATGTGAGACACAGAGATGTGGAGGAAACGGGGTGCAGGTCTGGTGACCCCAAAACTGTCACAATTAGAAGGGACCACCTTTTTGCTCCACTTGCAAATCCTTTCTGTGATAGAGATGAAGAACGAGGCTCCGAGGGTCAAAGGGATTTCTCAAGGTCACTGTGCTCCGTAGAGCAGACTGCTCTAGAGGAGCGGACTGTTCTAGAGGCACGGCTGGTGCAAGGCTCCTGACTTGGTTGTTCTGTGGAGGTAATGACCTGGCCACTGAGCCTTCTACATCCCTGACAGGAGCCTGAGAAGGAGGGTGGGCTGGAGGGGACTATGTTCCAGGGGACAGGATCTGGGAGGCATGCTGCCCCCCCCCCACACACACACTTGGGGCATTTAATTCCTCAGCACATCCCACGGGTGGCGCCGTTCAGATCCTATTACTCAGAGGAGGAAAGGAGTCTCACAGAAAAGGGGTCTGGATCCTGCCCCTGATGAATTCTTCCCTCTGCAATTCACCGAGGAGGGCCTGGAATGGGTCCGGGACACTTCGGCTGGGAGAAGTGAGAACACGCTGGCCAACTCCCAAGGCCGTGCCCTTTGTAACAGGAAGAACTTGTCCCCGAAGCACTACTGCAGTCGTTTAATTTAATGATGCACAAATTAAAATGACGAAGATGAGTTTTATGTACATATATCCCTTCTCGAGTGAAATATGGTGCCGTTCTTTCCAACTCAGGAAGGGCATTTGTTAATGTCATGGGACTATCAGCTCGATGGTCTCTTCCCCCAAAGTCGCTGCTGACATTCTGAAAGGCGCAGGTGATTTGTTATCCACTGCTTTTTCTCGGTAGTAAGTCTAGTGTTTCTCAGCAGTAAAGCAAGGAACACCATTAAGTGGAACACGGAAGCATGAAGCCTGTGCCCGAGATTTCATCCGTTGTCTGTTACAAGCATCTTTCTTGCTACTTCTCGGGGTGTGTCGGAGGGGTCATCGCGAGGATGTGACCCTGGGGTGACCTGTGAGCTGGCCCCGGGCGATAGGGGGCTCCCTGCCCCTCCTGTCCTTGGAACATACACTCTACCCACCGTCCCCACAGCGGGAGCTTTTTCCAAGGACGCAGCCATGAGAGAGGAATGTCGTGTTGAGAGGCTCTGGACAGTGGACGGGACTGAGCCCCGGTAAGGCTGCTAATCTTCACATTTGGAAGATTCTGGAAGGTGGGTGCAGGAATCTACTCGTCTTGCCATACCCCAAGACTAGCCTCGGAGTTCCCTAACTTCTTAACCCGCCACCCACCCATGTGGAGGGGCCTGCCTCTGTCTGAGATTTCTCCCTGCGTCTGCGTCCGGGGCCAGTTGCAGATTTCACCCAGGAAACTCCGCGGTTGTGAACCAACCGAGCGGAAGCCACGTGACCATTGCTTAGTGTTGGACCTTGGCTCGCCTCCTTGTAGGCTGGAGAAGTTCTATTAGCTAGCCGCACCTCAGCTTCCTCGCCTGGGAAAAATCAGACAATAGTAGCTCCCATCTCCTGGGGCAGTCCTGGGAACTGTGGGTGTGGTTTTGGGGTGGTTATCTAGTGGTTTGGGAATCTGTGTGTCTCTACTTATGTTACAGAATCAGCTACTTAGTGCTGTATACACAGATAAACTCAGATCCAGTGGCATCAACATGAAGTTTTGGGGCCTCATCACTCACTGGCTGCTGGGGGTCAGGCAGGTCCCACCATGAGCTTCCTCGGCAACTTGGAGAGACAGAAAGTAGAACCGATGAACACGGCACCCCAAGCTCCTTTTCTATTTCTCCGACTCATCCCAACATTCAAAACTAATATTAGCTCCCGCCTGTGCAGCCCTCCCTCGGCATGAGGCATGGTCCTAGGTTCGAATCCCTTTACGTCCATGTAAGTTCTAATTCATGTGAACTTCACCACCAACCTACGGGATGTGGTTTATCATCAGCCCTGCTTTCCAGGCGGGAACCTGAGATACAATTCAGTCGCGGGGTACCGAGGACGCAGAGAGGAGCAAGCCAAGTCTCGAGGCCAGGCACACTGTGGGCGCTGCCTTCTGTGGGCAGGAAGTGACGTCCTCTCGGGCACCTGGCTCCTCCCAGGTGTCCTAAAACGAAGGGGCCTCCCAGGGTCCGAGGGGAGGCTCTTCCCCGTCCCCCTGGTCACGTGGGACATGTGGAGCCTGCTAAGCATTTCCTGACAGTTGCTACTTGTTGCCACAGGATGTCAGCATTGAAGCCTGCCTTCTACAGGACGCAGGAAATGCCTGACTCCTCACCCACCCCGAGCAGACCGCTGCTGCGGCCCCCAGAGCTAGACTCGGCCAGAAGGACCCCAGGCTTAGCTGTATCGCTCAGTGCTCAGCTCTTTAAAAGGGGGTGTCACCTTCCAGCCGCCCCAGAACTCTGTCCCAGCTGCTCACCTCTGAGCATGAAGGTAAGATGGCACCTGTTTCTGTAGACACCGTGCATGGCTCACGGCTCCTCTTGTGGGACCCCGTGGTAGACGACGTTGCGAAAGCTATTCCCGCGGTGGACCTGGCAGAGGTGGTGTTTAATTGTATGAGTGGAGAGGAGGGAGGAGAGGAGGAGACAGAGGGAACAGGAAGCCTCAGAGGACGTTGGGTGTTGGGTGTCTGACACGTGGGGTCCATGGATGGCTCGTCACTTCCTGGGAAAGCAGGTGACCCTGGAGGGTTATGTTTGTCTTCCAGTCGGTGGTGCCTGCCCTGGGCAGAGGCCGGGCCTTTCCCTCCCGGACCCCCCACAGTCCCCTTGGGGTTCAGAGCCGCACCTTGTGGGGCTGAGAATGTGCCAGTTCTGAGCAGGGCACTGCACGGAGCCTGTGCGCCAGGAGGGCACGGGGGGAGGTAACCTCTGGGCCTGGAGGGCGTCGCCCCCGCCAGATGACTGATGGGTGTTGTGTTGGCCACCAGAGGTGGGTGACTGTCGCCATGGGGAGGACCTGTGGGCCCTGGCACAGAATCACACCCCACGACTCCCTAGTGCTGCGTGGGTACACCTGGACCCTGAGGCGCTGCTCCTGTCTCTGTCCCTCCTTCTTGTCTCGTCACCCCCAGTCCCTGAGCAGCAGGGTCTGAAGAGGAAGACTCCCCAGTAATAAGTCATAATGCTGTGTTACCACATAGGCTCAGGCAGGGCTGGGAGGGGAGGTCTTGGGAATGCCGGGAACGGGTTGCATGTTTCATTTGAGGTTATCTCCGGGGTCATTAAGATTCTAGACAGCTCAGCTGGCATGGCTCAGTGGTTGAGTGTCAACTTATGAACCAGGAGGTCATGGTGCAATTCCCGATCAGGGCACATGCCCAGGCTGGGCGCTGGATCCCCAGTAGAGGGCATGCAGGAGGCAGCCGATCAGTGATTCTCTCTCATCCTTGATGTATCTCTCTCTCTCCCTCTCCTTTTCTCTGAAATCAATAAAAATATATTTTAAAAACTGATTCTAGACACAGATGGCAAAACATTGTCCATATGTATGTGTATAATTTATTTTTGGTTCAAAAATAAAAGTTTCATAAAAGTGGACATTGAACGTCTCACTCCCACCCATTGAGAGTCTCACTCCCACCCATTGAGAGTCTCACTCCCACCCATTGAGAGTCTCACTCCCACCCATTGGAAGCCTCACTCCCACCCATTGAGAGTCTCACTCCCACCCATTGAGAGTCTCACTCCCACCCATTGAGAGCCTCACTCCCACCCATTGGGAGCCTCACTCCCACCCATTGGGAGCCTCACTCCCACCCATTGGGAGCCTCACTCCCACCCATTGAGAGTCTCACTCCCACCCATTGGAAGCCTCACTCCCACCCATTGAGAGTCTCACTCCCACCCATTGAGAGACTCACTCCCACCCATTGGGAGCCTCACTCCCACCCATTGAGAGTCTCACTCCCACCCATTGGGAGCCTCACTCCCACCCATTGAGAGCCTCACTCCCACCCATTGAGAGTCTCACTCCCACCCATTGAGAGTCTCACTCCCACCCCTTGAGAGTCTCACTCCCACCCATTGAGAGTCTCACTCCCACCCATTGAGTCTCCCACCCATTGAGAGTCTCACTCCCACCCATTGAGAGTCTCACTCCCACCCCTTGAGAGTCTCACTCCCACCCATTGAGAGTCTCACTCCCACCCATTGAGAGTCTCACTCCCACCCATTGAAACCCTCACTCCCACCCATTGGAAGCCTCACTCCCACCCATTGAAAGCCTTACTCCCACCCATTGAGAGTCTCACTCCCACCCATTGAGAGCCTCACTCCCACCCATTGAGAGCCTCACTCCCACCCATTGAGAGTCTCACTCCCACCCATTGAAACCCTCACTCCCACCCATTGGAAGCCTCACTCCCACCCATTGAAAGCCTTACTCCCACCCATTGGGAGCCTCACTCCCACCCATTGAGAGCCTCACTCCCACCCATTGAGAGTCTCACTCCCACCCATTGAGAGTCTCACTCCCACCCCTTGAGAGTCTCACTCCCACCCATTGAGAGTCTCACTCCCACCCATTGAGTCTCCCACCCATTGAGAGTCTCACTCCCACCCATTGAGAGTCTCACTCCCACCCCTTGAGAGTCTCACTCCCACCCATTGAGAGTCTCACTCCCACCCATTGAGAGTCTCACTCCCACCCATTGAAACCCTCACTCCCACCCATTGGAAGCCTCACTCCCACCCATTGAAAGCCTTACTCCCACCCATTGAGAGTCTCACTCCCACCCATTGAAAGCCTTACTCCCACCCATTGAGAGTCTCACTCCCACCCATTGAAAGCCTCACTCCCACCCATTGAGAGTCTCACTCCCACCCATTGGAAGCCTCACTCCCACCCATTGGAAGTCTCACTCGCCCATCCAGCTCCGCACCAACCCATCTGCGTGGCTAATCCCCACTTTGCAGATGCCTCACGCAGCCTGCCAGTGCACATGGTCATGCGGATGCGAGCAAACCCAAATGCACAGCGGCCTCCCGCCTTCTTCCATGAGAGCCACCTTGTGAATGCTACTCTGCACTTTGCTTTTCCACTGAACAATACATCCCAGAGGCCTCTGCTCCGGGCCACGGAAACGCATCCCAGTACAAGGGAACCCTGTGCTCCCGGCACCGCTCTGCCCTACCGGGGCCAGCAACTGCAGAGGACAGTGCTGGGCACTTGCACAGACTCTCAAAAACATGGTCACAAGAAAATGCACTGGTGACAGCAAAATCAACGTCATGTGATTTTGATCACAGTTTAAGGACAGAAATTGGGAAAGAAAGGCGTCTGTCCGTTTTCTCGCTGGAGAAATAGTATTCATTTGCTTGCTATTACCCAAGCATTTGCTGAGCATGTGTGTTGTCCAAGGCTTGGCTGGGTGCTGCAGGGAGGGCTGGTACGACAGACAGACAGGGCCTACGCTCCCTGGTGGGACTGCAGCACCCCCCCTTCCTCCCAATGGTGCCCAGTCTCAGCCTCCATGCCCAGCCGGACCCCTTGCCTGTCCCTGTCTCCTCTTTCGGGTGTCTTCCCTGATTACCTGCCTCCCCCTCCCCAGTTAGATTAGCTGCTGGTCATGCTGATTGCAATTGCTTGGTTACAGTCTGCCTCTCTTCCTGGGCTGTGAGTCCGTGCAGCCCTGTCTAGTGGATGGAGCTCTGGTCCCTGGTCTCCTCTCCCAGGCTGTTTTCTCATCTGCAGCCCCCCTAACAGTGATGGCGAGAACAGAACTCTCTACCTGCAAGGCCTGGTGAAGGGTGCTCTGTGGATGTTTGCTGCTTCAACCCCCCTCCCACGCGCCCACCCGGCGTCTTCTCTCCACTCTGGACCGAACCCTACACATGTCTAAACCCCAAAGCCCAGATGAAGTCGGTTACCAGCAAATGATGGGTTCATTGGTTGGTGGAAGAGGCGCAGCTGCCTGTGTTGGAGGCAGAGATTGCTCAGGGCTTTCCCCTTGCTCTGGCATCCACTGGATTGAACACCCTCTTCAAAGTGTAACACCCCTCCCCAGCCACGTGATGTGTGTGGGGGTTAATTTCCCTTCCCCCGGGGGTCTGGGAAGGACCTTTGATATTGGGCCGCATCCCAGGCTCCAGTTCACAAGGGCAGTTCCAGACTCCACGCGGAGACTGAGCATGCTCCAGGCCAGGACGCCTGTAAGGCTGGGGGGCTTCGGGTCTGGCCGCTTGCGCCCCTCGCAGGCCAGGCGGGCGAGCGGGCGGGGCCAGGCTGAGAGGGGGCCACGCCTCCGGGCACTGGCGCAGCGCGGGCGGCGCGCGGCTGCGGGGAGCGCGCGCGGAGCGAGCGGGCGGGCGGGCGCGCGGCCCGCTCTCCAGGCCGCGAGGGCGCGCTGTGCGCCGCTGCGCCGGGGTCTGGTGCGTCCCGGCGGGGGAAGGAGAGCAGCAAGGGCGCCGAGGTGAGCAGAGCCCGCAGGCGGGCGCCAGCGCAGACACCGGTCGCTTTTCCGTGTCAGCAGTGAATCCCGTTCCTTCGCCGCGTCAGCTGCGCCGCTTCAGGGCCGGTTGGCCGGGGCTGCCCGGAGGCCGCGGCCGGGCAGCTGTTGCGCCAAGAGGGGACAGCTGCGGAGTTCCATAACCATAGCAACCGCATCAGCACCGCGGCGGCGGTGGCGGCTGCGGGGAGGGCAGCATCCTCTCCTCTTGCTCCTCCTCCAGGTGGCCTTGCTGCCCGCGGGGACAGGGACGGAGACCCAGCTCACAGGTGCCTGGGCTCCAGGGTCCGCCCACCGCTGCCGCAAGTGTTGGCGCTGAGGACGGTGACAGAGGAGCTAGAGGGCCCTCGGAGTGGGGGCCAGAGGCGGCGGCAGAGGGAGCCCGGCGGTGGAGACAGGTAGGTGAGAGCACTGGCGGTCCGAGGCGGCAACTCTCTCCTCGGTCTCTGGCTGTGACATTTCTGGAAGCCTGATCGCTAGTTGGATGGTTTCTCTTACTTAACAGGGATTCCGCCTCGAAATGTGGGTTCTCTCCGTCTTTCTCCCCCAGCCTCCTTGTCCTCTGGTCTCGGGCACATCTGGGCAGGTCTGGAGAGGCCAGAGGGGAACATCTGATGGGGAGAGTGGGGTGAATGGGGGGGGACCCCTCCGAAGTGCCTGATGGAGGCTGGGGGAGGGAGCACATCTGGACCCCGAGCAGCAGGTCCTCTGAGCCCTTGAACCTGGGGCAGGTTGGGGCGAAGACCCTGTTGGGGTGAAGGGGCAGTGGTAGCGGTTCCCTGTAATCCAGGCAGACCCCGAGGCCAGTCTGGCTGGGGCTGGGCTGGGGTCGGGGTGTGTGTGGGGGGTATCCCTGCAGCTCAGCTGTGACATGCACAGGGACCAGCGCACCCCAGCCCTTGGTCTGGAAGTCAGCTGCAAAGCCAGCAACTGCAGGGATGTGTAGACGAGGGAAGTGGTAACTGTGGCCGTTTGGGGGTCCAGAGGTGTCCCGGAGTTTATCCTGTTCTTGCCTTTGGCTACTGGGGCTGGGTGGGAATAGAAATAAGATTAAAAACTAGCAGTCAAGACGCCCCCTCCCTTTCTCCTCACCTCTTTTCTAGCCATCTCACACCGCCACTATTGCCAGCAACACAAGACGACAGAGGGTATAGGGAAACCCCTTCTCTCCCCGGCCCCCCTCCCCCTGCCTGGGGCTCCAGCCATTAGCAAACTCTCCCACATTCAGACACTGCAGGATCCGCCTCAGCTCTGTGCGAACCAGGGAGGCACCTCCCACCAGGCTTCACGCTCTGGGTGTTCACAGCTGTGTCAGTGAGAGGCACTGGGCTGCCCACCGCAGCGATGGGCGGTGAGCCTCGTCCGCAGGCCAGAGGCAGGGGCAGAGGCCTGGGGGCCAGGCCAGACCCGCTCAGCGGGGGCCAGGGCCCCGACACCTGCGGAGAGGGAGATCAGGTTAGGTGAAGCAGCTGGGTCTGGGGGCTGTTGCTTACGGGTAAGTGGGTCTCTGGGCAGTTTCCGGGATGGGCGGTCATTGATTCTTCTAGGGCCCGCTCTTTATACCCCGGCCTCCAGGGGTCGTGATAAGTCCCAGGTAAGAGGCCCTGCTCTTTAATTGGGCTTTTAATTCATGCCATAGTTCTGTTGCCTGCGGGGATGGGATGTGGTCTGCATTTCATCTGGGACTTGTGTCGTAATGAGGGTGACAGGACTGTGTCCCAGGCAGATGGTGAGGTGGAGAGAGAGGATGGGTGTGAGTTCTGATGCCATCCTATATCTGCCGTGTGACCTTGAGTGTCCCCACCTGCCTGAGACGCCTTCTCCTCATCTGTAGCATGGGGGCACCCACCCTCCCTGCAGCTCACCTGCTCCGGCGACAGTTGAGTGGGACGATGGAGAGGATGCATGGGGAAGGGCTCTGAGAACCTCACGTGCCACGCGGGTGAAGGGAGTTACCACTCTTTTTCAAAGAAACCCCAGCCTGGACCGGCAAACAGACGTCAGCTCTGAGAAGGCAGCACAAATGCTGGCCGGTAACTCACAGTGGAGGCGCTGTGCTCTGGTCGGAGACACACTCGGGGAATAGAAGTGGCCTTTATCGGGGGACACAGCATGTCATCTCCTTGCTCACAAATGGTGAAGGTCAAGGGCTTTGGCATCAAAGGCAGGACTCGTCTCTTTGGGAACATTGGGTCTGCTCAGCACAGGGCTGGGCTAAGCACTTAATAGTGCCAACAGGATCTGCACACAGTGGGGATTCATTTCGATGTGGGTTAGGTGGGTACGTCGGACACACAGGACCTTGTGGGCAAGGTTCCCTTTCATTCACCTGGGCTCCATCATGCCTGGCATTACCGGCTGTTTGCCCGCTGTGACTGAGTGCCCACAGCTGGACGTAACGGCCAAGGGGACCACGGTTCGTGGAGGAGCCAGGACTCGCGCACAGTGTGTCCTGCTCCTTGATACCCTTGCTCTCGCTCATGCCAGTCTCTGTCCAGAATGACTGACTCTCCCTTCCGTCTTTCCTTCAGGACCCAATTCAGTGCCCCTTCCTCTGGGAAGCCTTCCTGACTCTCCCTCTGCTCCCATAGCTCTTGGGACCCACGCTGTGTCGGCCTGTGCGGTGTCATGCTTGCACACATGCCTCTCCCCGCTCTCGAGTTCATGCTTCCTAAGCACAGGAGTCTCCCCCGGACCTACTATGGTCATGGCCCAGCAGCCGGTGCAGCGACGGCCATGGTGATGGCCGCTGAACGAGGGAATGAGCCTCGCCGGCCACATGACCACCTGCTCCGGGGGCGGCTGGCACAGAGGAGGTTCTAGCCGCTGCCCTCGTCCCGGAGTGGCCACAGGCCAGGAGGATGCTCGCTGGGCTGGCGTGCAAGGTGAGGGCCGGCCCCCTGAAGCAGAGGGAAGGAAAACAGAAACGCCTGGTTTGCCTTAAATGCTCACGGTTTGTGAAGTGGGCGCTGTGGGGTGACGGCAGTGTGGGATGGCCTTCGCATACCGCTTGCTGAAAACATCGGATGAAAGATTTTAAACTTAAAATGGATTGCCCTCCCTTCCTTTCCTTGACCTCAGCTCCAGTCCAGTGGGAAAGCACGTGGTTGGGTTGAGAAAACCTAGATTTGAATCCTGGCTCTGAGGGGACGCGGACCTAGGACGCCTGATTTCCTCGTGCCTCAGTTTCCCCCTTGGGAACTGTAGATGCTCATGCCCAGCTCACAGAGAGGGTGCGGGCTCGGAGTGGCCTAATAGCTGTGCAGTCTTGGCAGTTTCACCAACTAACTGCAAAATACCCTAGCCAATGCATCCTTTATTTTTCTTGTTATTTTCTTGTCCTGAAAGAATGAGCCCAATCTCCGTGTCTGATGAACACAGCCTGGGCCAAGATGGGTGGGAATCCCAGCTCCCCCACTTGCGAGCTCCGCATGACCTTTGGCACTCATCCCCCCAGCCACTGGTCTTATCTGATGCCACAATAATGATCTTTCTGGGGGGGTGGGGGCGGGGCTTGAGGAGATGCACATGAGGACAAGCGCCATGTCTGGCACTTCCTGCATGAAGTGATAGAAGTTTCCAGAACTTTTTGAAATGCCCCAAATGCATTTTTCACCTTTGTTATCTGCCTGTCAGAGAGGGGGGGGGGGGGGAGAGAGAGAGAGAGAGAGAGAGAACTGAGAAGATAGCGGTAGACCCCATGGCCCACAGCCCCTTCCCCCGCGAGGGGCCCAAGGGCTGAAGTAAGCTGAAGGTTCAGATTCGGGAGCCGCTCCTCGCTCCAGCTCTGAAACCAGCCGCTGCAGGTGTGTTGGTCTGGTCTCCTCACCTCTCCGGCCCCATTTCTCCTCTAACTGCCCTGGCTGATGACCCGCTGGCTCTCCCCGTGTCCGCACACTGACCACAGGGTCTGGGCCGCTGCCCGCCCAAAAACGGAAACAGAAGGCACACTGTGTGGCCTGCTCACTAGCAGGGGTCCTCAAACCGTTTAAACAGGGGGCCAATTCACTGTCCCCCAGACCGTTGGAGGGCCGGACTATAGTTTAAAAAAAAAACTATGAACAAATTCCTATGCGCACTGCGGGCCCGGGATGAGTCGGCTGCTAAGCAGGACAGGCAGCGGCACCCGGCGGGCCGGATACATGTCCTCGGCTGGCTGCATTCGGCCCGCGGGCCGTAGTTTGAGGACCCCTGCAAGACTTCTCACTTCCTTCCTGCACCTTTGGCCTGGAGGGGTTGCCCCCGCTGCTTCCCCGGCCCCCTCCCACCCCTCATTCAGTCCTTTCTCTTCAGAGGCCTCCCTGAGCCACGTGATCCTCCTTCCCTCCCTCCTTCCCTTCCTCCCTCCCTCCCTCCTTCCCTCCCTCCCTCCCTCCCTCCCTCCCTCCTTCCCTTTCTCCTTCTCTCCCTTCCTCCCTCCCTCCCTCCTGCCCTCCCTCCCGTCCGTCTTGTCTTTTCTTTCTTTTTTTCTTTTCTCTCATTCTTCTTCCTCCTCTCCTTCCCCTTCTCCCCTCCTCCCCCCTCCACCTCCTCTCCTCTTCCTTCTCTTCCTCCCCCCTCCTCCTCCTCCTCCTCCTCCTCAGCCTTCCTCACTCTCAGTGGTTGAAAGGCCAGGACAGAAGTGCCTGTGACTGTTCTGACCACCTCCTGCAAGTCTGTGGGTTCCTCGTGCGGGACGTGGCCTCTTTGTAGCTGCAGGGGCATTTAGCACAGCTCCCCGCGCTCAGGGAGCAGCGAGCAGTGCTTCCGAAGCTCATGGAGGGGAACTGGGGCCAGAAAGCTTCCATCGGGGGACCCCTGGCTTCGGTGCACACCACAGCCACAGCCCATGCGAGCACCTCTCGGAGCTCCCGTCAGAGGGAGGGTCCAGGTCAGGGAGACAGGAGGCCTTGGCCACTGCTGCCTTCTCCCCAGAACTCTGCCCGTCCTGTCTCCTCAGCCAACCCTGACAAGTGCCTCTCCATTAAATGGAAGAGATACTTCCCTGCCAGGACTAGGAGGGGCCCTGGAGGGCGGAGCCCAGCTGCCCCCCACTTGCTCTGGCGAATGCAGATGGTGTTGGGTCATTGGCTGGGAAACATCTCCGCTGGAGCCAGTACACGCCACACGTATGCAGCGCTGGGCTCTGCTTAATGCAGAGAGAAGCAGTGCGTGTGGGGCCATTGTTCGTAACCTTAATTGTTTCAAGGATCGCTTTGTGCATCTGATGAAATCTACAGTCATTCTTTTCAGAGTAAAACAAAACAACCAACTGTGTCATCGGGGCCATGGACCCCTGTTGTCCTCTGGTGCCTCCCCGCCCCAAGGGTGCCTGTTCCCTGAGAGGGGGGAGCTGCAGCCAGCATCCCCCAGGCGCTGATTGTCTGGGGAAGCCCAAGACAGCGGGTTACACACCAGGAGCCTCTCACAGAAATGAAAGAGCGCCGTCTAGACTGAGACGCCCTTTGGAGTGAGATGGGCGTGGGTTCAAATCCCAGCTCTGCCTGCAGCCAACAACTTGTCAGTGTTTTGGGGGGATATTCCAGTTTGAAACTTGGGAGTCTTGCATTCAGGGAACTCCCTCCCCTGGACACCCCAGGATGGTGGGTTCCCCTCATCTGACATTTATTAGCCACGTAACCCTGGAGAGGGACTGGCCTAGTGGAGTTGTCCTCCCTGTCCCTCGGGTCAGGTCCCGAGAGGGAGGCCTGTGTCTCCATCCTGAGTCATGGAGTCTGCAGGGGTCCCAAGCGCGGTGGATGGGGGCTCCCCGCCAGGTCTCAGAGGTGGTGAGGGAGCGGGACAGATGGGTGACGACGGGCAGAGAGATGGAGGTGATGCCTCATGTCGCCTCAGCCTGACCACAGGGTGGCCCTGGGCACACAGGGCCCTGCAGTGCTCTCCACCCGGAGGCAAGTTCATGGCCATGACTCTGACTCTGGGAGACACACCCACCCAGGCATCTTTGGGCAAAGCAGCGCCTTTCAGCTGAGGAAAAATTTCAGGAGCCCAGCCAGTGTGGCTCAGTGGTTGAGCGTCGACCTATGAACCAGGAGGTCATGGTTCGATTCCCGGTCAGGGCACATGCCCAGGTTGTGGGCTCGGTCCCCAGTAGAGGGCGTGCAGGAGGCAGCCCCTCAGTGATTCCTTCTCATCATTGATGTTTCTCTCTCGCGTGCGCTCTCCCTTCTCTGAAATCAACAAAAATATATTTTGAAAAGTTTTCAGGAGAACAGAGCAGTGTGGTTATCAGCCAACACAGCAGCGAGTGACAGGCACCCCAGCCTGGCGCAGGGGACCTGTGTCCGCTGGTTGCAGTTGGCATTTCCATGAGAGCCCCCGCCTCCCGCAGGCAGTGTTCCAGCCGGTATCCCGCAAGAATTCTCCCAGCACGCAGCACCTGACGGCTCAGTGAGGGCGCCGACCTCTTTTCCCTTAGGCTGTCAAATTTAAAAACGGTAACAGCCAGCACAACAACAGCTGTCTGGTGTGAATGAATCAAAACTACACCTATTTTCATATTTTGTCGGATCGGCAAAAGAAAGCGGTATTTTTTGGTGCCGCAGAATGTTAGTAATTAGTTTTTGTGTGCCGTGAGATGGAAAAGGTTGAAAATCGCTGCTTTTTAGACAAATGAATTGCCCCACAGCCACTTCCTTGGGGCGCCTGACATCAGACATACCATCCTCTGAATGTCTGTGCCCACGGGAGTCACCAGAACTTGCTATATAACCAACCCCCCTTTGTCATGCGGGGAACCCATACAGCGCTACCACAGGGCCCCATCTCCACTCGCCCACACCTGCTCCCTCTAGAAGCGTCCTTGGTCGGGTCGCAGTGGGTGCCGGCCGTGCTGGTTCCAGCCAGCCTGGCCAGTCACCGAGGCACAAACGGTCCTGGCCACTGATCAGCCGGCACCTGGGTCTTGGCTTCCTCCCCAGCCCCAGCCCAAGCCCCGCCATGGCCTGAGGCCTTCCGAGTTCAGCCCCATGGCACCGGGCCTGGCCCTTCTCTGCCCTCTACTCCACTCGGCTGTATGCATGTTCCCATCATGAGTGACGTGTGTGCACTCGTGCATCACGCTTGTGTGTGTAATCTGTGGGACACAGCCTCCTCCTGGCCCGCTTGCGGCATTTCCCCATGGTGGTCCTTCTTTGCTTTCATGGAAGCCTCTGGACCGTGCTCTTTCCTCTTCCTCTCCATTCATCAGCTCCTGACTCCACCCTACGCGACAGTCTCCCCCCAAACCTAGGCGTCACCTCATTTCTCTCTAGGACATTGGTGTTACTCTACCTTATTGACCTTCATTTCTTTAGCTCTGGAGCAATGGTAACAGGCAACCATAAGAAGTCTGAACAAAAATCCAGTGAAAAAAATAAAATTTTAAGAGTCCATTGTAATTCCTGGCCCCAAGTAGGTGATTAATCACTGCTGCTTCCTCTTTTTAAATATATATATATATTATTGATTTTTTACAGAGAGGAAGGGAGAGGGATAGAGAGTTAGAAACATCGATGAGAAAGAAACATCCATCAGCTGCCTCCTGCACACCTCCCACTGGGGATGTGCCTGCAACCAAGGTACATGGCCTTGACTGGAATCGAACCTGGGGCCCTTCAGTCCACAGGCTGATGCTCTATCCACTGAGCCAAACTGGTTAGGGCTTAAGAAAATTTTATTGATTTTGAGAGAGAGAGAGAGAGAGAGAGAGACATTGATGTGAGAGTGAAACCTTGATCAGCTGCCTCCTGCACACCCCTACTGGGGATGGAGCCAGCAACCAGGGCATGTGCCCTGACCGGGAATTGAACCAGCAACCTTTTGGTGCAGGGATGATGCCTAACGCCCTGAGCCACACCAGCCAGGGCGAGTGTTTATTCTGATTAAAGACTAGCCTGCATACTTCAGTGTCAGCTAAGAGGGTGGTGAGGCTGACATTCCCCTGTGGGCCCTGAGGAACTTGGCGGGGACTCCTCCTCACAGGGAACCTCTGTGGGGTGGACCAAGGGGTTTCCATAGGTCTCACAGGTCGAACGTTGGGACTGTGAGTGAGGGAACTTGGAGATCTCCATGCCCTGGGAGTCTGGGGGGGGGGGGGGGTAGCAGGCATGCTGGCACTCAGCAGTAAGTCACGTTCACAGGTGACAGTGAGTCACCAAGGAAAAACGAAACTACAGTCTGGAGAGGCTGCTGAACTAAGGCAGGGAGTATAACTCCTAAAATAAGTCCCGTCAGAAGTCGCTGCAATTAAATATGAAAGTATTTGCTGTTCTGAGGATTTGGTATCCGTTTTCTGACAAGCTGGTTCCTGGGTCCATCATCACAGCTGAGCTTCCACTGGGGCGGGTGTGGTGAAACCATGTTGGTTTTACATCAGCATATAAAGTGCGCTGGAGAATAAATGGCCTTTTTCTAGTCTGTTTAAAGGAAACACTTAAAGATCAGGTTATCCTTGGAATCTGTGCCCAGGCTGGAAGAGCAAGCTCAGGATTTAACGTGCCGGCCTGTGCTGGCCCTTCCGCAGAATAAAATGAATATTAATACAACTGTTTCTGAATAACAGGATGAGATTTCCCGGTGCGTTGTTCCCCCCCTTCTTTTCAAAAGCCTGTGGATACTGGAAACAACCACAAAAAAGGTCAGAAATCTCTTTCAGTGATAGGTTGGGTTGAAATCTGTGGTATAGTGCAGGTGCGGGGGGAAGCTCTTTCTAAGCACCTACTACGTGCTAGTGACCACAGTCAGTAATTTCCCTGGAGCTAAATTTATTCGTTCTCTGTCAGGGTTCTTTCTAGCCCTCTTTAATGCTGAGGGGACCGAGGCGCAGGGAGGGGAAATGATTTGCTTACAGTCCCACAGCCAGCAAGAGTGAAAGCCTTGCCCTAGCCAGTTTGGCTCAGTGGATAGAGCGTCAGCCTGCGGACTGAGGGGTCCCGGGTTCGATTCCGGTTAAGGGCACATGCCCGGGTTGCGGGCTTGATCCCCAGTTGGGGGTGTGCAGGAGGCAGCCGACAATGATTCTCATCATTGGTGTTTCTATCTTTCCCTCCCTCTCCCTTCCTCTCTGAAATAAAAAAAGTATATATATATATATATATATATATAGAGAGAGAGAGAGAGAGAGAGAGAGAGAGAGAGAGAGGGTGAGAAAGAGAGAGAGAGGAGGGAGGGAGCCTGAACGTGACCCCAAATCGGTGTGATCCCCACGTGTCTTCTTTCTCAGCTGCCCTGTAGATGCCCCTTGTGAAGGGCATTTAAACCTCTGCTATTGCTCATAAAACAAACAAAAACCCTATTCACAAACCATTCCATCAAAGCATGTGGCTTCTCACCAATCAGCTGTGTGGATCTGGGGATTGAGCCTGCAACCCTGGCATGCGCCCTGACCGGGAATTGAACTGTGACCTCCTGGTTCATAGGCCGATGCTCCACCACGGAGCCACACCGGCCTTTGTGAAATGTGCAGAACACGTCTCCCCCAAGGCTGTTTGTGGCGATGCCATCGCCGGGGCTGGGTCCTGGCTGCCCGAGCTCATTTCGTCCATAGTTTTATGCATGTTGATTGACAGCGCTTGGACTGAATTCAAAGGATAGAGTTATGATTGAATAGAAAGGTGCTTCCTCTCTCTCTCTCTCTCTCTCTCTCTCTCTCTCTCTCTCTCTCTCTGTCTCCCCTGCCCCTCCCCCCTCCTCCCCACCCCCAGGTATTGGTAGGTAATAAGAGGAATAACACTAAACTAACTGCCAGTTGGTATTGGTAGGTAATAAGAGGAATAACACTAAATAACTGCCAGTTGGTCAAGGACAGTCTCCCCGTGTTTGTTTTCACTGCTGTGTGTTAATTGCGCTGACCTCGGGGCTGTGTGCCGGGGAATTACCGCGGTGTCCTCCTGGGCGCCCATAGCTGCCCTCAGTACCCAGAGCCTCTAGGAAACTGCTTCAAAAGAATCAGGCTGCATCTGGCTCAAGCCATGGCTTTGATTCTTTGGAGTATTGTTCCCATTTCAGGAAGCATTTAGGAAGGAAATGGCCCTAGGATTTGGAACGCTCTGGAACATGTGTTTCCATGTAGAATAGGGGATCTGTAGGGGCAAGAGCAGGGGCTGCACCCTAGAGGGGGTGTAAGGCGTCCCAGGGGTGCTATGCATCACCCTTTAGGCACCGTGGATCCTGGAGAGTTTTAAGCACGTAAATAAAACAGTGCTAGAGGCATGGAAACCACCCACCACAGGACAGCAAGGAGAGCTTCACCTACAAACCGCCTTGCAGTGTTGACACGGGTTAGGTTCTGCACGTGCTATGGGGATGTTGTTGGAACAGAAGTTCTGTCATGAAAATGTTCACCTACCCAGAAGAGTTGGGAAAAAAGGCATGTCACATACCTACAGTTCCTACACCTAGATTCAGCCGCCGTTAGCGTTTTGGAATATTTGCCTTCTCTGCATATGACTGCTGCTTATTTTTCTAAATCGCTGGAAAATACATTGCAGAGTTCAAGACAATCCAATCCACATGTTTCGTCATGCTCAGCCAGGAAAAGCTAGTCTTCAGTGTGACTCCAGGGGCGATGTCGCAGTGAAGGAAATGAAAACAATATTCCATAGCACCTCTGCTCCTTGTAAAAAATAAGGTAGTCTATTTGTGTGAGTTTATTTCTTGGTTTTATGTTTTATTCCATTGATCCATTTGTCTATATCCCCTCCCCCTACACACACACACCAATACTATACTCTCTTTAGCTTTATAGTAAGTGTTGAAGTCGGGTAGTGTGAGTCCTCCAACTCTGTTTTTCTATAATACCATGTGGGCTAGTCTGTATTTTTTGCCTATCCATATGAACTTTAGCATCAGCTTATAAATATCCATTAAACAACTTGATAGGATTTTGATTGGGATTGAATCTGTAGATCAAGTTGGGAAGAATTAATAACTTGACAATGTTGATGGAGCCTTCCTATCCATGAACATGGAATCTCTCTCCATGTAGTTAGTTCTTTGATTTCTTTCATCGCAGTTTTGTGCTTTTTCTCATATAGAACTTGCATACATTTTGTTAGATTTGTGCCTCTGTGTTTCATTTCTTGGGTGCTGTTGTTTTATGGAAAATGAATAAGTGGCCTGGTAGGCAGAGAGGAATGGGGATGTTTGATACTCAGTTGCTGGATGAAAGTCTAAATTTGAAATGAGCCAAGTGTTTTAAGGGTAACAGAATAAAAGTTGAGGTCCCTTAGGACACACAGATGTGAGCTAGAAATAGCCTGCCTGGCTATTTTGGATAAAGAGTAAAGACTTACATAGCCTGGCTGTTGGAAAAGAAGAATTGCGCACGCGCGCACACACAGCAGTTAGTGAAAGCCTTTGATCCAACGCAGGGAGCGTGGCACCTCTCACTGGATACCAGCAAGCTGCCCCCCACAGTTTGCCCCTGAAATGTGCAGAGCTGCTGGACATGTCTTAGCCCAGGCCCTCCAATTCCCCTTCCCAACCCTCCACCCAGAATACTGACTATTTGAGAGTATCAGCCCGTTAGCTTACAAAAACTCCCAGGTGCTGGAGTTTTCTGGTTGATTTCTCGTAACGCCCCTTCCCTTGGTGCTCTGCCCCCTGTATTTCAGAAACTGAAGGCAAGAGTGTCCCATGGGACTTCCTGTGGTGAAAATGCCCTGTGGTGAATTCCTGTGGAGAATTGTCCAGTGCGGTCACTGTTGCCTCAGGTGGTTACTGAGCCCTTAAAATGTGGCTGGTGCAACTAAGGAGATGGGCTCCCCCTTTTCTTCAGTAACTTAAATGGGAGGTGCCCCGTGTGTCTCATGGCACTGCTTCTGGCCCAGGTCTAGCGGCTCGAATCAGTTCAGCTTTAGCATTTCAGGAGAACGCCTCGGGGGTGTTTAGATGTGTTTTGCAGCTTTAAAGGTTTGGGCTCTCCTGGCCTCAGGTGCACACGAGGGTTACCTTGATGTGCACTCGGACACGGCGGCATCTAATGACCCACCGGCCACGTTTTGCAGGGTCTTGTGCAGGCGAACAGCATAGGCCCAGTGGAGGCTTCTGATACATTGGGACTGTTGGGGGAGGCAGGATGACAGAACTTTGACGGCCAAGGTCTGAGTCAGGACCGCCTCCTGAGCGAGGAGATGGATTACTGGAAAATGTCACCACATTTCGTCTGGCGTCTGCCTCTTCTCCCCACTTTATCACACCTCCTGAACACATATCTCCACGGATAATAGACGGCGTCTCGCTGAGGACACATGGCCTGCTCCTGAATCATCGGAGCCAGCGTGTGTGACTGTGCCCCACCATCTTACTAAGGGAAGAAACACCCTTAGCTACAGCGATGGATGCAGAAACCATGTTCTCTCGTCCCCTGAACTAGCCACAAACTAAACAGAACACCCCAGCCCTCCATCCAGGTACTGGGTAGCTTTCAACCCACAAAGATTTCCTTCTTCTTTGTATTGATTTGAGAGGGAAAGAGAAACATCGATTTGAGAGAAAAGCATCAATTGGTTGCCTCTCGTTAGCACCCTGAACAGGGATCATACCCACAACCTGGGTATGCGCCCTGACCAGGAATCGAACCTGGGACCCTGTGGCGCCCGGGCTGATGCTCCAACCAGCTGGGCCACCGGCCAGGTCGCGGAGATGTCTTATAAGCCCGTCTCCTTGCATTGGCATAAATACATCATCCGTTACCTCCCAAGCTGAAAGACAGTGTCACTGTTGTCTTAGATTTTTAGTTCAGCTGCTGAGCCATTCATTTCTCCAGCAAACATCGGTGGGCAGAGCACATCATCCAGTGGGCATTCTGGCGGCTCCGTCCCCTCTACGCACCCCACCTGAACCCGACACTCACCCGCCCACAGGGCCACTTTGCCTTTCTTGTGCGATATTCCTACGCACAGGCCTTTTCTAACTTCACTTCAGGCTCGCTCCACACAGCCCGAACCTGACCTATTTCTCTCTCCTGACCGAGATTCCGACCCGCGCTCTAACTGGGTCACAGTGCAGCTGTCTCGCTCCCGGGACCTGTGTTGGTGTGTTGGTCTCAGCGCCAGCGGAGAGGTGTGGAGAGCTGGGGCCGGTCTTCTTAGGAGTCCGGGAACATAGGGCTGTGCAGGGGCCAGCGGCCAGGCCTGGCTCCCGGGGGAGAGCGGAGCGTGGAGGTTTGCAGCACTGGGCCCGGAGCTCTGCTGTCCGCGTGCGGCTTCATTAAGGGGAGGGTGCGGGCGGGGCACAGGGCTCCACAGAGTGCAATGCAGATTTCACGTGCTGGTGGGTAGCGGGTGAGGGAGTTGTTCTGAGAGGCAGCTCGACAGAGCGGACGAGTAAAGTATCTGTGGACGTGGCGGCCCCGAGTTGCCCTGGCAGCCTGTCCCTCACCTCGTCGTCTGTGGGAAAGGCACTGCCCCGTGGAGCCCCTGACTTCACCTGTGCATTGGGGTAGGCCTGGCCCCTCCAGGACGATGAAGTCCCCAGGAGATGGTGTGTCGGAAGGAGCCCAGAACGCCCACCAGGAAGGAGCTGAAGGGGGAGCCACACGGACCTTTGGGGGCGTAGGATTCTGTCAGAGACAGCCAGTGAATGCCCTCCCTTCCCCCACCCCAGGTCCCTCCCCACATCTGGGCCTGCTGATCCTTCTCCTCCCCTCCTCCGGTGCGGTGCAACCTGACAGCCAGCGTCTCCCACAGCAGCCTCTAATTGTCTTAATTGCCTAATTGCCCTCGAGCCTGGGATTCCAGCTTGTTGCTGCTTCTCATTAATTGTTCTTTAGTTTAAACAGTGAGAACAGCCATCATTTCCCCAGCTTCTGAATGTACCCTGCTCTGGCTGAAGTGTTATGCCATGGCCAGGGAATTCCAGGGCCAGGGCACAGGGAGAGGCGGCTCTGTCCCTTTAAGGGCCTCGGTCCAGGCCCGCAGCGGGGTGAGATGTGGTCTGGGCACTTCATGTGAAGTTACAGCGCCTTGGGTGCATTGTCTCTGACGCTTGTTTTTCTGGTGTCTGGGCATCAGGCCCGCTGCGTCCCGCCCGAGGACCGCGGTGGCGAGGATGGCAGAGCACCCTGAAATCCTCCCGCCCGAGGACCACGGTGGCGAGGATGGCAGAGCACCCTGAAATCCTCCCGCCCGAGGACCGCGGTGGCGAGGATGGCAGAGCACCCTGAAATCCTCCCGCCCGAGGACCGCGGTGGCGAGGATGGCAGAGCACCCTGAAATCCTCCCGCCCGAGGACCGCAGTGGCGAGGATGGCAGAGCACCCTGAAATCCTCCCGCCCGAGGACTGCGGTGGCGAGGATGGCAGAGCACCCTGAAATCCTCCCGCCCGAGGACTGCGGTGGCGAGGATGGCAGAGCACCCTGAAATCCTCCCGCTCGGGGTTTTTCCATCTCCCACCGCACTGCAGCGTGGGGAGCCTCTCTCCTCCCCCCTTTTTTTTAACTCATTCCCCGCCCCCCTGAATTCCAAGGCCAAGTCTTCATGGATCAGGGTGTTCCCTCCAAAAATGTATACACACACTTTAAATGATGGGAGAGACAGTGTTTATTCACGTACAGTTCATTTTTCAAAATTTAAAGGAATCTAGAGAAATGAATCATTTTTTCGGTTGGTGCCTGTTTTCAAATTGAAGACTGTTCTGGCCCAGGCCCTGCTGATAATGCGAAGCAATGGAACCGCACACATCAAGAATCATTTCGTGCCATATCTGTGCGCCCCTGATTTGTCGATGATTGCTGGTTTTGTACCGTAAACTTTATCTTTTATGCATCTCCATAAAAAAGTCTAGTGGATAAATTTTCATTGTTCAAAGCTTAGTCTGGCTTCACCCATTATTTCAAATCAGACCTGAAAAGGAGTGAGGATTAAGTGAGTTAGCTGTTAGAGTGTCTACATTTTTTGGGGGGACACCCTGTGTCCTAAAAAGATGTATACCCACTATGAGTGATTATAAAGGCACTGTTTGTACTTCAACTGCGTTGTTAAACTTCCAGCAGCATTTTAGGATGAATTTCCTTTGTTCAAAGCTTCGTCTGGCTGAAAAAAAAAAAAGAAACATCAGTTGAGCTATCCACTGTTCAAAGTGTGTGTACATGTTTTGGGGACACCCTGTATTTGGGGGACAATGGACGCACCTGGTCTGTGGGCGTCCCTGAGGCCAGAGGGCTCAGAGGTGCCCCTGGACTTCTTGCTCCAAAGGGCCCAGGGGTTCTCCGGTCTTGGCATTGAATACCCGAGGGACAGGCTTCGAGAAGTCCTTCTCTGGAGTCTGGACCTGAGAGGGGGGCTCTTTTATGAGACCCACCCTAGGAATTGGACATGGCAGACGGGAGATGTCCCCCCACCTCAGGAGGAGGCAGAGCCTGTCCTGAGCATCACCCACCCTGCCCGCAGATTCACCTGGTTGACTTTTGCTCAGTGACATCTTAACTACCATGCTGTCCTCCATACTGAACTGCAGCCCTCCAGAGGGCAAGGGTGGTGGCCACCTGACCTCGTTTTACATACACACACACACACACACACACACACACACACACACACACACTAGTAGTGCTACGCATGAATCCGTGCGCCAGTAGCTCTCTGCGGGGCCTGGCCACTCCACACCCACTGCCCAGAGGCTCTCCGTGGCCCAGAGGCCCACCCGCGCCCCGGCCTGGCCAGAGGCGCACCTGCGGCCGGGCGCGGAACGCTTGCCTCATTGCTGCGGCGACGAAGCAAACATTCTGCCAGGCCGCTCACACTGCCCACTCTCAGCGGCCTCCCCCCTGGGACTGGGGCACTCCGGGACTGGGCACTGCCATCTTGTGGCTATCGTGCTGCCATCTTTGTGATGGAGTGATGGTTAATTTGCATATTACCCAGGATATATATATATGTGTGTGTGTGTGTGTGTGTGTGTGTGTGTGTGTGTGTGTGTATGTATATATATATTGATTTCAGAGATGAAGGGAGAGGGAGAGAGAGAAAAACATCAATGATGAGAGAGAATTATCGATGGGCTGCCTCCTGCATGCCCCCTACTAGGGATTGAGGCCACAACCCGGGCCTGTGCCCTGACTGGGAATCAAACAGTGACCTTCTAGTTCATAGGTTGATGCTCAACCACTGAGCCACGCCGGTCGGGCTCATCATCCCATTTCACATGGAGGAGCCGATGTGCAGAGCACGTGACTGGGAGGTGGGGGTGCTGGGGTTCTTGCTACCCCTCCCTGGGGCAGCTTCAGAACTTCTTAGAACAGATGCTGGCTCTGTCCCAGAGGCCTCTGCCTCCTGCTCTCCTGCCCTCTGCCCTCCTGCCCTCTGCCCTCTGCCCTCTGCCCTCCACCGTCCACCCTCCTGCAACCCCCTCTCCCCTCCGGAGTCGCTGATGCATCTGTTTCTGCCCGTCCTGAATCCACTGCCTCCCCTCCTCCCCTCGCCTCCCTTACGGGCTCCTGCCTTCAGTTGTTGGTACTTGCCCCTGGGCCTCTCCTCTCGCGTTGGATCTGAGAGACCTTGAAGGTGTGAGCTTCTCTTTTCCATCTCCTGCCTCCCACCTCCTCGGCCACGGCACCTGGTGAGCACGTAGCCAATAGGGGCCTGTGGACCCGAAGCCTCGGAGCAGAGGTGGCTCTGGGACTTGGTCTTGGCGATCCTCGGCTTTGTTTTTAACACTGAGTAGGGGCTTGTGGGTCGGCATCACAGAGGACGTGGGAGTTATTTGCTTTGGTAGATAATTTACTGTCGTGTCTTACGCTCTCAATTATTTAAAAAAATGGAACGGACCTGTCTTTACATCCCAGACCCCAGAGAGCCCCTAGAGAGGCTGCGGGTGGCACGCTCGGCCAGGTCACCCGGGGACTGAGGTTGTCTGATTGGGGTCCACCCCAGGTGCGCTCTGGTCCTCCTCTTGTTTCTGAAGCTTGACCCGCCTTGTTTCCAGACATGTCATGCTGGCGCTCGCTAGATGGATAACGCTCTAGAACGTTCTTTCTCATACTTACGAAAAGGCACCAACTCCCTGTTTTTCAAATGAAGCCGAACCAGAAAGATCTCCATATAGAAGTGGACAAGAGGAGAGCTACTTGGGTTGAGCGATGGTTGTGGGTCCGAGCCTCCATGGCTGCCCTGGCTTCCATGCCGCCCACCCCTCCCTGGCCCTGGGCAGCGTGCCAGCCCCCGGCTCCCGAGGCAGGTTTAGCTTACAGCCCACAGCTCTAGTGCTTTTCCCACTCTCCCTGCAGAGATGCGCTCAGTTGGAAACGGCCTCCTGCAGATGGCGTGGCTCTAGCAGAACCCTGGGGCCTAGTCCCCACCTCGCCAAGCCTTGCAGGAACTTGGCTGTCGCTTGCTCTACCAAACAGGGATGCCTTCTGCAAAGCTGCACAGCCACAGAGAAACACAAAGAGCACAGAGCAATGTGTGTTGTCCCCAAACCACCTTTGGTCCATGCAAAAGGAGAGATCCGTGGAGAGGAAAGGAAATCATTGAATGATTGCATGTGCATGGTCTCCTTGTTTCTGGAAGTGTTTATGTTGGATGGAGTTGTTGTTGTTGTTGTTATTATTATTATTATTATTATTATTATTATTATTATTATATTTTGTATCTTCTGAGCCAGCCTTGGCTAACTGGCTCAGCTGGCCGTGATCCTGACTTGGGTTCTGAGAGGAGACCAGCCGTCGGTGATGGTGTGTGTCGTTGGGACAGGGTGACGGCCCCATGAGTCACGCTGCGCTAGGTGGGCGGTGATCAGTCCCTCTCCCCCCCCCCCCCCCCCCCCCCCGGTGGTTGACCACAGCGGGAGCAGATCATCGTTGCTGAGTGTGTGCCAGCTTTGAGCAGAACCAGGGACTGTAGGGTTGTGACCACGGCTGATAGAGGGAGTCAGGCTGGTCTGGGACCTGATGTCGTCGGAGGGGGCTGTGGGCCCTGCAGGGTCCGAGGCTTTCCCTCTCTGGGTGTCCTCTCTTGTTAAACAGAGTCATCCTACTCGTTTCATGGGGCTCTCGTGTAACGGACCTCGCAAGGGTCCTCAGTCTGCAGAACGGGGTATTTGTTAACATGCCATTTGCATGCCTTGACATGCACTCAGAAACCAAGCGCGAGGCCCGTGGGGGTCCCGAGGCCATCTGTGCCTGATGTTCCTGGCGATTTCCTGTGTGTGTACTCTACCTTTATCATGTCACGTCGCTGCTCAATTCCCTGTGTTAGTTCCCCTGCGGGACATCATAGCAGCTCTTCACGGAACGTCATAGCATCCCCTCACTGAACAGAAAGCCACCCTTCCTGGATCTGGTTTCATTTCCCTTTTTACAGACAGAATTGCTCTCCCAGAGGGTGAGTGTTTCCTCGGGGAACAAGGACCCGCCCTGCACCTGGCTCACTCTGGCCCATGGCCAGCACTCAATGTCCTGCAGATCTGAGCAGCCCAGGAGCGCCAGCCAGGGCGCCCGCCCGCCTCAGGAACAGTGCCCTTGACTGGCGGTGGCTTCCCCGGTCACTCACTGGACAAGCCTGCAGATAACTAGTGCTTCATACTCACACAAAGGGATCCACTCTGTTTCTCAGGTGAAGTTCTTTGCCATCTTTAGCGTGGGCGTGTTGCCTCCTGGTCGCAGTATGACGACCACAGCTCCGGACATCACCTCTGTGTTCAAGGAAGAAAGAAAAGGGGAGCACAGCCCCCTGCTCCTCACTTCCCTCGACTGTCCCGTTACGACGACAACGAAAAATCACTCCACCAGCTTTCTGGAATATGTGCCCTTGAATGTCCTTGTCCAGTGCAGGGTCACATGGCGATTTTAGCTAGCGGGAAGGCTGCAAGGTGAGTGACTGACTGTCTTTTTCCCCAGCCTTTATGGTCAGAGGCGGGTGTGCGAGGAGGAGACTGGGAACGGGGAGTCCTCGGGTCACGCAGCCAGCGCGCCTGCCACACTTGGGTTGACACTGTGTCGGTGTGAACTCCTTCCACGACTTTTCCCAGGACCCTCTCTCCCCTTCTCCCCACCCTTCCAGGTGGGTGTGTTTCACGCTCCAGGCTCCCATGTTGGAAGGAGGATGCCAGCTTCCGGGACTGGGCACCTGGGCAGACCAGTGGGGCACTGGCTTGCATCTCATGGGCTCAAAGCCCGAGAGCCCAGGGAATCGCCCAGGCCCGGCTCCCCCCCCCCCCCCTCTGCCTCTGAGCGAAAGGTGTCCCTGGTCTGTGCCTCCGGGCCCCCACCTGCGGGACTGAGGGGAGGCCTCTGCCTGCCTCCCTCGCAGCGGCTGTGGGGACGGAGTGATGCAGAGTGGCGCGTGCTTGGCTCAGCGCAGCTCCCACAGCCAGCGCGTCGCTGCAGGGCAGGCGGGGAAACAGTCCTGGAGCGGATGCTCACAGGAGCCCAGCTCAGATCCGAGCTGCTTCTGCATGAATCACACCAGGTCCTCTCCGCAGGGGCGGCAGGAGGGGGCCCTGTTACTACACGCACCTCTCAGCGGAGGGAGCGGAGGAACTCCCTAGGGGTCTGGGGTCCAGCCAGGCTGGTGGCGCTCGGGGCCACGTGTCCCAGTGCTCTCCGGGACGTGCCGAGGGAGCCCAGTGTTTGTCGTTCCCGCTCCCTGTGCGGTTTACATCCTGGGGACAGCTTCCTGTTTGTTCCTTTCCTTTGTCTTTGCACATCTTCATGGTGTGGTGTTCTCCCCGAAGCTTCCCGGGAGGATTTCCCTGACCCTTCGTTCCTTTCATCTTCCACCTCAGAGATGCGAGAGGGAAGGATCCGGGAGGGGAGCGGATCAGGTGTACCCATCCTGTCTCCCTTCACCTGAGGCGGTGGATCGAGGGCGAGCGTGACGCCCGGACCTTGGCTTTCGCTCCGACAGCACGAGATCCTTTTCGTCTTCTCTCTGATGCGGAAACCTGGGCTTCTGAGGGGTTCGGGGGAAGATGGGAAGCGCCTTTCGGAGTCTGTTCTAGTGAAGATGAAGGCTGGGCACACGAAGATGATCTTGTTTTCCTAGCGGGATGCCCGACCTTCCCCAGGAGCCGGTGGGAGGGCTCAGGAAACGCAGAGAAACCCACTCCGACCTTGAGGACGGGCTGCCCACGCGGGTGCCGGAGAATGCCTTCTCCCTGGGCTGGCGCTTGGGTTCAGTAACAGCCGCCAAGCAGACAGCGACCCCTTGTCCTCCCCGGTGCCTTTCTCCAGACTCCCGGTAGCCACATCAGAAACGCACTTGGTTTTTGCAGAGTGTAAGCCGGTGGCTCCGAGATGCAGAGGCTCAGGACTGGGACCTGGCTTTCAGGATCACAGTCCGCACTCGATCACTTCGTGAGTGTGGGCACAATCAGAGCATTTCAACCACGTGTCCCGTGATACCCGTGAGGGTCCACAATAGGAATCTGGAGATTTTCATGGTTTGTGGCTTTGGGGGGATTTTGTAGCTCAAACCAAAACATAAGGGAGACCCACTGAATCCCGGCTTTAATCCAGATCCCTTTTATGTGTGAGATGACATGAAGGTTGACTCATTGACACATTCTTTCAACATGCATTTATTGAGCGCCTACTATGCGCCTGCATAATGTTTGGTCCTCACACACTCTTCTGAGTAGATCATTCATTTCCCTCATTTTCTAGAGATAGAAACGGAGGCTCAGAGATGTCACTGTCAAGGCCAAACAGCCTGCCACGCTGCGGAGTCGGCAGATGAATGGGCATTTCTCACGCCAGAGCCTGCCCACAGCACCCCCTTCTTGGCCTCCCCAGCCCGATGCAGCCCACACAACAGTTATTCCCATTATGAATTATGGATTAAGCTGGATACTCAGAAACTATATATCCACAATAGCGACACCCCCTTAATTATTTCCTGTCTCTTTCCATTCCTTCCTTCATCCATCCATCCCACCCACCTACGCATCCATTCACAAAGAAAGCCATGGCAGGCAGGGAGAAGCAGAGTCCAAAGCTAGAAGCAGTTGGTCTGTTGGACTTGGATGTTGTGGTCTTCCTCAGTTCCTCATCTGTGAAATGGGAATTATTACAGCAGCCATGATAGCCTCCTTGTTAGGCTCTTGTGAAGGATAAAGGAGGTGATGCGTTTAAAGTCGTTCGGCCATGTAAAGCTCTGGCCCTTGGTGGTTATCATGATCTCATTGCTATGTATATTACTGTAATCTCACATATGTGTCTGGAACTTATGAAGAGAGGTCGTCAGGCCAAGGACATGGAACTTACAGACCAGGAGACCCTGGTTAGTTTTGGACTTGGGTGACAGTTGTGCGGAATGTGGGTCCAAATGTAGCTTTCCTTTCTCTGGTCCTGGTCAGAGATTGTGTTGAGCCAACAAGGCAGAACCAGAATCACTTCCCAGGGACACATTTAACCTCCAAAGCCCTTGGGAGGGACTCGTGGAGTAACAGCATCGTGTTTGTCGGATTCAAAGCAATCTTACTTCTGCATTAAAATAGGTCCCCCCGGACTTCTTCCTGCCGAAGGTCACACAGTCGCTCCTCGCTCCCGCACTTTTCCCTGAGCGGATGGGACAGGTCATTCAATGAAGCCGAGCCTCCGCTCTCTCAGACATCACCACTCAGTGCTCACCTGGTTCCTTAGGGTCTCAGTGAGGTCATTCCTTTACTCAGCTCGTTCACGGAAGGCCTGCTACCTGCCAAGCCCGGGGCTGCAGGCCGTGATGCAAAGCTGAGCAGCAGTGGGCATGGTCCTTGTCCTCATGAAATCGAAGCCTAGTGAGGAACACAGGCTGTGCATGGGAACTGTATCAGGAGCCTGGCACGTAGTAGGTCCCCAGGAGTGCGCCATTCTCTGCGAGTCCTGTGAGCCCAGCCAGCATTGGCCAGAGCCTTCTCCGTGAACCTCAGCTGCATCTATGGCTGCGCAGGGCTTTGGTTGGTTGGTTGGTGGTTGGTTGGCTGCATGTTGAGCACAAGAGGAAGGAAGGGTGCCAAGGCCCCCTCGTACTTGTGGTTCTGTGCTGTGCTCGGTAATGTTGAGGCAGCAGACTTCTCTCTTGCTGTTTCCATGTTTGTCGCTGTTTCGGTGATTGTCGCCAATTCTCTCCCCAACCAGAGGGTTTCAGCTCCACTGCCCTGTCCCCGAGGCCGGGTGGAGTAAATTCGTAATGAATTACGTGGAGCAGTTTTGGAAGTAAACATGCCTGGGTTGACTAGTTCGCCGTTGTATTTGTGCGTCCTGCCTCCCAGGTGCGGTGGAGGCGTTCAGAAGGTCATTCTTTTGGTTGGCTTTCATTTCCGCATCTTGATCCTTGTTGTAAAAGGTGCCGGCACTTGAGTACCCCCCTCCCCCTACTCCCCCTCTACCCTCCTCCCCCCCCCCCCCCCCACCGCAGCACTGAATTCACTCACAAACTCACGTTTCCTAGCTCCTTGGAGAACTGTTTTTTTGGAACCAGTATGAGTAAAAAAATTTAAAAAGATTATTTGAGTCAGAGAGACTAAATCTCAAATTCTGTCTCAGCCACCAGCTCTGGAGCAGCTGCTTCCGGTCCTATGACTTGGGGTCGACCAGATGTCCGTCACTCAGAGGCGATAAGAGACGCGGCTCTTACTGCCTGGTAGACCATGAGCCGTATTCCCACCTCACGCAGCTACACACACACACACACACACACACACACACACACACACACATTGCTGTCTGCAGGGAGGGTCATTCTGTTTCCCTAAATGCAAGACTCAGGCAGCATCCGACTCCCATGGGAAGCTACTGTCCGGCGGTAACCCACCCTCAGGTTAAACCATGAGATGGCACAGGCATGTCCTCCCGGAACCATCGCCTGGCCCTCTCGGACTAGTCAGTGGCAGTGCATTATTCTTTCTGTTTGGCTTTACATCAGTCCCTTTCCAAAACTCCATTGCCGTCCTTCCCTTATCGAATCTCAGAGCCCACGGCAGCGATCAGCCCGTCCCCCGGGAGCTGGGACTCCGCTGCACAGTGAGGCCCTGGGACACAAGACTGTTTGCTGGGGATTCATTCCTCGGGGGAGTTGGAGAAGTGAAGAGCTATTACTTTTTACATTCTGCAGTCGGTGGAGTGCCGGCATAATGTCCTGGCTACCCTCCAGAATCACTTCATTTCGATTGTTTCTCTCTCTCTCTCCTTGTTTTATTTGTTTTGTCTTTGGTGGTGGAGGTTAGGGGAGGATAACATAGTGGATAAATATATTGAGTCTCATCTGAAAAGTAGAACCCGAGTCCCAGCCACACACAATCACTTGGCATTTCAGAACCTGTTGAAAGGGGATGGCCAATAGCATCTCCATGAGGGATGTTGTAAGCACCTGCACATAGTAGGTGCCAGTAAATACGTGTTAAGAAAATGAAATACTAAACATAGAAACACACATGTACACGCACACAGTGACCCATAAAGAGAGGTCCTAGGACAGGGTCTGGCATGCAGCAGATAACGCGTGCATTCCTCGTTTCAGGAGAGGCCCTGCCATCCCGATGGCTGATGTGCTTTGTGGCCCACACCGTTCCTCAGGAGGCAGTGTAGCTGGAGCACACGCATGTGTACCCAGCAGAGGAGTTAGGGCTAAACTAGAGCGAGTAGCCGCGAAGCACCCAGGAGAGTCTCCGGCACGGAGAGGGCCTGAACCCAAGCAAGTCCTCCCCCTTCCTGTTCACAGCACCCCATGTACAGGATCGGGGGTCTCTTGATGACATCCAGTCAAAGGGAAGCCCCCGTGCTCCCTTTCTCAGTACGATGTCCCCTTCTAATGTCGCAAGGTTTTTCCGTTAGGGCCGAAGGTGAGCCTGTGCATGGAGGCCACACAGCACAGTGGGACTGGAGTGGGATTCGGGATCGGGAAAGCCAAGGCTCGCCCCGGATGGCGCTCTCCGTGACTGGTTACTTACCCCTCCAGCCTCCTTTATTGCCCTCTGTGCTGTGGGCTTCCCGCATGCAGACCGCGCGGGGCCGCTGTGACATGACAGTGGACCATCCATGGGACGGGGCTGTGCTGGCCCTCAACAGCGATGTCCCTGGATACGCGCTCTGGACACGCTGCCTGGTAGAGCTCCCCGTGGACAGATGGAAGCTTTCCAAGGCACAAGGAATGATCTCATTTCCATGAAAGCTAATTGAGGTCTGTGTTCTGTAAAGGCTGATGGTCCGAGGAGACGGCCTGAGTCAAGCGAATGTGAAAGCCACTTGTTTTCTCAGGTACCAATTAGTGAACAGAAGTCCCCTCCATTGCTGGTGACCTGTTTGCACGGTGACCTCTCTCGCCCGCCCACGAAGTCTCTGTGGCAGTGATGGGGGAAGAGCATCATCCCAGTGGAAGAGATGAGATGCTCATGAGTCAGATGCCGCTCTCAGGAAGCTTAGCGTTAGTCATCGCCATTTCATCGGAAGCCGGACCAGGATGTGCTTAGGGCCACTGTGTGCCAGGTACTGGGGAGGCACAGGCTTGAGGGAAAGAAGCCGTGACCCCTGTGCTTAGCGGGCTTGGCTTTTTTGGGGGGGTGAGGTGGGGAGAAGATCTGAAGCAAAATTGTCAATGTTACAAGGGTACCCACAAGTCCACATAAAGTATATATGGAGTGAGGATGAGGTAGGGGGTCGGGGGGAGAGAGAGAAATACAATTTTGAACTATGTTTATGTATGTCAGCAATATACATCTCTGATACCTAGATCAGCTTTGGGGTGAGAAGATGAGGACAGGATGCATGAAATAAGGTTTAAGATCCAAATAAAACGGTTTCAATTGTCAATTACTTAATGTAAACTAATTATCTCTCACAAAGCGAGGATAATCTATGGTGAATGTGTAACCGAAGGTCCAAGAAAGCTGGTAACTTGTTTAGGTCGATTTTAGAACCATGCCTGGAATCCAGTATGTAATTATCTATTGAGTTAGTTAATGAATTAATTAGTGGTTATATTGCATTCTCAGTCTCTTATAGCTGGTCTATACAAATATTTTGTCTCCAGAAAAATGTGAACTTTCCCAAAACTACTGTCTTTATGAGATAAATATTTTCTAACCCTATGTGATTCTTCATTTAATTTCCATTTGAAATCCAAGGGATATGCAAGATTTATAGCTAATTTTCAATCATTACAAACATATTTTCTATTATGTCGTCGAGCCTAGTTATAACTTGTGCTAATCCCCACATCTGGTTATCTGGATCATCCATTATCTTTCTTTTAAGAATGGGTCACGTTTTCATATTTCCTCTCACGTTGAACAGTTTTGGACTCTATCTTAGCTATTGTGAATGTTGTGTTGTGAAGACTCTGGATTCTGTAACATTCTTCTGATGAGTGTGTTTTGTTGTTGATGATGTTATTTGTTGGTTTGCCGTCGTGGACAATTAACTTGATTGAATTCAAACAGCAACCTGTGCCCTTTGGGCAGCACTTCGAATGTCAGTTCAGTTATTTTATCCGAAGTCCAGCTGCCTGGGGTCTGCCCCAGCCGCTCGCTCGTGGTTGGGGCTCAGCCAGAGGTTTGGACAGAAGGCAGACGTGGAATGTGTGGCTTCCCTCTCTGCTTCGTTCCTCTCTTGGTTTCTGCCTCACTTTGCAGAGGTTGAAGTTGCCCTGAATTTTGTCTTCTTGTCTTTTGGGCCCAAAATACTCTAGTCTTTTATGGGCGGGGTGCCCTGTCCTGATGCTAAAGCCGTAGAAACAGGGACCAGGGTTGCAACTTAAACTAGAGTTAGGAGGAATAATCAGCCTTTAGCTGGTACTTGAAAGCACTCAAAATGCTCCTTCCTTTTACTATCTTTTACTATATTTTCCAACCATTGTCCACAGTTTTGCCAAGGAAGCAGAGTTCCAAGGACTTTTGGGGGATCCGCAGGATCCTGCCCCGAGTAGATGACACAGCACCTCCTGCCTCTGAGATGAGAGGTGTGGAATTGGAGGAGCTCATGACTTGAGAGCCCCTGAGTAATCCTCCTCAAAGCATGTGATAACAGAGCTGCGCATCTGAATTGCCTCTTATTCTTAGGGTGTCACAGTGCTTTACAAACATGCCTTGCTTGAAGCCTTTTGGGTTAATGAATGTGAGCAGATTTCCCAGGAAGAGAAGGTGCCTATTTCTGTACTTCCGGTGCTTTTCACAGGTGAGCGCACGGAGCCACCAATAAGCGCTTCACCAGTTAGCCGGCTCTGGCACGGGCACACCAACCCTCTTGCCAGATGACACGGCTCTTCAGTCATAACGAGCACGTCAGTGACTCCGGGACCCCGGTGGTCACGTGGGAGCATTAGTGCGTCCATGAATCGGAGGTAGGTCAGGTGTGTGCCTGGCACGTGCTCTGCGGTGATGGCTTGTTCCTCCCAGCGCCTCCAGCAGCAGGCCCCCCCTCCGCTCTGTGCTGCTGGAGGTGGGCCTGACCTTCAGCCGACAGCTCAGGACACTGAGGCTCCAAGCGGCTAAGCGCCTTGCCTTGGGTCTCCCGGCTGGGAAGTAGCCGAGCTGGCATTGTAACTCCTTCATCTGACCCCCGTGCCTCTGCTTCTTCTCTGCCAACGTCATTGTCCAGCATTACTGTGTCTCCCCCCTTTCCTAAATTCCTGAGGAGTGTGGCACGCCCTCATTGGCAGTAAAGCTCACCCCAGACCCGCTGCCTTGCAGTAGGAGCTCAGTGTTGGCTGTTAGCAGAGGTGAAGGTAGACTGTCGGGGAGTCGGAATGCGGGGGGCCTTGCCCAACAAGCCCTGGCACTTGGACTTCATCCTGCCTTACACCCCGTCCAGTCTGCTGGCGGTAATCTTCAGCACGCAGCGGCCCGGGGAGCAAGGGGAAGGGTCCCCCGTCCTCTCCAGCACACCCCTTGGGCCGACGCCGTGGCAAACACATGGTCAAATGTTATTCTCGCCAAATCCCTCTGAGGTAGTTCTCTTCCTTCTACAGAACCAGAAACCAGCACTTAGGAACGTTAAAAGATGTCCCCCGGGTTGCACAGCCCTTACAAACGTCACCGGCTTGTTTAACTCCAAGTCAGGTTTCGCGTTCTCACACTGTTTAGAAAGCCGCGTCCCAATGGGCCCAAGGCCGGCCTGTCTGGACGCAGCCGGCCCTGCGTGGACACGCTGTGCAAGGCTTTTCCGTGCCAGGTGGACACATGGCTGCTGAGCTGGCGCTGGAGGCTATTGCCTCTCCATCCAGGTCGTATCAGCAGAATACAGGGTGCCCTTCCCCCTGCGCTGCCCTGGCCTCGCATGCCGGGCGGGTACGGACGGCCTTGCCCTGAGACAAGCCCGGGGTGCCCCTTGAAGTTCTGACTTCCATGTTGATCCTAGTTTTTCATGAAGCTGAGCTCCCCCCACCCCTCCCCCCCAGCCCTCAGTCTTGGGTTCCCCGAGGTTGACGCGAAGGGGACGCAGACGACACTGCCGTGTGCATTTCACGGAAGGCCACTCTCCCGGCATGGGAGAGGCCGCAGACATGTTGACCCCTGCTGTCCACCTCAAATGCATGCGTCCCCACACATGATTCTGTGGGTGGGCCGCATCTCCAGTGGCATTGCCGTCACCCCTCACATCCCAGGAACAAGGCGCATCTCGGAGGAGACAGTGTGGGCTTGTCCTCCTGAGAAATGGGAGGGGCGACCACACTCGTGTGATCTTTCTGCCAGTTGAGGTGCGTTGGCCTCCCCGGGAACTGTCCAGGGACCCTCTCTTGTGACTGCCAGCTCCATCCATCACCAAGGACGCTGCTCATGCTGTTGCCCTCCCAGGCCCAGTCGGCACCCCTAAGACAAGCTTTAAGCTCAGTGCTCCTTCTCCATCACATTGGGCGAAGGCGAAGGGCCCCAGCCCATCTCTGACAACATGGTTATTACAAAGTGGGACTCTAGCAGCCCCCCCCACCCCCACCCAATACAGCGGGGCACTCGGGTTGTCTCGGATGGTGTTGTCCAAGGGCCAGGAAATGCAGGGCATTAGCAGCGACTAACCCTGGTCACCACGCCATGTGTACGGGTGCCTGGAAGTACGTGACCACTCCAGCCCCCGCCTTCAGCCAGATGGCTGGGGTCGCTGCCTGGAATCCCAGGGGGGAATCAGATTGGAGGTCCCCCCCCCCTCCAGTTTTTAAACAAAAGGCTCACCACTTGTGACTTCCCAAGGTCACCTTGAGAGCGGACCAGAAGGCCACGTGTGATCTTTAACCACCTGTTTCGTTCCTTTGTGTGGGTTTATGCAGAAACATTTGTCATGGCCCTGATTCTCATGGAGACATAGAGGCCTGGTGAAATAATGCAGCTGAAGACCCACGAAACCTCCCAAACACTCCACATAAACTGCTGATGCTGCTATTGCATTGACAAGCAGTGTTGGATATTGTAATGTCATTATTGCATTTTAATAAGTGATGCAGTCGTGGGATCACTGTATTTGGATACAGTAGCACTGCAGAGCTAAGCAGCACTCCTATGCGAGGATAGCACTCTAAGCTTCCCATGCTCTGGTCATCCACCCTAAGAACCAGACTCGGGTCCTAGCGGTTTGGTTCAGTGGAAGGAGCATCGGCCTGTGGACTGACAGGTCCCAGGTTCAATTCTGGTCAAGGGCACATGCCTGGGTTGCCGGTTGTGCAGGAGGCAGCCGATCAATGATGAGAATCACTAAATGGTAACTCCTTCCATATACAGCGAGCAGGTTCAGAGATGTTTGGCTTCCCAGCTGCTAGAGCAGCACCCTAAGATGATAATAGACGACAAACCCAGCCATGTTTGGGGGAGCTCTGAATGCCATTTCCCAAAGCGACCCAGGGTGTGGACTCCCTGTGTCACATTTCTCATGCTGAGACCAGGTGGGGTGGCGCAGGAGCCCCGGAAGCATGGGATTGGGGCCTAGCACACCTTCATTGCACCCCAAATCTGCTTCTCACTAGCTGTGTGCTTCTGGGCCAGTGAATGGAGTCTGTAAGCTTCCGGTTGCTTGTCTATCAAATGGGAATGGTTCCAGTGACCTTGACCCGGGAAAGGGTAGAGCAGAGTCACGGACAGGGCAGATGCTCAATAGGTGTCACCTTTTAAAAATTGTTTTTATTTTTAGCTTTTCTGGTGATTCTCGCGCCCAAAGAAAAGGCAGGCTCAGAACTGAATAAGTCCAAGCACTTGAGAAACCACATTAGATTCCTATTTAGGCAGCAAATTATTTCTTTTCTTGGGGGAAGAAAAATTATACACTTGCTTCTAAAATATGAAGAGTGTGGTTATGATTCACACACACATGATTCAGAGAGGAAGCGGGAGTTAGCACACAGCTCAGCTAAGCTCACCTAATAATACTCCGTCCTTGGGACTGACGCTGGTTGGAGCTGGGGCTGGGTACCCAGAGTTGGAGCAAAGACCCCCAAGAGCAGATTGGCTGCTGCGTGGACCCGGTGTTGGAGAGGTGGCTGTCCCCTGTAGCCCACCTGCCCAGGGTGGGTGCTTCTGGGCCATCTGCAGCTCTTCCTTCCCTCCACCCACTTGGGTTCCAAGTTTGATTGATTTCTGGAATTGGTGCCTGGAGCCAGGCTTCCGCCTCTCTGCCATGGGTTCTTGCAGCAGCTCCTGACGGTGTCCCAGCCCATAACATCTCCCCTCTCAGCACACCTGTCCTCTCTCCTTACTGAAGAGAATTCTTCAAGCATCAGTCACCCACGCGTGCAGCTGAGAAGAAAGGCCATAGACTTGGGCAGTTGACATTTTTTCACCACGAGACCCTCAGCCACCTAGCCTTGCTGAGTGTGAGTCTCGCCATGCCCGAAATCGAGTTGGCTGTCTACTTACATTTCTTTTATGAGGATTAAGTGCATATGCATTAGCTAACACAGGTCCTGGAACACTGTAGGTAATCCGTACATGTTGCTTGCTCTCCAGTGGCTCTTTGTTGCTGGAAGAATCAGACCTAAATGTATTACCACGTTCTGGGCCTTCCGCATCTGTCCTCCTTCCACATCTGTCTTCCTTGCACATCTGTCTGCCACCTTCGACCGTCTGTGCACAGCCCGCTGCCTCCCCGCCTCCTGCCTCAGTGTTCTGTCTGACTTTGAACTTTGCCCCTTGGAGTTCCTAACACAGATGCATGGATGGATACTGTTCCATGGTCTTTCCATCCCATGTCCCTTTTGATTGGGTACTTGGACATTGCAAGAAAATCAAGGTCTTCTGGGACCCTATCACCCCCATGAAATCGAAGCAACTGATGCCACAGCCTAGACTACTGTATCTGATTCCAGGGACATTCATCGGAAACAGTGTGTGCTCACACTGTGTTAGATCTTCTCCCGGTGGCTGTGGATCTGAGTCAGGTGTGGTTGCCGACCTTAAGGAGTTCGCATCCTAATGGGAGATGAGGGTCCACACCTAAGTCTGTGCCACAGAGAATGAGAGAGGTACCCAGACTGGGCGGGGGAGGGTGGAATAAGGAGGAGGGCACACCTGGTTTGGAGGTCATGGTCAAAGACCTCAAGGAGGACCGCGCTAGGAGAGACTATCGCTGGAGAATAGGTGCCACTTTGGCGGAGACACCTGGAAACCCCTGCCAGCCCACCTGCAACTCCCCGGCTGCCTATGGAGACGCCCCGCTGAGTTCTGCTTGAAGTCCTGACCCCCCGAATCAGGAGCAAACAAGATGCTCATTGATTTCCTCCCAGAGTCGCAGGGTGGGCATGTCAGGCATCACTGTGTCGTCATCACTACCGAGGCTCATGCTGAATGGCTGCCCGTGTTCTGAGCCTTAGACGTGGTGTGTGCCGAAGAAAAGTACAAAATAAGTCCACGAAGCACCAGGAGGAGAATAAAGCCGTGGGCCCAGTGGGAGGACCTGGCATAAGGACCGAATGAAACCCTGGCAGAGCGGGCCCGGGGCCGGGGCCGGCTTGCTGTGGGTCTGGAGTTCATAGTCTCAGGTCTCAGTCACTTTCTGTGTCTATTGTGGAGGCTGGAGAGCATTTTCTGAAGATGTTTTAAAATCCAGTTCTGATTTTTAAAGAACCCAAGAGCAAATCTATTTTTTGAATGTATTTTTCTTTTTAGTTATTCATTGATTTTAGAGCAAGAAAGGAAGGAAGATGGAGATGGAGCTAGGTAGAGATAGAGAGAGAGAGAGAGAGATTTATTGTTCCACTTATTTATACACTCATTGGTTGCTTCTTGTATGTGTTCTGACCGGGGATCGAACCTACAACCGTGGTGTATCAGGACGGCCCTCTAACCATCTGAGCTACCAGGCCAGGGTCTCAAGAACGAATCACTTGTGCCAAGCCAGCTTATGTGATCTCCGCCCTGGGCTGGCTGGCATCTCCGTGCCCACAGTACTCCTGGTAAGCCAGTGCCTTTACCGGTCTTGATGCAGAACACCCTGGATGTCCGGGACTTGCGAAGGGGCGTTACAGGAGCGGCCCCTGCTGCCAGCTTGGAAAGGGCTCTCGGGAGCTGGAAGGGTTCTGGGCGCACCAGCCTCTCGGGGAAAGCGTCGGGGTTGGTCAGCTTCCCAGTTCCTTTGTCATCGACCAGCTGTGCTTTTCTTCCTTAGGGTGCCAAGAAGGCGCCCTGAAAACAGAGCCCCTCTCACAGGCTCCCTCCGATAGTGTCTGCATATTCCTCTAACAGTGGGGGTGGCCTCAAGGACGCGGGGACCACGGTGATGGTCATGACGTTCACCTCAAGAGACCCACGCAAGCTTTCTAGTTCATGAGATCCAGGCGAGAATGAGACGTGGTCCCGTCCTGGGGTTACTCATGGACTGTAGTGGAGACAGACAGGAAACCAAATTACAGGGCAGTGGCGTGTGTGCGGGCACAGAGGTGCCAATGGTGCCAGGTTAATTGACTGCCCGAGGGGGTCTTCCTGACCTCCAACACCAGCTCCAGGCCCCGCCGTGTGGTGAAGCTCCCTGTACTCTTCATCCATGGAATTTCCCGCCGTTGGCAATTGTGTTCGAGAGCCATGCACTTGAGCCCTCCCCTCAGAAAAGTGTAAGGCCTGGGACAGAGGCCGTATGGCAACTCACTCCCCATCAGACTCTCCTCGTGGGCCCATGGGAGCTTGTTGAGCACATTGAGTGGGCAAAAGATCAGAGGAGACTTCTGAGAGAATACTTGAATTGGGTTTTGAGTCCCAAACAGCAGGGACAAGAGTAAATCTACAAATGCGGCCAATTGGAAAGGAAAGTGGCCCAGCCGGCGTGGCTCAGTGGTTGAGTATCGACCTATGAACCAGGAGGTCACAGTTGGATTCCCGGGTTGTGGGCTTGATCCCCAATAAGGGGTGTGCAGGAGGCAGCCGATCCATGATTCTCTGTCTCGTCGATGTTTCTGTCTTTACCTCCTTCTCCCTTCTTCTCTCTGGAAAATCAGTAAAAACGTATTAGAAAAGGGAAGTGCATGGAAGCCAGACCAGAGCAGGCCTCGGGTGCTGTGCGCGGAGCTGGCTGCCAGTGTCCTGGTGTCGGGCAGCCAGTGGAGGTGCTGGTGAGGGAGCCGTAGGTGGGCCTGTTTCGGGAGATGGCCCTCGGGAGCAGAGGGACAGAGTCAGTTCACGCCGCCGGGACTCTGGAGAGCACTGGGATTCCCTGGGGCCGTGTCCTCTTCATTACCTCTTTGCACTAATGAGCGGCTCTTGTCCTTCTGTCCCGGCACTTAAGTCGGGAGATCCTGCAAAGGCAGCTCTGGCTCCCCTTCGGGGCGCTGCGGGGAGAGGCGAGAGGTCTGCCCTGGGCCTGAGACCTGGTCCGGGTCCTGGCAGTGTCCTGGGTGTCCCCTCACCCCCTAGGGTGTTTGCTCCCTAACTCGGGATTGAGGGAGCTGGCCTGGCAGGCTCCGACCAGGGAAGGACTCTGTGACTGCGTCCTTCGTTGCCGTCCCCGCAGGTAGCTGTGGGGCATGAGGAAGGGCCGGGGAAGCGCATCCTGAGGCCCTTTGCTCGGAGCCAGGTGTCCTGCGGGGCCATTTGCTCGTGGCCACAGAGCTCCCCAATGCAGCTCCATAGGAAATGTGGGTATTTCTCTGCAGTCGAACCCCTTCAACGGGACACCTGCCTCCTCGGGGGAAGGTGAGCTAAGGTCAGGATCACTGGCCACAGCGTCTGGCCCAGGACAGATACTCTGCCTGTCACTCACCAGGATTGTTTGGGGACGGGGTTGTGACACAGTGGAGGGTCGTCCTGAGAGGGGGGTGGGGGAACAGAGGCTGCCCAGTCCCTTCATCCCGGGGCTGTGTGTCCAGCGCTAGCACAGAATCAGACATGAATGAGAGATCTTCTCTATCCTCCTCTCTCTCCCTTCCTCCCTCCCTCACACACACATGTGCGCGCGCACACACACACACACACACACACACACACACACACACACACCAGGGCCAGACACTAGAAGGCACTCAGTAACCATCTGTAACCCGCTACCTGGTACCTGAGCAGCGTGGGTGTCCGTGGCGACCACGCTTCCCCAGGCAGAGCGGAGACTTCCTGTGAGGACCCAGAAGTGATGGGGTGAGTTTGCTCTCACAGCTGCACGTCCAGGTGTATCCCCGGAGCTGAGGTTTCCTGCCGGGTAGTCCGTTCGTCACCAGGCTGTCGAGGAAGGAGGTGCCGCCCGTCGTCACCTCTTTAGGAAGATGCTGCGTTCGATGGAGAGGCTGGCGTCCTTGCCCGGCCCAGGCCCCGCTGCTGTGTCAGCCGGTGTTAAAGCGCGTTTTTCTTCCTTCTTGCTGAAGGCTGGGAGATGGATGTGCACATGTCCCCGAGGCCACTATTTGGCTGAGAGCCCGGGCTCCTTTCAAGCCCGCGGCTGTCCCTGACTCAGGGAAGAAGGCCGAGTGGGTGCCTTGTGGGCTCGCTCGTGATTTTCAAGGCTCTGCCACTGCGGGCTCCTGCCTCGGGCGGGCCTTCTAAGGAGGCAGCCGCGCTCAGAGGGTCCCCAGCAGGGAAGGCAGAGAGGCGTTCTCCGCTAGACACGCGTAGGAGGAATTGTCACGTCAGGGGCTCTGCGAAGTCCTGCAGTCCTGGCGTCTGCAGATCCCAGTTCCTCCCGAGTTCTGTGGCACATGGAAACTTTGGACATGACACCAACTAATGCCTCATATAAACACGTGTCCAGGTTCACCAGGTCATGAAGTGCTCCGTCCTGTGATTCAGGAGGACTCTCCTTTTGGGCCCACACGTTTGGTGAGTTTTCTGAATTTCCACGTGGCTCGCGGAGCACCCTGCGCCGTGCGGTCCCGTTGGAGGTGTCGGTAGGGTAGGTGGTTTACTTTCCGCCGTCACCACGCTTCAGACAGTCAACCGCAGATAGTCTGCAGCGTTTCCCCGCTTCATCAGAGACAGCTCCTCATACACCCCAGGTCCGGAGCCCGGCCCAGGGGACGGGGCGTGAGGGTCCGGGATGGGGCGTTGTCTAAAGTTGGGGGGGTTCCCCCCCGAAGTGCGGCGTGAGCCCTTGGGAAGCCCGAGGGAACAAGAGGGTCATGCAGCCTTGGAGGGTAGTGAGCAGGCTGAGCAGCAAGGTGCTGAGGAAGGAAAGGGGATTCCTCGGGTAGCTTCTTCCACGTTGGGGGTTCTGCCCGCGAGTAGGCGGCTGACCTACTTTCCCTGACTCATCTCTCCGCCGCCGCCTCCTCCTCTTCCTCTCCTCTCATTTGTCTCTTCCTCCCACTCCCATCCGAAGGCAGTGGGTAGAGGGTGAGCCTGGGATAAAGTCTGGGAAACACTGGGGCCATAGCCTATGGGAATGGCTGGGCTTCTGGTCTACCACCCAGTCCCAGTCCCTGGAACTGCCGCCACTCCCCCGATATTCCAGAACTGAGAGTGGGCAGCCTCCCAGTCTATACAGGGTCCAGGTGCATGGCACTGATTTGCCTTATGTCGGCAGCGTTATTCCCCAAATCAAGCCGTCACTGCCCACCCCAGGGCTGGGTCTGCGCAGAGCCCTCCCTCTGGGGTCCCTGAACGGGGCTGATTTCTATTAACACCGTGGCTCCTCCTTCCCCACACTGCGAGCCGCTGTTCTAGGTCACCCGAGGCCTGCAGGGGCGGGAAGGAGGTAGTAAGATGTGACATGGAAGTTGAGCAGATTTAATGTGAAATCATCCAGAGAAAGACTGCTATTTTTACCAGCATCCTTCTGGCTAGATATGAACCCGCATACCCTTGACAATCCAGTTGGGGCCTCCTCCCTCCTCGGGGCCTTTCTTCTGTGCAGACCCGAGAAGGCCCCGGGGAGGGGAGGGTCCACGCCTTGACCCCCCTGGGCCCGGCAGGTGCTGCCCGGTGGCATCTCCCATGTTGCGGCAGCTCCCCTGACGTCACACAGTCCTGGAGAGCCAGCTGCAGAACCTGGTCTCCCGCTGGGTCTGTGAGTCTGGGAGCCGAGGGCGAGGCGCAGCCGGGTTCATGTGCAGGAGAGAGCCCCCTCCCGGCCAAGGCTCTCTGAGGCTGGGGTGCACCTCCTTAGGCTGTGAGCACCGATGCCAGGCCCAAAGGGGCAGTACGCCTTCCTGCCAGGCACATCGGGCCTGCGATGGGCAGTGGTGGCAGTGCCAGGCTCTCTGAGGCCGGAAGACCCCAGCGAGTGGGGTCTTCAGAGGGGAAGGTTCCGGGGACATGGGCTCCGAGGCCACTCCTGGAGCTGCCCTGTACGAGATGGAGACTTGGTCTGTAGAGTTTAAAGCAGGGGTGGGGAACACCCAGCTCTCTGGCCGAATGAGGTCGGCGAAACCATTGGGTCTGGCCCCGCCAAGGCACAGGGCTGAGTTAGTGACAGGTCGGACCCAACGCTGCAGGCTAGTTTTTAGGCTGATCATCTTGGGCAGCCTGTGAATGACGTGACATGCGCCTTGGCAGGAAACTTTCCCCTCCCCTGGTAAACCAAGAATGGAGCCCCAGGAGGGCTGGGGGCGGGCGGCCTGGAAGTCAGAAGGAAGACACAACAGAACCGGCACAGCCCACGTGTGACATCATTTGCTTTGTTTTCACTGGGCTACGGGATGTGTGAGGAGCATCATAAAAGCATGCGTGGTATCGGAGACTGCATGGTTTTGACTGAGGTGAAGCTCACATAGCATCACATTGGAATGGCGCGATTTGTGACATTTAGCACATTCGCCATGTTGTGCCACCACCGCCTCTATCTAGTGCCAAACATTTCGTCTCTCCGAAGGACGCCCCAGGCTGTTAGCTGTCACTCACGGGACCTCTCCCCACGGGCCCTGGAAGCCACAAGTGCCTGTCTTTATTTATTTTTAATATATCTATTATTGATTTCAGAGAAGAAGGGAGAGGAAATAGAAGCATCAGGGAGGAAAGAGAATCTTTGATCGGCTGCCTCCTGCACACCCCACACTGGGGATCAAGTCTGCAACCTGGACGTGTGCCCTGACCAGGAATCGAACAGTGACTTCCTGGTTCAGAGATCGATGCTCAACCACTGAGCCACGCCAGCCAGGCCCACAAGGGCTTACCTGTAGGGATTTACCTGGTCTGGGTATTTCATAAGAATGGACTCGCACAGCGCACGTCCTTTGTGTCTGCTGCTTTCCTATAGCATCATGGTTTCCTTACTCATCCGCGTTGTGGGATGGATTTTGCACACGGACCTTCCGGCCAGAGTTCTGGGAAATGTTTCATCAGTCACAGAGCCGGGCCCACGTGGGGTCCCGGATGCCTGTGGAATCTGAGTGCACGCGCTGCTCATTCGGTCCCCGGGCAGCTCAGGGCGGGCTGGGTAGGTGGCTCACTCACCACTCTGCTCTCCAACAAGGGGACTGCACGCCGGCTCGGGCACAGGTCAGCTGGGGCCTAGGACCCGTTAGCCAAGGGAACCTCTTTTTACAGATGTTTAGTTGGTTTCCTCGGACCCCTCCTTGTGCCACTGAGGGCGCCATACGGGCCCACGGATACGTGAGGGGCATGCGTTCCCTTTGCAGCAGCAGCAGCAGGTGCTGCCTGGGGACAGAGCGAGGGCGAGGCAGCATCCTGTTTCAGGCGAGGGGGCACGCTCTGCCAGTCCATCTGCCCCTGGGGCTGGAAGCTGAGTCTCATGAAGTCAGTTCCCTGTTCGCAGACGATACTGCTCCCGCGCAAAGCACAGCATGGCCCTAACAGGCAGGCTGGGGCTACATGCGTGTCCAGAGAGCACTCCCGCCTGGAGAGTCGCACCGAGTGCCGCATGTTAAGGGCTCTGAGAAGTCCTGCAGGAGCGAGAGATGACCTTCTTTATTGGTGGTTCCCAAACTTACATGCCCAAGAGCTTCTCTGGGGAAGAGACATCTGTGAACGAACCTGTTCACCCGGCGGCGTGGCTCAGTGGTGGAGCGCCAACCAGGGACCAGGAGGTCATAGGCAGGAGGCAGTCATTCAGTGATTCTCTCTCATCATTGATATCTCTCTCTTTCCCTCTCCCCTCCTCTCTGAAATCAATAATATGTATATGTTTTTTAAAATAGGACCTGTTCCGAATGCAATCTGGGAGGTCATTTCCGATTCCCTCCCAGGGGACTGGAGGGGGAGGAAGAGGGGATCGACGCTGGCGTGGGGGGTGGGGGAGGAGGAGAACCAGCACCCAGCACCTGTCCCCTGCTTGTGCCAGGACTGTGTTGAGCTCCTCTCACCCCACCCCTGAGACCTGTGGTCGGCAAACTGCGGCTCACGAGCCACATGTGGCTCTTTGGCTCCTTGAGTGTGGCTCTTCCCCAAAATACCACGGCCTGGGCGAGTCTGTTTTGAAGAAGTGGCGTTAGAAGAAGTTTAAGTTTAAAAAAATGTGGCTCTCCAAAGAAATTTCAACCGTTGTACTGTTGATGTTTGGCTCTGTTGACTGATGAGTTTGCCAACCACCGCCCTAGGCCCATTGTACCTGGAAGTTGGGGAGGTGTTAAGGAGCTTGCCCAAGGTCACAAGGCTGGAAAGTGGCAGGATTCAAACACAGGTCCGTCCAAAGCACGGTCCTGGTCCCAGATGTCTCAGAAAGCTCCCTCGTGAGTGGACCACAGCACTGCTTGGCTCTGGACTTCACAGAGAAGGCGAGGGAGGTGGACAGGCTGACTAGGAGTGGTGGTGGTGACCTTGAGTTTCAGAAGGACTGGCAGGGCAGCAAACACAGGATGTATTCAGTGCCTGCTTTAAAATGCAGCCCCTCCCTGCTCCCCTCCAATTGCTGGCTTCATTCACACTCTAGTGTGAATTACTTCAATTAGCTAATGTCTTCTTCACACATAGCAAAGTGCTGCTTAGGCTTCTGGCCTAGACAGTTCCCTGCAGCAGCCCCGGAGGACAAGTTGGGAGGAGAAGCTAGCTTTGGGTGGGAGGGGCTCCTGGGCCGGGGGCCAGAGGAGGAGAGAACAGTTTGCAGAGACAGTTGCAAAGACAGGAAAGGCAAACATTTATTTAAATGAGATGGTTACATTCCAAACCTTATTTGAATGTGTGACATTCAGTATGAGAGGCATTTCTCATCTACCATCTATCTATATATTCTATCTACCATCTATCTGTTTAACTATCATCTAGCTCTCTATCCATCCACCTACCTACCATCTGTCTGTCTATTTACCATCTGTCTATCCACATATCTATCATCGATTTATCAATCATTTATCCATCCATCATCTATCTCTTCATCTATCTATCTCTTCATCTATTTATCTATCTCTTCATCTATCTATCTATTCATATATCATCTACCTGTCTGTCTGTCTATCCATCCTTCCTTGTCCCTGACCATAGAGTACAGGGCCTGAGCCTCCTGGGGTGAGTGCTGGGAGTTGGGGGCTGGGAGGCTAGAGGCCCAGCTCAGGTGGGGCCCCTCAGAAAGCCTGGCTCAGCTCTCTCCTCTCCCCTCTCCCCTCCCCCAGCCAGCTCCCATGCCTGTCTGTGCAGCTGTCTGTGTGAACTGCTCCCACTTCATTCCGAGTGTCACTTGGCACTGTGCCTAGTTCTACGTGTCAGGCTCCGTGGCTGGTGTTCACCTGGTGCTTGCGTTTCTGTGCGGGGCGGTCTCCATCTCCTGCTCCCACTCACAGGTGGGGAGCGCGTGGCCACCTCGTGGTCCTGTGACAGGCTTCCTACCGCGTCCCCTGAGGTCCTTACCGTCCTCTTGCAATTCTGTGTGGTCGTGTTTCCCTTTCTCGAACTCCTGTCTTGCTCATTCATGTCTCCCCAATTCATTCATGTCTCCCTACTGCCCAGTGTGGCTGCTGACACAGACCGGCCTCCAGTTAATATTAATATTTGCTGAATGATCGAAAGAGCCAGTGGTCTCATTATGTCCACGGAGCTCTCTGGGCAGCCTTTGCTGAGACCGTCATAGAGGGAAGATGATTCTAAAAAACGAAGAGCATGAACTCATGATTAATTCATGCTCCCAACTAGGTTGTTCATTGTAATTTCTCAAAGATTAAGGTTTGAAGGTTTCTTCTTCAGGTTTGCTGCATGTGACACTTGCAGGGACCACCGATCCTTCGCCTTGCCAGGCCCTGCGGGGTCCTGTCCCTCCGGGGCCCTCCTGTAACTGGACCATCAGTAGGTCTGAGCTGCCTGTCACTGCTTGAGCCAATTCAGCAGAGACAGGGTTGAATCCTAGATGAGCGTTTATTCCAGTCCTGCCGGCAGCGTGGGAGCAGCAGGTCACCCACAGAAATCTGCTCTGCACCCCCGTAAGCCAGCTGCTTATATTGGGTGGAAGGAGGAAGGTTACATGGGAAGTAGGCAAAGGGCATGCCAAATGGGCAGTTAACAGGTCTGCAGATTTGCAAAGGCCTGTGGGTATGCAAAGGCTGGGGGTCTTCATAGGGCTGGCGGCTCTGGTTTCTGCAACAAGATTGGTCATCTTTCCATGCTAATAGGCAGCTCCCGATGGGGAGGGTGGGCTGCATTTCCAGGTGAGCTCCCAGGTCCCGCATGCAACTCCCAGCCAGGTTAGAGTGTGCCTTCTTTAATCAGAACAAAACAGTCACGGTGAACAGCGTGATTAACATTTCTTACAATTCTAGCTGGACCCCAGCATTCTACTTCTGCCCCTATCCCTCCCTTGCACATCCCCAGGTCCCCAGCCCGGCCCTGGCTCACCCCGCGCCCCCCCCCCCCCCCCGCCCTCGCTGGCCAAGGACCCAGTGCGGTCCCTGCGGTTTCAGATCGGCCACATCATTTACCAGCCGTGTGGCCTCAGGGAGCCACAGCAGCCTCCATTAGCATCCGCTTCCTCCCACAAAAGCACGGGCGTGTTGACAACCCCCTGTGAGGCTGGGTTTTGAGAGAGGTTTTGAGGACGAAGTGAAATAAAATGATGAGGTACCGTCTGAGAGCTGTGCCAAAGGGTTGTCCCTGCCCTGCAGGCCTCTCTTGTCCCCTTTACACAGGCCATCCCTCCCCTCCTGAACCTGTGCTTTCTCCAGGACTCAGCTCAGTGGTCACTGCCCGTTTATTGAACAGTCACGTGTGCGGCTCTGTCTGGGGCCAGGCATCGGCTGCCCCCAGGGACACGGCAGCCCAGGTGCTTGGGGGCCTGTCCTCCTGGCGGGGACTGGGGGAGGGAGACAGAAATTAAAGCCATAATCCCATGTGGTGGCTTACGGTCCAGAAATAATAAAGAGGGGGATGTGCTGGAAAGGAACTGAGAGAGCTGAGAGGCTTGCTGTGGAAATGACCCTGAGCCGAGACCAGTAGGGAAAGTGAGGACCAGCTCTGGGCCATCGATAGAGAGAGGTGCGCACCCCGGAGACCTGGGCCCCAGGCCCACGCAGCCCGGGGGTGAGGAGCAGTGAGGAGCCCGCAGCCGCTTCCCCTGAACCAGCTCCGGGTGGTGCTTCCCTCTGGGCCCCCCGCCCCAGACAGCCTCCCTCTTTGTTCCTACTTGGCCCCCCATTCTGGTGGGAGGGGCCCTGGGAGGTGGGTGGCCCACGCCAGGGGGAGAAGCTGGCAGTGCAGGCTCAGAGACCTTGTGGGTGGTCCCTGTGGGACCACAGATGCAGGCTGAGTCATGTGGCCCTTGGGAAGTTAATGACAGATGCATGCGAGCGAGATCACCAGCAAGCGCCTTGGCCTGGGCACCAGCAGCTAGCGCGGGGCTGGTGCCAGCCTGACTCCCTGGGTGGCGATCTGGTGGCTTCCTCTGTCCTCCTCTCCTGTTCAGGCCCGGGTTTGGCTCCGGGAGGATACATAGAGCCTTCCTGCCTGCGGCCCAGCAGCTCCCGTGGCCCCTGCGGGATCCGCGGGCAGGCGTGATGGATGGCGCCGCCTTCACCCACCTTCCCTCCGCACACAGAGGACAGCGGAGCCGGCTGGCATGGAACTGAGGGCCGCGTGGGTATTTCAGGCTCACAGCCCGAACGGGGGCAGGCGCCAGAGCTGCGGCCGGCTTTGCATTTGCTGGGGCAGAGGAGGAGCAGTCACTCATCCCCGCGGGCCTTGCTCTGCGCTGTCTGTGCTCCATCCTTCCTCCTGCTCATCCCACGGCTGTGATTGCAGGCGCCACGCCAGGCTTTGGTCCAACTCGGCGCTGTCCCTCCTTTCAGGACCTGGCCTCCTGACCTGCTTCCAGGACGTGATGTGGCCAGGGCTGTTGGGGGGTGCACTGTGGGGGGGCCCCGTGCAGGGGGCTGCTGCAGCACCAGCGAGGAAGGGCTTCCCGGGGAAGGTGCCTTCACCTGTGAGCCTGGGAACGCCTCAGTGGGGAGGTGACAGGTGGGCCGTCCAGGTGGGTGTGTGCGGGGGGAGGGGAAGTGGGGGGCTCTCCGGAGGGCTCTGCTGGGTGGGCTGCTTCTCTGGCCGGGCGAAGGCAGTGCATTCTGATTGGCTGGTGCCCTGGGGCCAGGTGAGAACCTGCTGGTGATGCCCAGCAGCCTGCCTGGTTCTTCCCTTTCTGTCCCGCAACTTGAGAAGGCCCCTCCCTGGACCCCCCACTCAGCCTGTCGTAACCCTTTGCTGTGTCATCTTTTGAGCACGTTAGCTCCACGCCCCCTTCCTAAAGCGAGTGCTGATGCGTGCGAGGACCAACACACTGGTTTTCATTTCATCGTCTGAAGGCCACACACTTGGAAGGCTGATGTTTTAAGAGAAAAACAACATTTTGAAGGAAAACATGTTTGTCAGAGGACTGGATGCCAAGCAGTGTCTCAGGAAGGGTTGGGATCGTGGTGTTTCTCCAAAATAGTCCTTAATATTTTTAACAACTTTCCTCGGAGGCAACGGAAAATGTCCTAAAACATGTTAGAAAGCGTAAATAACGGATTGAACATTTTAGAAACGTTGCAGGGAAAAGCACACATAATTCCTCATGGTTAACGGACGTGGAGTCCAGGCCTCCAGCCCCCTAGGAACGCCACCGTAAGGAAGAGAAGCCTGGTGCGCTGGGTCCCGCTTTAGAATTAGGGTGTCTGGGCTCCGGTCCTGGCCCTCCCAGGGCTGAGCTGTGTGACAGCAAGCAGGTCACTCCATGTCGCCGTCCTTCCCTAGGAAAGGAGTGGTGAGAGATGACGGACCGCCGAGGCCCCGTTCGTGGGACACGCTCACGCACCCACATTAGTGCTCAGGTTTCCTGCTCTGGAAGCTCGGGCTCTGGGTGTGGCGGATGGGATCTCACGTTGTACGTTTCTCTCTTGCCTTTCAGGTAATGAACCAAGAAGATCATGTCTGAAGTACAAGGAACGGTTGAGTTTTCTGTGGAGCTCCATAAGTTCTATAATGTGGACCTGTTCCACAGAGGGTGAGTGTTTCTCTGCCTGGAGTGTGTGTGGGGGGGCGTTTCTTTCTCCTGGCGGGGAGGGGGTTGTGGAGGTAGGGAGGACAGGTTCCAGGACATTCTTTATTAATGGAGAAAGGATTTTCATCATTTTCCCTGCCAAGTGGAAAACCCAAACCTTTTGTGTCCTTCAAAATAAACCGTATACTGAGAGACTAGACAGTGCTACTTTCCTCCTCCTGCACTTTCTCCCACCCCCTCCCTCTGTAGTCGATCTGTCCACTGAAGCTGCCAGTCCGTGTGAAAGGAAAGTGAACTCATTGGGAATGAAGCGTGTGCAGTTCTGATAAAAAGGTGTTTGCGGGCTCAGTGCTCATAGGGTGTCTTTTCAGACCACGCGTCGTAAAACCTGTGCCCAGCTCTCTCAGAAGTGGAGAATTTACAGCATCCTCCTTAAAGACATAATTAAAATACAGTGGCTCTCAGTGTTTGAGGGCATACTCTGAATTTGGCGTTTTCCAAGCAAGATCTCGATACATCTTCATCGTAGACTTACGCCTCTCAAGGTCATTGCACATAATAGCAAGGACGCGGAGTGGTTAGGGGCAGCATCTAAACGCAGACGCGTCTGCGTCCTCACGTGCCTGCATTCCTTCCCCGTGACACAGGCCAGGAAACGTCCGTTCACAGAGGCTGAGTGTGAGGCCACTGACACAGCAGAGCCGTAGGTGCCTGTCAGTCGGTTGTTGCTGCGTAACAAATGGCTCTAAACCTTGGAGGCTTAAGGTACCAGCTTTGGCTGGAGCTCAGGATTCTGGGCGCAGGCGAATCGAGCTGCCTAGGGCGTGTATGAGATCGTCACGTAGCAGGACGTCCAAGGCGACTCGTCGCAAACACCAGGAGACCCCGGTGCTGTCGGCAAAGGCGGTCGAAAGAAAAGGACAGAAATGGGACTGACTCAGCCAGCCTGGGTACCGTTCTTCCCAGATCTCCGGGGGTGGGGAGGCATCTCACATAGCCAGGCTCAGCGCTGGAATCTAGTATTGAATTAGGCCAGCCGTGGGCAAACTACGGCCCGCGGGCCGGATCCGGCTGTTCTATCCGGTTCTCTTGCTCTCCCCTCCGCTCCTTTACTTTGAATTTATATTAGTTCACACAAACACTCCATCCATGCTTTTGTTCCGGCCCTCCGGTCCAGTTTAAGAACCCATGGTGGCCCTCGAGTCAAAAAGTTTGCCCACCCCTGAATTAGGCTCAATCAAAGCCAGAGTCACACACAACACATTCATAACTGGTTTGTGCGTGCTTACGGCACCGTGGGCCTTCCTCGCTGGTATTGTGAGCTGAGTGGGAACCAGGATCTGTCCTGGAAAATGAATTCCAGTTCCATGTTCAGTCCTAATCCCGACGACGCTCTCCCTGGAACCGATTTCCCTTCTGAGTGGAGTTTTCCGGCCGAGGTTCAGGTCCGTCTCCTGCCTCTCCAGGGCCACTGAGAGGATCGGCTGCTCCGCGGTGTTCCATGGTTTGGGGGTAAACTCGGCCCTGTCCGCAGAGCACTGTGCAAAGGCCCTCCGCTCGGTGTGACCAGGTCTGATGCGAAAGGTCAGGTGCTCATAGAAATGTGAAGATCGAACCCTCGAAGCGGCTCCCCTGCCTTTCCCCACCGGAGGGAAGAGGGGTGAGTTTAGGTCAGGCGGTTCCCGGAAGAAGCTGCCAGCCGTGTGTGTGCCCTGACGTTTGCCATCACGGCCTCATGTCAGGGACAGCCAGCTCCCTGTGAAATTAGCTAAGCAGCCTCAACCGGCCTTAATAGACTCTGAAATACGATTACCTTGGCTCGCCAGAGATCAATTAATTGATTCGTCTGCTTCTGTCAGAAATGATCTTTTTATTCTTCCACTTCTTTCAGTCAAGTCTGCTGATCCTTTGTGCCCACTCCACTTGTGAGAGGGAGTGGGGGTTAGACGTGGTTGAGGGCCACGCCGAGTGGTGAGCTTGCAGAGGGGCAGACGGGGAGGTCAGCGAGCAGGTGGACCTCAAGGTCGCAGCGCCAGGGCCTGACGGGGACCTGTTTGCAAAGACAGTGCCCCTCCCCCCATGGATAGCCAGTGGGTAGCACGTTCACACCGGAAGCCATTGGTCTAATGCTCCATTTCAGTCACATGACTTCCCACCAGTGCAAACCAAGCCGTTCCCCCTCTTTATTTTTCCTGAAATCAGTGTGACAGGACTGTCACCACCTGCCTTTCCATCCGGCACGAGGGGTAGAGGTCGGCTCAGCGATTTCTAAGAGGCTTCTTCCTCGCAGATTCCATAATCCTTATTTCCATAAAAAGATACTCTTCCCTCCCCGTGGCACGGCGTGACCATCCTGCCTCTGCCAGCGAGCAGGGTTGGCCACCGCGGTGCCTCTGGAGATGGGCACTCGGGATGATGTTCTAGCAAATCCACATTCCTGTTCACAGAGACCCTGACCATTTTTTTACTCTTGGTTCCGGTGGAGCCTGGGACTGCGTGAGCCCACTGCTGCGTGAGGCCTTGGATCCTCTGAATCCCGGCTGGGGCTGACTCGGCGGGTCTGCAGGGACAGGAGCCTGCAGGGGCTGACGCTATCCCTGCGGAGATGAAATGCCTCCGCTGAGCCCAGAACCACCCACAGGCCCAGCGACCGCCCCGTCGAGTCAATGCAGAGCGCATGCCCAGGTGGTGTGGGCCCCTCCAGCTCACACTCCCAGTGGCCCTCCCTCGGGCCTCCCGACGACACTGAACAGCCTGCGTGGGGGCAGCCCATAGAGCTGTCCCCAAAGGGACAGAGGTCTTGGTTCGGATTCCATTTCTCTGTCACTGGCCAGGTGCCCAGGGCAAGTGCCTCACCTCCTCAGGTCTCAGCTTCTTCACTGGCTACGCAGGGGCCTTCTTAGAAGTCACGAGGTCGCCCGGCCAGCGTGGCTCAGTGGTTGAGTGTTGACCTATGAACCCGTCATGATTCGATTCTCCGTCAGGGCACATGCCCGGGTTGTGGGCTCGATCCCCAGTAGGGGGCATGCAGGAGGCAGCCGATCAATGATTCTCATCATTGATGTTTCTGTCTCTCTTTTCCTCTCCCTTCCTCTCTGAAATAAATTTTTAAAATATTAAAAACTGAAGCCATAGGGCAATATTGGGGTCTGGGATTTGCACTGCTGCCCAGGTGTCCTGAGCCCGCGACAGCCTGTCTGTCCCCCGATCACCTCTGGGACTCTGGGCTACACGGCCTGGCTGGGGAGAGCCGGGGCGGGCGGCCTGGAGGCTGTTCCTTTTGGGTGGAAGCAGGTGCTTTTCTCCTCACCACTGACCCGGGCCTCAGGGACACACGCTGGCGCTCGTGGCCTCATGGGGGAGTTCTGCTTTCTGCTTTGTTTCACTTTCGAGCTTCATGAGGGAGAAGTGACATGGGACTGTGGGAGTTTCAGGTGCGTGGCGTGATGACCTGGCAGACGTCTATTGTGAAAGGAGCTGCTAAGGTGGCTTCAGCACCCATCGCCTCACCGGCTCACCGTGGGCGTGCGTGTCCGTGCGGGGGGCGCACTTACAGTCCCTTCTCCCCGCTGTGCGACAGAGCTTCCCTGCTGCAGTTCAGTCCCACAGACTCGTCGCTTGTGGGGTCTGTGGAAAGCTCAGGCCCACCTCCGGTTTCCCTCCCGTGGCGCAGCGGGCTGTGGAGCCGTGAGAAGCGGTGTGACGTAGAGGTGGTGTGCTCGGTTATAGCCGGCAAGAAAGAGCCCGTGTTGTTTTCACGCGGGGTGCTGAGAAAGCAGATTGAGCGCTGAGGATCAGGCATAGGCCTGAGGCAGCCCCAGCTGAGATCCATCTTTAATCTCAAGTGCTTGGAGGCAGTGAGAGGGGGAGCAGGAGGGAGAGGGGGAGCAGGAGGGAGAGGGGGAGCAGGAGGGAGAGGGGGAGCAGGAGGGAGAGGGGGAGCAGGAGGGAGAGGAGGTGGATGGAGCCCTGGCCCAGGAGGAGGAGCCTGGTCCCCTGGCTGCGCCGTTTCCTGAGCAGGAGGCGCGCACTGCAGCCGGCAGCCTGGGCGTGGCTCTGGAGAGTGAAGGCGAGGGACCCGCCTTTGATCGAAATGCAGCCCATTCCGCATCTCAGGCCGTACCCAACCGACCTGGCAGCGCTCCTCTACCTACACTCGCTTCCTGGCCACCTGGTTCCGTGGGGGAAATACCGCCCCGTGCCACTGGCGTCCTGATTTGTGTCATCAGCTCAGCCTCCTCCAGACTTTGGGACTTGCCCGGTAGGCATTCGACTGCACGTGGCCATCTTGCTGTCTAAAAGGCCTTGCCTCAACTCGGTACATCCACACTGACCATCTCTCTGCTCCCCTCCCAAACCTCTCCATCCGCAACCCATCTCGGTTCCTGGCAACTCCATCCGGTCGTCGAGGACAGCATCTTAGGGTGACTCTTGACCTCTCTCTGTCTCACACCTCATATCCCAGTCAGCCGGAAATCCTGGCAAAACATCCCGCCTATGACGTGCCTCACTCTGCTAACGCCCTGGTGTAAGCCACCACCGTGCCAGCCTGGATTTGCACAGGGACCTTCCCTCTCCGATCCCCCGGTGCTGCCCTTGCCCACGTCTGGTCCCCTCACACCACAGCAGCCAAACGGTGCTCTGAGTCCCCTCCAATGTCTCCTGGGGGGACCAGAGTTGAGGCTTCGCTTGCTGAGAGTGTTCAGGTGTGTCACACACTGCCAGGTGTCCTAGACTTGACACCTGGAGGGGGATTTGGAGCCCCAGACTGGAGCAGAGCGGGGCAGACATGCCCTGCCTGCCTCGTACCAGGACTGGTCACTGCGGCCAGCCAAGAGGTTCGAGTTGGGCAGGTCCTTCTCGAGCTCACTGTGGACTAACACCCTGTCCAAGCACGTGGCAATGGGCAGCGCCTGTGGCAACCCCCTCGGTTCTTGGCGAGGTTGGGAGGGGCCCAGGTGTGGGTCTTGGGAAGGAAGTCGCCTGGCCGGATTCAAGGTCAGCTTGTAAGAACTGGTGCCCTCCTTTATTCTTCCTCGATGTTGCCATTGGTATTGTTAATAATGACGAAGTACCTGAAAGTAACGGTAAGATGACTTATCCATCTATTGGTAGAAGGTGTTTCTCATCACTTAATAGCAATACACATCCAAGAATTAAGTGCATCCCAGTATATCGGTACAGTGGACTGGACGAGTCCAAAGTCGCCGTCTTGGGTCCTGGCAGGGACCGAGCAAACATCTGGGTGGCCTTTGGGGTCTTCCCCCACTTCTACGTCACTGCCTCCCATCAGCAGCACCTGGGTGAGCCACACGGTGAGAAAAAGCACAGCCAGCTTTTGGTTTCGGTTTTGTGAAGTCTCACTTGAGAATTTTCTTCCCATTGCTTTTCAGAGAGAGGGAAGGAGAGAGGTAAGGAGAGGGAGAGAGAGAGAGAGAGAGAGAGAGAGAGAGAGAGAGAGAGAGATGTGAGAAAGACACATCGACTGGTTGCCTCCTGCACCTGCCCCAACCGGGGGCGGGCAGCGAACACTCAACCCAGGTAGTGCCCTTGGCTGCGAATCTAACCCACGACCCTTTGGTGCAGTGTCCTAACCACCGACGCACCGGCCAGGGCACAAAGATAGCTTTATTTTTCTTATTTTTAATTTTTTTTACAAAGATAGCTTTAAGAGGACCCGTGCTCACACGACCGCATGCCCTGCGCCGGGGCTTCCCGGTGCCCTATCCCATCTGTCCGTCATACCCAGTCAATCAACGGTTGATTTTCCAGGTGAGAAAACCTGTGCTCAGAGGCTAAGTGATGGCCCCAGGTCACGCGCCTCCCGTACGTGGCCCATCGGGTGTCCTACCCGGGCCTGTGGGGGTGAACGCTGCAGCGCGGGTGCTGCCCCTGCCCTCACACCCTGCCTGCGTCCCTCTGCGCGAAGACCCGGACCGGGTCGGCTTCCCCAGCCTGTCCTGCGCTGGCTGCTGGGCCGGTGGCGGCGGCGGTCTTGCCAATTAGAAATGTTCTCTCTGCCGAGACCCCGGTCGCTCTTCCGGTCTGAGGTTCCCCATTTCCCGTGTCCTCTCAAGCTGTGCAGGAGCAGGAGCGCAGCCTGCACGCGGCTCATCTCGTCAAGCGACACGCAGGCGAGGCAAGTCAGTGTTCCCTCCAACCAAAGGGGACGCGCTGCCATCCGTGGGCATCGTGGGTGCCAGGTGCTTGGGTCGCGTCCCGCTGGGTACCGGCTCTCGGAAGGAGCCTTCCTTTCACCAGCAAACGGAGCTTCTCGGGGCGGCGGGAGACTGGCAGCACCCCTTTTCCGAGAGCAACGGGGCCACCTGGCTGCCCACGCGGATCAGGAAGCCCAGCTGGGCTGCCTCGTGGGCCGGAACCACCAGGTGACGCTAACGATGGCCGCCGAGTGAGGCACGACGAAGGGTTTCATTATTTGCTGTCAAGGCCAATAATTTAACAAAGTGTCGTGCAGTCTTGTCTCGGCGGCTGGATACTGTCAGAACAGACGGACCGGTAGGTGAGTGTGTAGTGAAAATAGAGCGGCCACTTCCTGGGTCTGCTTTTTCTGATTCGTTTCGAACACCAAGGCCTCCCTTACTTGGCAGGACGTCCCGGCTCCCCTCCTAGGCCAGAGAGTTTCACCCAGGATCAGCTGCTCTTCCACCGGCAAGCTGGTCTCATGGCCAGTGGCAGTCCACACCCTTGACCATGTGCAGTGTTGCCTCAGGAGACTCCAAGAGAGAAATTTCCCCACCAGGGGGCGCACCACATCAGAGAGCAGCGGTCGCCAACCGGTGGCCCGCACATCACTGGTGGTCAGTGAGGTCCGAAAGGTCGGTGACCGCTGTTCTGGACTGTAGAGAGCCTTAGTGTTGTGTCTGCCATTCTGTAGGGTCAGGTACAATGTGCCGTAGGCATCTCGCCCACCCAGACCCTCGCCTGTCCCAGCTCCCCCGCCGGGGAGGCCGGAGGAAAGATTGGGATCGTGGATGGGGGACGATGTCTGGGTCCCACGGGTCTTAGGAAATAATGACAATATTTTATCTCTAATGAAATATGGGGGTTGAGCATCACTCCAATGGCTGCCGGGCACTGTCCCGTCCGCCTGTCTGCCTGTCCTGACAATTCTGTGAGCTGACACAGGTCTTGTCACCCGTGGAGAAAGGGGCTCAGCGAAGGAACACTGTTAAGTTTGCCGACTTGAGCCTCAGTTTTGACCTTTTCACAAACAGTAATTTGTATCTTAGGTCCTGTCTGGTGTCCCTGGGTCAGACTGGCCGTTTCATAATAGACTGGATGGGCAAGTGATTACGACTAAATGTCACAGAGCTCTGTTCCCGCAGAGGACATGTTCCTGGTTCTGTTGACTTTGTAAGGATTGCATGTGGATTCTCAGGCGCTCACAGAGTGGCCATGTGGGGGTTGGATGCCATAACCTGGGGTTTGCTGAGGGAGTCTCTGTTCCTGGGACATGTTCGTTCATTCATTCATTCATTCATTCATTCCTCTGGCATGGGGTGGGTGCCAGCCATACGCCAGCTCTGCGTTAGTTGCTGGAAACAGAGGTGAACAGGGCACGGCTGTCTCCTCCAGCAGCTGTCATGATGGAGATTTCCAGAATCAACGGAGAGCGCGTGTTTATTAGATTTTTTTTCTTTTCTCTCCTTCGTGTGGTGGTAAGAGCTGTAAGGGATACAAAGGAAGGAAAAGGTAGCAGTTGTATTCTATGTGGTTTTGAACATATTTCTTTCAACATATTTCTATAGACGCCTCTGAAGTTCCAAATGATGAGTCACTCCCTGAAGCGAGGCTCCTTGGCCTCCAGTGTTTTTAAGGAGTGAGAATTCAGAAGTGATTGGGAGTTGGTTGGAAGCGAGTTTTGATATCTGTCACCAAAGGGGACTCCTGGAAGGTGCGGCAACAAGACTCATCTCTGGCGTGAGAGTGCCGGGAGCCTTTTGCCAGCCTCTCTGCTGTGGATAAGTGGTTCCCTATCAACCATGGCCCGCCCGGCCGGTGTGGCTCAGTGGTTGAGCGTCGACCTATGAACCAGGAGGTCACAGTTCAATTCCTGGTCAGGGCACATGCCCGGGTTGCGAGCTCCATCTCCAGTAGGGGGTGTGCAGGAGGCAGCCGATCCATGATTCTCTCTCATCATTGATGTTTCTAACGCTCCCTCTCCCTTCCTTTCTGAAATCAATAAGAACGTATTTAAAAAAATAATAAAATATTATGTTGTCATGGCTACAGCTGAGAAGCAGCTGCCCCGACAGACAGGGCGGGCCCTTCTGCCCATCTCCTTCCACGGATGACGGTGTCCACGGCTGTCGGTGACGGCGCTTCCCTGGGATTTCACGATGGAGTCACTGACCCTGACAATGAGCCGTTGCTCCCAGGGGACCTGCAGGGTCAGGTTCCTGGGCGCCTCTGGGTCAGCACTTTTGCCCGCTGATCAGGACTCACCGTGCTTTAGGTGTGTTTCTGTTTAGCTGGATCTCGGCATCACATATACTTGAATTCATGGCCAGTCACGCCAGCTCAGACCTGAATGAAGCCGGCAGGGAAACGCGCAATATGGAATCCGTAGATAAGGAGGATCGTGGGCATGCGGTTTGCACATGTTTTCTCTCTCCCCAGGGTTTGCTTTGTCATCCTCTTAATGGAGTGCTTTTCAGAAGACAGGTTGTTTTTTTGTTGTTAATCCTCATGGGAGGATATTTTCCCATCGATTTTTAGAGAGAGTGGAAGGGAGAGACGGAGAGAAACCTCGATGTGAGAGAGACACATCAATGGATTGCCTCCTGCATGCGCCCGGACCAGGGTCAGGGAACCTGCAACCAAGGTATGTGCCCTTGACCAGAATCACACTCAAGACCCTTCAGTCGCCGGCCGACACTCTGTCCACTGAGCCAAACCGGCCAGGGCCAGACGACAAGTTTTTAATTCTCAGGTGAACTCGGCTTCCTGTCTCCAGTTGTCCCGCCCCATCCCTCCCTCACTGTTCATGCTACAGAGCGAGCCTCCCTGGTGCCGATGACCACGCATGTCTGGACACATCCCTGCTTCCCAAGGGCCCTTAGGATGGAGTCTAGGTGTTTCTGGAAGAAGCCAGCAATCAGGAGTGTGATCTCTGCTCTTTCTTAGGTATTACCAGATCCGCGTGGCCTTGAAGGTGTCCTCAAGGATCCCACACAGACTGAGCGCCTCCGTCGTCGGGCAGACAGGTGAGCAGGGGGGGAGGGGGGCTCATCCCCACTGGCAGGCCTTCGTGGATCACTGCGGGCACCGTGTGCCCTCGGGCCTGCCGCTCCCCGTCGCTGTTGCCTGTGCTGTGCCCCCTCCCACCCCGTCTCTGCCAGAAGGAGGTCGGTGATCTTGACTGAGAGGAGGGGTGTGAGCCCCTCCATGGGGGTGTGAGCCCCAACTGGCTGTGTGGCCTCGGACACTGGCAGCTCTGAGCCTCCCTCCCTCACCGGAAAAGGAGACTCGGAACCCGCCCTCTGCAGGGCCCTTGTCAGGGCTGGTCCGTGAAAGGGCGCTGTGCGTCTCCCAGAGATGCCATGCGCAGAGGGGCATCTCACAGAGAGGACACCTGGACAGGGCCAGGGCAGGGACTCGCCCAAGGTCAGGGCCCGTCCGCCTGGCCTGTGAGTGGCCCTGTGGTCAGGGCTTCAAGGCTGGCGGGTCTTGTGTTCCCTGACAGGACGCAGTCCCAGGGGCGATGTCTGGGAGTCAGGTGGGACTGAGGCCCGCTGACCTGAGGGCAGCCACCCCCAGGTGGACCAGGCCTCCGATTCTCCTGTGACTGCAGAGCGAGAGCTGGGTTTCCTCTCTGGCTGAGCCGCCTCCGGGAACGGACACCCCCCCCCCCCCCCGCGAGGACCAGACTGCAGGGCCCCCACAGCTGGCAGAGGCCAGCGAGTGGCTTGGAAAAAATGAGACTAGGATGGGGCCATGCAGAGACAAAGAAAAGAAAATGACATGCAATTGGCAGAGAAAAGCATTTTCTTTCTGGGTCTCGTTGACACGGGGTAATCACGGAGCATTTGGTGTGCCCTTGCGTCGTACACGAGCATAATATTTAGAACAGAGCGTGCCCGGAGGCCAGCAATGACCACAGGTCACCCCTGGGGAGGAGCAGAGAGCATTTCGGATTTCGCCCTCAGAGTGAGCTTTCCAGTCAGACTCTTTCCAGTTGGATATTGCTGCATTCTAAGGGACTCCAAACCTTAATGGCTTAAAACAGCGATGGATTCTTGAGGGTTTGAGTTGCGGGGGATTAAGAGGGGGGCTCGGCCAGGAACCCTCGTGCTGCTTCCTGCTGAGAACTCGGTGGAGGAGGGAGCCTCTGAGATGTGTCCACCCGCATGTCTGATGCCAGCGTGGGCCCCCTGCACCCCTTCGTGGGCCCCTCTGTGTGTTCAGCTGTGGGAGGGCGCTTGGGCAGTCACCCTGGCCTGCGCTCATCCAGATAGATGTTCTGCTACCTGCATGCATTTCCGAGTTAAAAGGAAGAAAAATACAGACGATTAGACAGTGAGGTAGGATGGATTGGCAAAGAGCCGGAAAGAATCCAGACACGTGGGATCCGCTGGCGTCTTGGGCACTCATTCATCCAGCGGTCTTTGTTGGGACGAATGATTTCACTTGGCTTTTTTGCTCTACTCAGGTCTAAAATGAAAATAGACAACGCTGGCTGTGGTGTCTAGAGAGGCAGAATCCAGCCCGGCCGGGTGGCTCAGTGGTTGAGCATCAATCCATGAACCAGGAAGTCACCCGTTTGGTTCCCTAATGGGGCACATGCCCAGGTTGTGGGCTCCATCCCCAGTAGGGGGCATGCAGGAGGCAGCCGATCAATGTTTCTCTTATCAATGTTTCTGTCTCTCTATCCCTGTCCCTTTCTCTCTCAAAAAATCAATAAAAACCTATTTTAAAAAAGAGAGAAGCAGCCAAAACCGGTTTGGCTCAGTGGATAGAGCGTCAGCCTGCGGACTGAAGGGTCCCGGGTTCGATTCCGGTCAAGGGCATGTACCTTGGTTGCGGGCACATCCCCAGTAGGAGGTGTGCAAGAGGCAGCTGATCGATGTTTCTCTCATCGATGTTTCTGACTATCTATCCCTCTTCCTTCCTCTCTGTAAAAAAATCAATAAAATATATTTAAAAAAAAAAAAAAAAGAGAGAGAGAGAGAAGCAGCATTCAGTGGAGTGAGGGCCCCAGGCTCTGGGCTCCCCAGGTTCTTGCTGTTCCTTCCATGTCGAAGGCCTAGCCCTTTCGCCCCCCAGTCCCCTGGACCAGCAGGGGGGATGTATGCAGCTTCTGCAGGGCAGTCCCAGCCCTGTCTAGTTGCTGACTTCTGACTAATTCTGAGCTCTTCCTCACCACCTGCTTGCACCCAGCACCGCCCCACCCAGGCCACCCACCCACCTCAGTGCCGCTGTGGGTCATGGGCACCAGGGCCCGCTGGGGAGGATCGCCCCGGGCTCTGGGGAGCACTTTGCCCAATTCAGGAGCTTGTCCATGTCCCTGTCTGCACCCCCAGCTCCCGCTGTGACCCAGTGGTTGTTACACAGGAATATGGGAGCCCAGCTCCTGGCCTTGGGGGGCCCGAGCTGAGATGTCACACACCCCAAAGTCCCCCTCAGGGTCAGGCTGGTCCCCTTCGCAGAAACCTTTGTTCTTTGTGGGAACTTTCCTTTTTGAATTCTTGCGTAATATCAAGGCGAATAGTGAACATAGTGGAGGAGGCATTGAAATAAGAAACAACCCCAAAACGATGTGGGGGTGCATGGGAGCACAAACAGGAAAGCGATGATTGTAAATGCTCAGTGTACCGCGTCCTCAGAATCGCCACCAGCTGTTATTGATTTCCTTCAGCAGATGTCCTGCGCTGGAAATACTGAAAGCAGTGACCCCTGGACGTTTTACAGACGGGAGTTCCACTACGATTAGTTATGACCCAAGGCACCCGCGGCCCAGCGGCCCAGCGCGGGGAGCCAGCGTGGCTCCAGGGAGGGTCTGGGCGGAGTTCACCATGCCCTCCCCAGCAGAGCCAAAGGCTGAAGGCAGCCCGGAGCCTGGGTGCCCCCTGGAGACCCTGTGGGTGTGAAGGGGAGGCCGCCAGCGACCTCCGGGCGCAGGGAACAGCAGTGGCGGGCAGCGTAGAGGCTTCCAAGCTTCCTTCGGGAGGAACGGCCCCAGAGCTGAGAAATTCAGGATGGGATGGCTTTCCAAGGGGAGGGCTCGGCGAGGCGGGGCCAGGGGTACAGGCAGGCTTCCACGTGGCCTAAAAGCATCGTCCCCGGCAAATTTCTAAGCTTTGTCTTCGAGGTCTTTGAAATAAGACTTTCCAAGTTTTCACCCCACACGTGCCCTGGCTGGGCCTGGATCGCTTCCTCCTCCCTCGGACGTGAATGGCCTCCCTCATTGTGTGACACCCACAGGATGTGCTTCTCCCCCGTGTTGCCTCCCCCACACCTGGTGTGACCACACCGTCACCACCTCCCCACCCCCCGCTCAGCTCCTCTCCCCACGATTACCCTCCACGTGGGAAGCATTTTGCTTCTTATCATCTTTCCATGATGTGCTGTGTGCCCATCGCCTATGACCTCCCTGCTGGCCAACATACATCCGTGTTGCACGTGGGTGAGCGTTCCCATGAACATGCATTTATATGTTTCTCCTTCCTTCTTCCCTCCCCTGTGCCTCTTTCCTCCTCCACTTCCTCCTCCTCCTCCAGAACTTTGCTCACAGGCCGCTTCCTCCAGGAAGTCTCCCGGCCTGGCTGAAAGCAGGGGTGCCTCTGCTCTGTGGCCTTCATCCCAGGGGCTCTGAGGGCTGCAACCGCTCCCTCTGGGAGCCCTGCCTGGAGCCTGGCTTTTCTCATTGGTCTGCAGGGTCTGCTGCGGCCCCTGCCAAGCTTCAGTGTTAATAACCCGAAAGAATGGTGGCTGTCACCTCCAGACCAGCAGCTGACACCCCACCCCCAAGCTAAGGGCTCCATATTTCCGTTTCCTTCGGTTTTTCTTTTTCTTTTATATGTATTTACTGATTGATGGATTTCAGAGGGGAAAGGAGAGATAGAAACATCAGTGATGAGAGAGAATCATCGATCAGCTGCCTCCTGCGTGCCCCACACAGGGGACTGAGCCCGCAACCCAGGCATGTGCCCTGACCGGGAATCGAACCTGGGACCCTTCAGTCAGTCTGCAGGCCGACACTCTATCCACCGAGCCACACCAGCTAGGGCCAGTTTTTATTTTTGTAGCATTTATGACATCACAGGAATGATTACTTGAAGGTTTCTTTTTTCCCCTCTTACTTTCGTATAAATCCTATGGGGAGAGGAACTCTATTGCTCAACCGAGTGGTATCCCGCCTTGGCCCTCAGGGCTGCTGTGCTGAGCCAGTGGCAGGATGGAGGGAGAGTGACAGGAACTTCACTTCCTGCCGGCAGGCTGCCCGGGAGCACACATCCCAGGCTTGGTCACTTTGGCCTAGAGGGGAAGGTCAGGTGGAGACCGTTTAAGTTTCACACACGACAGAAGTCGCGAGTCCTGAAAATGAATGTCCTTGTTTTTCTTCCCTGCAGTAAATGTGCTTTTCCTCCGCCGGCTGAGGTGGGTGTTATTGGCTGGCCCACATTTTCCGATGGGCAGCCTTGGCGCTAATGATGGCTATTGATCTTACCGAGGAGTGAGCGCACCTGGCCCGGGGCTGGGAGGAAGCGTCTGGTTTTATTTTCCATCTCAAAGACTTCATAAATGAGGAGAGAGACCGCGGGGGGTGTTTGTGGGTCATTGCTGGAGCTTGGTGGTTCATTTTGTTTCATCAAGTGCACACAACTAGCCTTCTCTACATTTTTTATGACTTTTTGTAATAGTCAAATAACAAGGAAATTATTATATTTTAAATATATTTTTACTGATTTTCAGAGAGGAAGGGAGAGAGAGATAGAGACACCAATGATGAGAGAGTATCATTGATCAGCTGCCTCCTGCACACCCTACACGGGATCAAGCCCACAACCTGGGCATATGCCCTGACCGGGAATCGAACTGTGACCTCCTGATTCATAGTTCGATGCTCAACCACTGAACTATGCCAGCCAAGCAAAAGGAAATTATTTTTTTAAGATTTTAATAATTTTATCGCCGAAACCGGTTTGGCTCAGTGGATAGAGCGTCGGCCTGCGGACTAAAGGGTCCTGGGTTCGATTCCGGTCAAGGGCATGTACCTTGGTTGCGGGCACATCCCCAGTAGGGGGTGTGCAGGAGGCAGCTGATCGATGTTTCTCTCTCATCGATGTTTCTAACTCTCTATCCCTCTCCCTTCCTCTCTGTAAAAAATCAATAAAATATATTTTAAAAAAATAATCTTATTTTTTAATCCTCACCTGAGGATATATTTTCCATTGATTTTTAAAGGGAGTGAGGAGGGAAAGAGAGAGAGAAACCACTGCCCTGAGCTTTCCTAGCCTCCCCAGCACTGGCCCCTTAGCCTGGCCCTGCCCCAGGGCCTCACACTCCCTACAGTCCTGAATCAGGGACTTAGGCTGGCCCAGCAGGTGGCCTACAGGATGCTGCCCTCTGATTGGTTGGTTCCTGGGCTAACCCATTTGGAAGGTTCTGCCCCCTTTCTTGACTGCAGGTCTGACCCAGATAATGGACCAGGTGGAGGAGTCCATAGGGGAAGGTGAGGCATAGAGGAGAGGGGGCAGCGAGAACACCCAGTGAATGGGGAGTGCCACTCATTCACAGCTGGGGAGGGGGGAGGGCAGCCGAGTTGGGGACTGAGGCTGCTGATCTCTCTGGCTGGTGAGGTGTGGCTCAGCCCTGGGCAGTGGGACTGGCCCTCGGAGGGACCTTCCGTCCCTGCAGAGACAGATGCAGAGCCATCACCGGGGCTCGCCCGCTCAGCAGTGACTCTCGGGGCTCCGTACTATTTCTGTAGCAGGTCCCCGCTGGCCCCTACCTCCCATGGTCTCCATGGGCCGGAGAGCGGCTCTGTGCTCCTTGGAGCCACAGGGGACACCGCTGGGAGGGGTGCTGCCGCTCTCACAAACAGCAGGTGCGCTGCCTGCGATGCTGGCCGCACGCGGCTCTGGGCAGCAGATGGCCCAGCAGATGGTGCAGGAGTGCGGGGTCACATAGCAGGGCCTTAGCCTCCTGGGGCTGGGTCTCCTGATGGCCTGAGACAGAGAGGGTTTCAGGAGAGAAGATAGAGCCTGGGTTCTGCTCCTCACAGAAAGCCCGCCTTGTGCTCGGGTGGGTTCAGTGCAGGCAGTCAGCACAGGACCGGGGAGGGGTGGGGGCGGGGGGCTGGTCCCCGCAGGGACGCAGGGGAAACAGAGGCAGCTGCAGTGGGCTGGCTTCCCGAGCCCAGACCCAGCTCCCTGCCACTGCGCTCACCCAACGCCTCTGCCAAATCCTCGGGCTGGGTGCGGGGAGCTTGGTCAGCCATGGGCTCTGTAAATGTGTGCCCGACCTGGGCACCATGCGGGCCGGTCTGTGGTAAGCCCTCACCTGGACTGGGGCTTCCCCACGGGTCACGTAGGGCCGGCTCCACCACCGTCACATTCACATGCCTTTTATCACGGTGTATCGTTCTGGCGGTTCTGTTTCATTCCTAACGTACTGTGCCTGCCTAGCTGGTGAGGTGACATGTGCACAGGTGTGCGCACGCAGGAGAAAGCGGAATGTACAGGCGTGGGCAACAGCGGGTCGGCAGGTGCAGGGTGATGTTCTTTTGAGTCCATAAAGCTGTTGTCGTCATCACGACCTGCGTGTCTTTTTCCACGCGGACAACTGCAGACCTGCTTGTGCCCGCCCCTGTGTAGGACCAGTTACTATCTGAGGTTTCGGCACCCGTGGCGGGTCATACCCCCACAGGTGAGGGGGCGACTGTACCCTCCATGGCGAATGCCTTGCTGGGCCAGGGGTATGCACGGCCTCGAGGGCCCACCCCTTGGACCCAGGTCGTAACCCCTTAGCATCACTCACATAGCCACCGTTGTCTGCAGACCCCAGCCTGTACCTGGTGAGCTGGCCCAGGTCACAGTGCGGCCCAGCTGACCTCTGACTCATGACCCCGTGGGCCTGTGTGAGCCCCCAGAGTCATCCCCGGGCCCCAGCTTTCGTGGAGGCACCCTTATTTCTGGAAATGGGTGTCCTTGCCTGATACACACAGTATAGGATTACCTCCTTGCTGGGAGGTGTCTGTCCCAGTCGCACAGGGCTCCCCACCTCCCACACTCCAGACAAAGTCACCAGGCTCCGGGGCCCTTCTCCCCGGGAGCCCCTTTCTCCCGCAGTGTCCCTGCTGGGGGCGACGGGCTCCCGGGAGCGTGGCAGCCTCCGTGGCCTCACAGAAGGTCAGATCTCTGTACCCCGCAGTGAGTGCCCCGGCCCGGCCTTCGGAAAGCACTTAGGAGCTAGGAAAAGTCACGCCGCTCACTTCCTGGAAAAACCCGGGAACGTCTCCTGCAGGCGGCTTTCCCTTCTGCCCGTTCCCCAGAAACCTCACCAGCTGGCCTCCCAGGTGGCTCCACTGTCCCTGTTCCTGGAAAGGCCCAGGAAGCGATCTGGTGTAGAGTCGTCCTGGGACCGCGTTCGGCTCGCCAGGGAGTCTGCTCGGTGGGGAGACTTGCACAGTTCAACACACTCCTACCCCCATCTCAAGGGAGCCGCACGTCCTTTAGGAGAAGTGAGCGGCCAGGATTCTCCCTTATTTACGCTCCGATTTCGTGGCCTGACCAAGGCCACACTGCAGGAAGGGGAACGGGGTTTGGGCATTGCTCTCCTCGGGCCGGACAGACACCGAGGAGGCCGGGGTCCGGGGTCCTGGGGTTCACGGGCCCCTCGCCCTCCTGTTTTGCAGAGGGCGACAGCCTGCACGCGGCCTGCGTCCACGAGAGCGCCGTGCACAGCCGCGTCTTCCAGATCTCGTACAGGAACGAGGAGGTGCCCATCAGCGACGCCGCCGTCTTCCGGGCTCACCTGCTGTTGGACGGCGAACGGGTGAGTCACGGACCCGCCAGCGGCCACGCGCTGCCGTTCCTGCCCTGAGGCACGGCTCCCGCCAGGTGCCTCTGTGTCCACCAGGGGAGAGAGGTCCGGGAAGCTGTAGGTCTGCTCTGGCATCTCACAGATGCGAGATTTCCCCACCTCCCTGCTCTTATTCACCTAGTTGCTCGTTCTTTCATTCCTGCACCCGCTCGTTTCCCAGCCCAGGGCGTTGCCGTAGACGCGCGGACTGTCTCAGCCACCTTTCCTTTGCCCATGGGTCCTGTGGATGAGCCTGTGGGGGTCTGTGAGCATCTGCTTCGGGCAGGGCTCTCGGCCCAGACTCTGGGTGAGGGGCGACCCCGACGAAGGCCGCAGGTCCTCTGCCCTCAAGTGACTGCTCGCTCATCAGGGAAACGGTCCATGAACAGCACCCGATCGATGAGCTCCTGTCCTCGCTGTGTGTGCAAGTGAGCAGCAGTGAACCAGGACGGGGAGCTGGGCCCTGGGAGGATGCCAGCGGTTCTCAGGGGAGCCGGCTTTGGGGTGCACACGCCAAGCGTTCCTCAGGGGAAGAGGAAGAGGAAGGGCGTCTCTGGGGGAGCAGCATGAGTCAAAGCTCAGAGCCCGGGGGCCTCGTTCCATTTGCTGGAAACGTGGTTGCAGGTGCCCTGTCCCACCCTGGCCGGACTGGCTCAGTGGCTAGAGCATCAGCCCGCGGACTGAAGGGTCCTGGGTTCGAGTCTGTTCAAGGGCATGTACCTCGGTTGCAGGCTGCCTGCAGGAGACAGCCAGTGGATGTGTCCCTCTCACATCAATGTTTCTCTCTCTGTCTCTACCCCTCTCTTCCACTCTCTCTAAAAACCGATGGAAAACCATCCTCGGGTGAGGATTAACAACACCACAATTACGCAGCTGCCCTGTGCATCAGATTAGCACACGTCAGAGGAACACGCGGAGTAGAAACCACCTCGGCCACCCCCAGACCCCCGGTCCCCATGGCCGCGTTCCCACAGAGCCCTTCCTGCTGGGCCTCCTTGAATGAGGGCAGTGACTCCCAGCTGGGAACGCAGACCAAGAGGCCCGCCTGCTCCTCACGGTCCCGGTGCTGTGCCTGAGGCCACCGGGCATCCCCCCGCCCCGGCCCCCATCCCGTGGCTTTCTGTCCCCACCCTTCACGGCCCAGGTGGGGACCACATTCCCCTGCGCGGCTGGAAGTGAAATGTTCCCGCTCATTCTTCGCTCATGAACCCACGCTCCCATCAAGGATTTGTGCCCCCCGTTAACCAACCCTGACGGGCCAAAGGTAAAATGGCGAGGGAGAAACATGCCTGGTGCCTTGGGGCGTCTATTTCCATGTTCGGTCCCTACGGCCCAATGTAACCAGATAAACAGACCAGGTTCGCTGGGTCCCTGAGCCTTCCCGCGGCCGCGTGCTCCGCTCACCCGCCCTGACGTGTATTTATAAGGGTGTCGACAGGAGGCGTTGTCTCTTGATGGATCCTGTGAGCTCCATGGGACCCGCCTCAAGTGGGCGCGAGCGCCTGGCGGGCCCACTGGGCGAGGCTCGCTGCTGCCTCAGGAGAGACCCTCCGATGATGGACCGTGGGACGGCCAGAGTTCAGCCCAGCACAAGTTCCCCACAGGACAAGGGACAGATGGGGGGCCTCCCTGGGAGCCAGCACCAAGCGGAGACCCCAGTGCGGAGGCAGAGCCTGGGCACCCAGAGCTCTGGGGGACAGGCCCCGCGGCAGGAGGAGGGTGGGGTTCCAGGAAGAGCAGCAGGGCCACGGTGACCTGCACGGTGAGTGCGGAGAAGGAGCAGGAGGTGGCGGCGGAGAGGCCGGGGGGCCAGACGTCCCGCACTCTGAAGGCCACGGGCAGGGAGGCAGCAGAGGCCTCCAGGCTTGCCAGAAGGGTGCAGAGGCACGGCGTTCGTTTGTGCCTGTGGGCTGTGCATATATACACATAAGTTCTTCGCTTAGTCCCTTCCTGTCCCTACACCCCCCCCCCCCGCCCCGACCTCTGTCAGTCTGTGCCATGCATCCGTGTCTCTGGACCTGTTTTGCTCGTGAGTTGATTTTGTTCCTTAGATTCCACGTGTAAGGGAGCTCATGTGATGTGTTGTCGTTCTCTGACTGGCTTATTTGCTTAGCGCAGTAGTTTTGTCCATGTTAGATAAGATAGCATGTGGAGAGGGGAGCTCCCTGCCTGCGCTGGAGGGAGTCTGCGGTAAGTACTAGCTGCTGTGTTTTCACCACCGTGTACAAAGGTGCTTCCTGGTGCAGGAAAGAAGGAAGGAAAGAAGCGAAGGGAAGGAAGGAGGGAGGAAAGAAGGAAAGAAGCGAAGGGAAGGAAGGAGGGAGGAAAGGGCCCTTGAAGGGAGGCGATGGCATTAACCAAGAAAAGGCAGAGCCATGGAAGGACCAGTACATGTGCATGTGAAAGTGTGTGCATGTGTGTGTGATCCTGTGTGCATGTGAATGTGTGTGCATGTGATCCTGTGTGCATGTGAATGTGTGTGCATGTGAATGTGTGTGCATGTGATCCTGTGTGCATGTGAATGTGTGTGCATGTGTGTGTGATCCTGTGTGCATGTGTGTGCGAGTGTGCGAGTGTGTGTGTGTTTGGAGGGCAGGGCAGGAAGCCAACAGGCAGCGATGAAATGAATGATGAGAGAAGGCAGTGACTTCATCCGGAACACCTTGCAATGAGATATTTTGGAGACATCGGCGAAGTCATAACTGGGCTCAGTCCAGCCCCACTCATCCGGCCCGGGCTTCCCTCCAAGCCCCGGAGGAACAGCAGCGGGCCTGGATCTGGGGCGCACCGTGAATCTTCGCTCCCGGGCCAATGCACGCCCAGAAGGCGGTCGGGGGCTCGCCGTGCCAGGCTCGCTTCCTGGGGCTGCGCAGGAGGTGGCGACGCTCAGGCTGTGTGTACACAGCGAGGTCCTGATTATGCAAAACAGCGCGAGGAGATGGAGTTATTCATAGCCCTTGGATCCAGCAAAATGCTAACTTTCAAAGGCTTTTTTTTCACAACAAATTTTAAAACACCAGGGGCCTAAAGATAAATTCCACCCATATGTCTCAGCCCGAGTTATGCTTCACCAGGAATATATTTCCAAAGAGGTGAGACAGTGCCATCCCTGCAGGATGAGAACATTCTGGCAAAGGAGCGAAGCCCAAAAGCTGTGGGGCGGAGATGAGCTTTATTTATTCCTCAAGCTGCCTTAGTGTTTCCTGTGGCGGCTCTGCTCCTGCGCCAGGTCCAGAAGGCAGCTAGGTGACACTGTCCCTTATGATGCCAGTCGACGGGATGCTGGGCAAGAAATGGGCGGGGGTTTGCTGCCGGGGCTCAGGCACAGGCAGAGGCGCTGTCCGTGACGGGGGGAGCCTGAGCCAAGCGGAGCTTCCAACTGCATGGCCTGATCAGGGATTCCTTCCTTCCTCCCTCCCTTCCTTCCTTCCTTCCTTCCTTCCTTCCTTCCTTCCTTCCTACCTTCCTTCCTTCTTACCTTCCTTCCTTCCTTCCTTCTTACCTTCCTTCCTTCCTTTTTCCCTTCCTTCCTTCCTTCCTTTTTCCCTTCCTTCCTTCCTTTTTCCCTTTTTCCCTTCCTTCCTTCCTTCCTTTTTCCCTTCCTTCCTTCCTTCCTTCCTTTTTCCCTTTTTCCCTTCCTTCCTTCCTTCCTTTTTCCCTTCCTTCCTTCCTTCCTTCCTTTTTCCCTTTTTCCCTTCCTTCCTTCCTTCCTTTTTCCCTTCCTTCCTTCCTTCCTTCCTTCCTTTCTTCCTTTTTCCCTTCCTTCCTTCCTTCCTTCCTTCCTTCCTTTTTCCCTTCCTTCCTTCCTTCCTTTTTCCCTTCCTTCCTTCCTTTTTCCCTTTTTCCCTTCCTTCCTTCCTTCCTTCCTTCCTTCCTTTTTCCCTTTTTCTCTTCCTTCCTTCCTTCCTTCCTTCTTTCCTGTCTTCCTTCCTTCCTTCCTTCCTTCCTTCCTTCCTTCCTTCCTTCCTTCCTTTTTTCCTTCCTTCCTTCCCTCCCTCCTTCCCTCCCTCCCTCCCTCCCTTTTTTTTTTCTTTCATGAGCTAAAATCTATAATAGAAACGTGCAATTGCCTGATTGTGAAATGTTTACAGCTTTCTGAGGACAAAACCAAATATGTCACAGGCTTCCGGCTATAAACCCGAAGCAAACAAATGTAATGGGGAGCCTTGAATGCCAAGATCGAGACAGAACAGGGTGTTGGTGGTTATGGGGGAGCAAGGCTCCGCACAGCCCGGGAACCGTGAACAGGGATCCCCGCTGAGTAGGGCCAGTGGTGAGGTCTGGTATTGAGCAAGCAACTGCCTTTGAGGGGGTGGGCTGACAGTGTTTCCTGTGGGAAAAGAAGGGGGCGGGTGCCATCCTTAGATGTGTGTGAGCATCGGGCAGGAAGGACAGAGAGACACGGGTGCGAATTAATGCCAACAGAGCTTTGGCAAGCTCGGAGGGGTGCAGCCATGACTAGGACATAAAACGCTGAAGCGGCTTAAGGCATAAACAGTGACATGGAAGGGCCTCACGGCAAAAGATGGGCTTCCTCAGGATGCTGAGCCACCTCGGGGAATGACGTCACTGCCCTAGCACTGGTCTCCCTGTACACCAGGAATGGTGCCCGCCAGGCGAGGGTGCCCGAGGGCAGAGGTGACAACCCCTCCAGTGTTACCCACCGCTAGCCAGGTGGGTTTCCCCACTCCCCCAGCAGGCGCTGGGCTGGGACATGGTACGCCTGCTTGAAATAACTCCACATCAACCCAGCTGGCGTGGCTCAGTGGGTGAGCTTCCATCTGTGAACCAGGAGGTCACAGTTCCATTCCCAGTCAAGGGCACATGCCCAGGTTGCAGGCTCGATCCCCAGTAGGGGGCATGCAGGAGGCAGCCGATCAAAGATTCTCTTTCATCATTGATGTTTCTCTCTCTTTCTCTTCCTCTCTGAAATCAATAAAAAATAATAATAATTTTATGTCAAATCTGTTTGCGGAACGAGGTTCTTGAGGTCCTGCAATGTAGAAAAATGGTTTAACTAGCATTTCTTTGACCAGTGGGTTCTTCCCCAAATTTGACTGTATAAATCCCTCCCGTTGTCCATGCAATGCTCACAGACACCCTGTCCCACCAGAGTTCCGTGGCGCATACATGGACCAGTGTGATCTCACATCACCGCTTCCTGCTGAGATTCCTCTTCCACATTTTGAAACAGAGACTGGCCGGAGTTGTCTTTTGGCCCCCACCTGACCCCTGAACTCCCTCGAGCTTTGTTTCTCCCGCAGGTGGAAGAGGCCCTGAGTGAAGTCGACTTTCAGCTCAAGGTGGACCTGCACTTCACGGACAGTGAGCATCAGTGAGTGCCCTTGAACTTGTGAATCCTGGCACCGCATTCCCTCCCCCAGGCCTTCCCCACCTGGGGCAGCCTCATGGCCATGCACCTCAGAACATCTTTAAAAATGCCTTTCCCTGACTGACTTATTCACTTAGCATAATACCTCCTAGGTCCATACATGCTGTCACAAAGGGTAAGATTTTGCTCTTTTTAATTTTTTAAAAATATTCTAAAAAATATATTTTATGATTTCAGAGAGGAAGGGAGAGGGAAGGAGAGATGGGAACATCCATGATGAGAGAGAATCATCGATCAGCTGCCTCCTGCACACCCCACACTGGGGATGGAGCCCACAACCCGGGCATGCGCCCTGACCGGGAATGGAACCATGACCTCCTGGTTCCTAGGTCAACACTTAACCCCTGAGCCCCGCTGGCCGGGCAGGTTTTGCTCTTTCTGTTGCTGAGTAATATTCCACTGTATATATGCACCACGGCTTTTTATGCCTCTCGTCGACTGACTTGAGAGGCTTCCATATCTTGGCTATTGTAAATGAAGGCTGTAATGAACGTAGGGGTGCATACATTCTTTCACATGCTCCTTTTAATAAGCCAACATTTGATCAGCTCCTACAATTTGCCATGGACTGTGCTAGGTGTTGGGGTGTGAAGGTGAATTTCTCACATCTCCTGGTCTCAGGAGGTGGGGTCTAGTGGAAAATGCAGACGCGCGGAGGCAGCTCAGTGCTGGCGTCTTTCGGGAAATAAAGCGAGTGTGGATGGGGGGCCAGGCGGGGTCCCCCCTGAGACGAGCCTCGGACAGATTCTGGCTGTCCTTCCATCCTTGGCGGTGGGCTTGGAGGTAGTGACAGCGGAGCGCACACCCCAGATCTGCCAGGGAACAGCGGGATGTCTCTTTCCCTCCTCGGAGCCTCAGTTTCCTCATCTGCCCGTCACGGGAAAGACAGCTTCTACCGGATGGTCTGCACAGGGCTTGGAGGCATGGCGGCGGGCGGCCGGGGCGAGGCTGTCGCGCAGATCTGCCTGGACGGAGGCAGCGATGACGCAGTCACTCACCTCGCCCACTCGCTTGCCTTGCAGGCTGCGGGACGCAGCGGGGGCCCCTGCCATCAGCAGCCGGATGCTTGGCTTACACTTCCACCCCCGCCAAGGCCTGCACCACCAGGTGCCCGTCATGTTCGACTATTTCCACCTGTCGGTGATCTCGGTGACCGTCCACGCCGCCCTGGTGGCCCTGCAGCAGCCCCTGATCAGGTACAGCGCCGGGAGCCCGAGGCGCAGGGTGGGCACCGGCTGGTTACACCACCGTGGAGGGGGCGTGAGGGACACGGAGGTGGCAGCGTCGGTCAGCACTGACCAGAGATGCTTCTCCCAGGCTGCAGGTGGGGCGCAGAGCGGACTGCCGGGCAGGGAGAGGTGGGCGGGGCAGCTGAGGGTACCAGGAGCCCCGGGGGCACAGGCCCAGGTCGGATAACAGAGTACAGACCCGACCCGAAGACTTGGCTGCTACACCTGGCTTCGCTTTGCCTCAGTGGGCCTATTGGAGAAGTCACGTGACGGCCCTGAGACTCCTGATCTTCCTCTCTAACAGGAACGGGTCCTGTCCGTCGAGGTTTCCTGACTCTCACGGAGGGCAGTGGCCGGGCAGGGCAGGGCTCCGATGCCTCCCCACTTGCAGGAGAGGAGCTCGATGGACACCCATGGGCTCAGGCTCCTCCAGACCAGGGTTAAATAGACCTGGCTCCCGCCCTCTCTCGTCTGCAGAAAGGGCTTCTTTTTTTTAATTTTTTAAAAAAAATTTTGAGTTTTTAATAAATCTTTATTGTTCAGATTATTACAATTGTTCCTCTTCCCCCCCCCTCCCCATAGCTCCCCTCCACCCGGTTCCCACCCCACCCTCTGCCCTTACCCCCCCCCCCCCCACTGTCCTCATCCACAGGTGTACGATTTTTGTCCATTCTCTTCCCGCACCCCCCACACCCCTTTCCCCCCGAGAATTGTCAGTCCACTCCCTTTCTATGCCCCTGATTCTATTATATTCACCAGTTTATTCTGTTCATCAAATTTTTTATTCACTTGATTTTTAGATTCACTTATTGATAGACATGTATTTATTGTTCATAATTTGTATCTTTACCTTTTTCTTCTTCTTCCTCTACTTAAAGAATACCTTTCAGCGTTTCATATAATACTGGTTTGGTGGTGATGAACTCCTTTAGCTTTTTCTTATCTGTGAAGCTCTTTATCTGACCTTCAATTCTGAATGATAGCTTCGCTGGGTAGAGTAATCTTGGTTGTAGGTTCTTGCTGTTCATCACTTTGAATATTTCTTGCCACTCCCGTCTGGCCCGCATAGTTTCTGTTGAGAAATCAGCTGACAATCGTATGGGTGCTCCCTTGTAGGTAACTGTTTTTCTCTTGCTGCTTTTAATATTCTCTCTTGGTCTTTTGCTCTTGGCATTTTAATTATGATGTGTCTTGGTGTGGTCCTCTTTGGATTCCTTTTGTTTGGGGTTCTCTGTGCTTCCTGGACATATAAGTCTATTTCTTTCACCAGGTAGGGGAAATTTTCTGTCATTATTTCTTCCAATAGGTTTTCAGTATCTTGCTCTCTCTCTTCTTCTGGCACCCCCCATAATTCTGATGCTGTTACACTTGAAGTTGTCCCAGAGACTCCTTACACTATCTTCATATTTTTGGATTCTTTTTTCTTTTTGATTTTCTGGTTGGATGTTTTTTGCTTCTTTGTATTTCAAATCTTTGACTTGATTCTTGTTATCCTCTAGTCTGCTGTTGGATCTCTGTATATTATTTTTTTATTTCAGTCAGTATATGCTTAATTTCTAGTTGGTCCTTTTTCATATCCTTGAGGGTCTCGCTAAATTTATCGGCCTTTCCTAGAAAATTCTTGAAAGACCTTATAACCATGGTTTTGAACTCTATATCCAGTCGTTTGCTTTCCTTCATTTCTTTCATTTGTGACCTGTTTCTTAGTCTCCCTCTCCCTCTCCCTCTCCCTCTCCCTCTCCCTCTCCCTCTCCCTCTCCCTCTTTCCCTCCCATCCTCTCCCTCTCCCTCTCTCTCTCCCTCCTATCCTCTCCCTCTCTCTCTCCCTCTCCCTCTCTCTCCCTCCCATCCTCTCCCTCTCCCTCTCTCTGAAAAAGCACTGGAAAAAATATCCTCAGGTGAGGATTAACAAAAAAATAAAAATAACCTACTCCCACAGCACAGAGCTGATAGGTGCTGCTGGGGTCGAACCCTGGCCGCCTGGGCACACTGGCTGCCTCTTAATACTTGTCCACACTCTACTTGGGCGACATCCCTCACTCCTCATCCTTCCACCCAGTGTGGCTTATAAACTGCTCTACACTCACTGGCCTGAGTTCACCTCTCTCGTATTCCGTCTGCCTCGCTCTAGCCCAGTGGTTCCCAGTGTGGGACACACACCTCACAAGGCGGGGGCGGGGGGGGGGGCGGGCAATTTGATTTTTAAGGGGGGCAATTCGAGAATGAGTTATTAACAGTGAATTTTGCATTTCTTATGGTTCTCGGGGCCTCATCTACAGTATATAAACATATGCCATATTTATGCATTTCAGGTCTCTATTATATGTTTTGAAACTTTACTTGCTATTTCTTTATATCACTTCATATTATTTTTTAAAACAATTTCTAAGTGATTTTTCCTCAGTACTTCAGCTATCCTTTCATTTTTCTCTTTCATGGGTGCCATGTTCTTTGGAAGCTTGTGTAGACCAAGTTAATGGCCTTTTCAGTGTCCTCCACATGAATAGGAGTTCACTTCTGGAATGGGAGGACTTCTGTGTCACAGGGGCATCGGGATGTTAGAGGTGCTTAGGTGGGGCATGGCCGAGAAAAGGCTGGGAACCACTGCTCTAGACCCAAGTGTGTTTACCGTGAGGGCCATGCCTTAATCATGTTGCTGCCTTAACCCCGACTCACAGCCCGGCACGTGGCAGGAGCCCAGTGAATACCTGACTACGTGAATGAAGCAGAAATACGATGCTCGCTTCATTTCCCCGCCAGCGTTTTAAGCAGACACGGGTCTCTTGGGTTAACACCTGGCAGGGTCCTTCCTGAGCACCTGTGCTTTATGGTGTCACCTGCGGCTGGTTATCCTCAGGGTCTCTTTGCCATCAGACACCTGGAATCTCGCTGCGGGAAGAAGACATGCCCATAAAATAGTCTTGACAATGGAGGACAATTGACCGTTAGGGTAATTAATAAAAGAGATGGAGAGAAAGAGGCCATGAGAACACGCAGACGTTGTCACTCCATCCATGGAGGGAAACCACAAAGGTAAAGGAGGTGGTCATGAACCCAAATACGAGAAATCCAAGTGATTGTATCGGCTCCTGAATCCCCTTCGATTCTGCCTGTGACTGTCGCCTTCACGCCCGTCAGCTGGTCGTCCCGTTGACTTGCCGAGCTGGCGGGGCCTGTACAGTTGTCCATGGAACAGATTACAACATCTCCAACCGGCATTGACCTCGTGGGCTTCATCGTCAACAATCTGACAGCCACGATCCTACTAGGACCGCCCCTTCCGTAGGACTTGTTTTGTGGGCTCCCCAGCCATTCCCCCAAGGAGCTGACTTGGTGGAATCATCTTTCTCTACATCCTCTTTCTCCCTCTTCACTTCTCTCCTCTTCAGCTTTACTCGCCCGGGAAGAGGCTCCTGGCTTGGTAAGGGCGGCCCGGACGCGGGCCCGGAGCAGACCAGCCTTTCTCTGGAGAACCTGGTCTTCGGAGCTGGGTACTGCAAGCCGACTTCCTCCGAGGTACGTCAGCGTGGGGCTGCGCAGTGGCTCCGAGACCAGCAACCTTCACTTTGTGTGTGTGTGTGGGGGGGGGGGGGGGGCGGGGGCGGGGGGCGGTTTAGTCAAGTGCCAGCTGCTTCAAACGTCCCACTTAGAGCATCGTTGCTCTGGGCGTCCCTCACTGTCATCTGTCCCTCCATCCCTTGTTCAGTTGCTGCTACTTCCCGCAGACATACTCCAGCTGCCAGGCCTGGGCAGGCGCCGAGGGTCCCGTCTGCGTGTGGCACCTCTTTGACCTGGTTCCTCGAAGGATGTGGTTCTCTGGGGGCCACAGGGCATGTGGTGTGGGGCTCCCCGAGGTGGCATGGGAGTGCCAAGGGGCTGCCCTGCGAGACTTCAGAAACCCTAGGTCTGGTGTGGGTGGCAGCTGGGGTCCCTGTGGCTCACTCAGCCCATCTGATTCTGTTGCATCCATGGAGGTCGAGGGTGAGCCGGCCACCTCTCTACCTCTGAGCCGTGGTGACAGGAGAGAGAGAAGTCTGGTCTCAGGCGCCTGCCGTGCTAAGTACGAGGTGGCTTGGGGGTGGGTTCTTCACCTCTGGGGAAACTCAGGTTCCTCAGCCCTAACGTGGGGTGACTGTATTTTAGAGAGGGTTTCGGGAGTTCACATGTGTCAAAACAGTGCAGAAATAGACTCCGAGCAGGCATGTGACACGGCATCCTTTTTTAAAAATTCTCCTTTCTCGGCTATTTTGGGGGATGTGTGTCAGAGAAGACATCCTGGTTTCCCCCGGAGTCGGATAGAACGCGTATTTGTGGGTGCAGCTGTGAGCTTGCTCTCGGGGCGCAGCTCCATGGGTGGTTTTCAGGACCTGATTCTCTTCCGTGCATCGTCCATCTGGGCCCATTCAAACGTGCTGGCTCAGCGCTGTGCCCACAGCTGCCTGCCCACCTGGCAGGGGCTGCGGGCAGAGAATGAAGCTCACCCCTGCCCCACCCCCGTCCCCTGGGGCTGTGCCTCCAAATCCCTAAGAAGCAGGTGCCTCAGGGAATCGCGCTGCAGCCTCACAGACCGCAGCCACAGCGGGTCAGGGAGCAGGAGTCCCTCCCACACCGGCTCCTTGCAGAGGCCTTGGCACCGGGGCTGGTGGCAGGACCAAGCCCAGGAGGGGAGGGTTGCTGTGACAAGTGTGTCCCTTTGTCCTCAGCCCCTCCCACCCTCAGCCCCTTCTGACAGCTTCCGATTTAGGGCCGGAGGGAGGCTCTGTCTCCTCCCCATCGCAAGCCCGCAGCTTTGCCTGGGGAATTATTTTCCCCTCCAACTCCCGGCTTATCTGTCCAAAGGGGTTGGAATGCCTGCCTCGCGGGGTTGCCGAGATTAAATGAATAAGCGTATAAAAGCCTTGAGCTTCCAGCCTGGCATAACAGCGCTCCAGCAATCCCTGGGCTGGCATTATATTCCTTTTAGTTGATCCACATCATTAAACTGGATGATAATTAAATCGGATGTGACTCCAGGAGCCCCAGTGTGGTCTCGTGGGCAGGGCACTCGATGAGGGACTTCGATTATGTAGTTCTGCTCTTGGCTTGAGCACTAACTAAACAGCGTGTGGTTTTCCTGTGTGACCCTGAGTCAGATGCTTGCCCTCTCTGGGTCAGTGTCCCAAGGAAGGAGATTGGATGCGATCGCCCTGGAGGCCTCCGTGCGGTTTCTGCTGTGAAATCTGTTTGCATGAGAGACGGCATCCTCACAAAGTCGCTGGCTCTGCGTGCAGTCCAGTCAGCAGACTAGTGGACGGGTGCTCCCGGGCCCCTGAGGCCCCTCCCTGCCTCCCTGCCCTGCGTCTCAGATCCGCGCTGGCCCCGGGAGAGCAGAGCGGCAGGTGGGGGGCAGGAGAGAGGCCCGTGTTCCCACCACCAACCTCCCACGCCGCCACGCCCTGTCCATCCCCCGCCTCCCCCGCCCTGCACCGCGAACAGGATGTTTCTTCCTCTGAAATACAGCAGGAACGCTCCCTGCGTCATCTGGGCTCATAACTGCTCCGGCTGAGCAAATACAAACCATAACGTGGGCACAGCTGTTCCCCGAGCCGTTCAGACTTGACGGGGTTCCTGCACAGAACAGTGTTCCCCCCTGCCCTGGCCCTGCAGGAAAGAAACCCACATTTAAATGGGACTCTGCCACTTCCTAGCCTTGGCCCTTGAGTCTAGTCAGTGAGCCGTCCGCGACTCACTCACCTTCCCCCGGTCAGTAAAGTAACAGCAATACTTGGGGTGTCGACAGGCGGGACGGTGCACACCCCTGTGACGAAAGCTGCTGGGGGCAGGTTCCAGGCGTAGCGATTCTAGAAGCCAACAGAGAACTGACTATTGTCACCCTCCCCCCCCAAAATATCAGCCTGTCCTCCCGATCCACATCCTGTTTTCCCTGAAAAATGAGCAGGGCCCGCGGAATCTTCCCAGCCCCACGCTGGCTGCCTCCAGTGCTCTGCATAATTGAATGTATTTGATAGTTCCAATCATCCTGAAAAATCACTTTACAAATATTGAAATAATAAGAGATCCATCAGAGCACCAGTGGTGTAACATTACCTTCGGTTCCCATGGCAACCACGGTGTTGATGTTCAGCGGGGCGGTTATTAATGGCATTTGCCCACAGCCGCGTGTTGGGTTGGCTCGGTAAGTGCACACCCGGGTGTTTATCATCACCTGCCGTGCGTGCAGCTCATTTCGACTTATGTTTATTGTGGGGATTTTAGAAATGGTTTTTTATTTGCTGGTTTGCTTCTGTTTGATTTTTTCGGGAGGCATGTTGCCAGTGTCTGGTAAGCAGTTTCCTGGCTGTGTTGCTCAGTCTGTCCTCCGTGTGTGTGTGTTTTGGGGAGGCAGGTCATTGAACGGGTTCAACGGGATCTTTGGGGCGTAGACTCAGTGGCTGTAGGACACCTCACGAGGCAAGAAATCCAGCACCCAGAAAACAGAAGGCGGAGGGATACTCACCGAGCAACGACTGTGTGCTCCCCACAGTGCTCACTTTTTGCAAGCACGGTGATCTCTCCCGAGTCTTAACGTCCACAAACGTTTCTAAGTAGGAGACCCATTCTACAGGTGAGCAAACTAAGGCTCTGAGAGGCCAGGCATCCTTCCTAATGGTAGTTGTTTGAACCAAAATTCGAACCCAGCTCTAGATAACTCTGTAGGGATTGTTCTCTTGCGTGTATTTGCACTAACATGAGCTCGCCCCACACTTGTTCTCATGGTTGATGTATTCAGAGTGGTCCGCGTATGGCCAGTACGGAATTAATTTTCCTGCTCCTGTTTTTGCTGGTCTCATTTCCTTTAGTGCAGTTACAATTAGAAGTAATAGAAGTAGAATGAGCCCTCGTTTTGCTCATGTGCACACAAAAATTGCAGTTTGCAAAGCAGTGTTAGAATCCAGGGTGACCCTGACGCACAATCCCTCATGTGTTTGAAATACCACACATAGCCACCACGTGGTGATTTTTATGAGACACGTCCACGTGATTTAATTGGAGAAGAATACTGGTTTTCCTTAAATCAGAGCCTTCCTTCAAATTAGATCATAAAAACAAAGACATTCTTCAGAAAAGTGTGGGGTTCGGTGATGCTCTGAAAACTAGATTTGCCTGATCGGTGTGAGTAGTGGAATGTTCTTAATTAAATATGAAGAATGCCACGTGCCTGCAGCTCACGGAATTGATGAGCGTCACACGCCGTTTGGGGAGTAACTTTTAACAAAGAGCACATGGAGATGAAATAGGAGCAATGAAAGTGCTGACACTGAATGTCTGAACAGATGGGTTCAGCATTTTCACACGCGGAGTGTTCAGGGTTTTCTATGCAATGGTGGTTGCCTTGGCTGAGGACCAGCTGTCTGCAGACCCAGGCGCAGCTGTGTAATGGCCTGTGCATGTCATCCGAAGGCTCTGCAGCAGCACCTCTTCCAGGAAGCCTGCCCTGCCCATCCCACCACACGTTCCCAGCATCCTAAGGCTTCTCCTAATGGGACTCCACTTTTCGCAAGAGGGTATTTGTGTCCCTGGTTCCTCCAACTTAAGAATGGTTTTCCTGCCCTAGCCAGTATGGTTCAGTGGGTAGAGCATAGGCCTGCAGACCAAAGGGTCCCGGATTTTATTCTGGTCAAGGGCATGTACCTCAGTTGCAGGCTCCTCCCCGGCCTGGGCCCTGGTTGGGGCATGTGCAGGAGGCAACCACTATGTTTCTCTCACATCAATATTTTTCTCTGTCTTTCCCTCTCCCTTCCACTCTCTCTAAAGATCAATGGAAAAATATCCTTGGGTGAGGATTTTAAAAGAAAAAAAAAAAAAAGAGCCAAAACCGGTTTGGCTCAGTGTATAGAGCATCAGCCTGCGGACTGAAGGGTCCCAGGTTCGATTCCGGTCAAGGGCACGTACCTTGGTTGCGGGCATATCCCCAGTGGGAGGTGTGCAGGAGGCAGCTGATCGATGTTTCTAACTCTCTATCTCTCTCCCTTCCTCTCTGTAAAATATCAATAAAATATATTAGAAAAGAAAAAAAAGAGTCGTTTCCCCCAGGGGTTGGGGTGTGAGGAGCGGGGGCAGTGCCTATTAATCTCTGGAGCGCCCATGTTTAGCAGACAGGAAGCACCAAGTTTAGAGCAGTTAGGATCATGATGATGAATGGAATGGAACTGGCCGTGGGCCTTGCTGGAGAATAGAGAGAAACCCAGTGGGACTCCCAATCATACTTATAGTCAAGTAGATCAATAGTGACAACGGATGCATTTACCCAAGATGCATCATCCATCGGCACTAAGGTAACTCACAGGAGGGTTGTGAATTATGCAGGGTTAATATGTCAACTTATCTAATTACTAGTGAGGTCTTGCTTTTAAAGGTTTAAACCGGCCCGGCTCTCTCGGGGATGGAGGAATCGAGCGATTCACTAAAAAAAATGCCATCACGTATGGAAGGGCTCACATGGAATTCCTACTGATAATAACCCTAAGACTCATGGGCCCTGCCTTTGTGCTGCTTATGGGAAGTTTTCTTCTTACTCTTGTTGCCCAATGAGGGCCGCGAAGGCCCTGTCCAAGGTGCTGAAGCTGGTGAGGGTTGGGAGGAGGTGAACTTGACCCCCTGACCCCAGGCTATTCCTGTAATTCCAAGCCCGCTGAATTTGTAGGGCACTCTGTTCTTTGCTTCATAAAATGGAGTCAATAAAACTGACCTTGCAGTGACTTGGGAGCAAGCTGAGTCAGAAAAGTATATTTTAAAAATCGCTGCTTAAAACAGGCTTCTACACAGAGAGGAAAGGAAGCCACGTTGAGGCGTCAGGAAGGAAAACAAGGAGCAACAAGGATTGCCGGGCCTGATTCTCAGCCACAGTGTGCGCTTGTCCTCCGCACCAGACGGGGCGTTGAACTCCCAAAGGGTGGTGAGGACGAACACCGAAGAGGGAGGACTTGCTCCTGAGGAGCGATAAGAAGGGGCCGTTGTGAGCTGGGAGCAGGGCCAGAAACGGGGCTCCGGGCTGCTCGAAGCAGGCAGACTAGGGACCCATCCCCCCTGGAGCCCACAGCTTTATGAACCCGCTGTCGGCTTTTATTTCTGCTGAGTCACCGCTGACGGAGGCGCTGCGGGACTAAATGGACGCCTCCGTCAGTGTGCACAGACCCGGCGGGGCACTGGCCACTGCCAGGCCGTTTCCGCAGGCCCAGGCCGCACACCGACAAAGGCCTCCCCTGCCGGCGCTCAGCTCGGGGAGCGTTTCCCCGGCGGCAGAGTGGAGTGGCCGCGAGTAAGTAAGTCATCAGGCTCTTGGAGCCTCAGTCTTTTGATCTGGGAAATGGAAATAGGAGTTTGTATTATTTATTTTTCATTTTATTTTAATCCTCACCCGAGGATATTTTTCCACTGATTTTCTTTTAGAGAGAGGGAAAGACAGAGAGAAACATCGATGTAAGAGAAACACATCTATTGGTTGCCTCCTGCACACGCCCCGACTAGGGCCTGGGCTGGGGACGAACCCACAACCGAGGTACGTGCCCTTGACTGGAATCGAACCCAGGACCTTTCGATCCGTAGGCTGATGCTGTATCCACAGAACCAAACCGGCTGGGGCTGGATTATTCATTATTTGGTCTGATAAGGAAGAACTCCAAGGCATGAGACGTGATCAAAGCAAGGAACAGAGAAATGTCCAGAGCGTTTGCCAAATTGTGGGTACGTGTGTGTGCTTTCAGGACACACCTGCACATATGAAGTGCACACGCACCCATGTGTGCACATAGGCATACGGACATATTCTAGAAGGACCCATAAGGAATGATTGGGTTCTGGGGAATGAGGCACTCTATGTTGTGTTTCCTCGGTAATACAGGGATGTTTACATATTTCTATTCATTTTGAAAATCAGAATTGCCTTACGTGGTGCATGTTGACGATCCAAGGAGATGAAGCAGATGGTAGGGCTCTCCAGATGCCTTGTCAGCAGTGGGTTCCAGACCTGGGGAGTCTGACACGCACCTGCTCACACTCTCTGTTAGCTTTTCTACAGCCGTGCTGACGTCCGGTCTGAACACACTGGGAGAGTGGGAATGGGAGGGTGGGGTCGCCCGAGCGCCTGTGAGCACAGAGTCCGAGAGATGGAAATGTTTGTTTATGAAATGGCAATGTCTTTTGGTTCCAGTCCCTGAGGAATGTGTCGCGTAGGTTCAAACCAGAAGGGACCTCCGAACGGGAATCCAGGTTTGCTCAAGGCCCGGTGTGTCCACCCTCAGAGCCGCGCACAGAATGCTCGCCCAACACCGACTGTGTCACCTCCCACTTCTTCCTAACGCGCGTTTCTCCTTTCCAGCAGGAGGCACTACTCGCCCCCTTGCCGCGAGGGCCTTGCTAAATTCCTCATCTCCCTGGGAAAAGGAGCCTCCCTCTGTCTGTCCGCGGCCTCTCCCAGGGGCATGGGGGAGAGGCCTGTGCTGGGTGCATTCACTTGTCACAAACCTGTGAGGCTGGTGCCGCCGCCATCGTCGCCTCCGTCCCCGCCTCTGCTGTTAGGAGTGTGACTGTTACTGTTATCCTCTCCCCGGGAAGGTGGTGAGCCAGCGGCTCGGCACGTGGCGGCGTTGCACCCGCACAGGGGTGGGGAAGAGACGCGAGCCCTTTGCACTTTTCTCAGGCCCAGGCCGTGCGACGGTCCTCAGCTTTGGTTTCTGTCCCCGCAGGGCAGCTTCTACGTGCCCTCGGAGAACTGCATGCAGCGCGCTCACCAGTGGCACCGGGGGCTGTGCCTGCTGCTCCTGCACGCCTACCGGGGGCTCCGCGCCTACTTCCTGCTCATCATGAGGGATGTCCCAGAGCTGCCACACATGGAGCTGGGTAAGAGCCGGGCCCCGGGGACACGCTTCCCACAGCCCTTCCTCTGTCTACGGGGCGCGAGCAAGGCCGCACGCTTCGGGAAACCTCCGAGTAACGAGGTCACTCAGGTCGGTATTTCTGTTTTGTGCGTCATTCTAGGAGAGGATCTTAGATGTGCAAGTGCAGGAAGAAAAGACGCAAGCAACTCAAGAAGCGTGCATGCATGCATTCATTCACCCAACGAGCATTTATTGACCACCTCCTATACACCTGACACTGTTGGAACATAATGCTAGTTTATAGCCTTGTCTTAATTAGGTGGTAATTAGGGAATTGCAAATTACAAGAGTGCACAAGAAATACATGCATACATAAATAAATGCAAATATCCCCTTTAACATGGATGACCACAGAGACCTCAGTGGCTTCACAATGGTTTTCTGGGGATGAACTGCTTCCTGCCCATCACCAAACAGTGTGGAGACCATTGGACCTGAATCCTCTTGATTGACAGATGGTGGAACTGAAGCTTAGAGAAGTCAAACAATGGCTCAGGGTCACACAGCAGTGTGTGGCCGCACCATGCCAGGAGTGCAGGGGTCCTGCAGAGACTCCCAGGGTAGGGTCCTGGCTTCATGCCACACTCACTCACAGGGAGTAGAATGTTGAGGTTCTGTTTAAAGTCCTCTAATGGGGCCCCTGTGTCCCTAGACCAGAAGCCAGGTCCTTAACCTGGGGTTCAAGGTCAACAGGAGAAACCCGCTGGGTCCCTCAGCTTCTTGGCTCTGCGGCGCCACCTCGCTGGACTGCCAATCATTCATCCGTGCCGTAGAGATGCAAACCTGTGTCCCACCTGTGTGCACACACGCATGTACCTGCAAAGGCACCAAAGAAGGGGGAGTCACTTTGAACTTGCGCCAGGAGCCCTTGTTGGCCTCGCGGAGGCTGACATCACAGGCTCCCAAGTCACGTTCATCCCCTTGGCCACCCGGAGCCAGAAGGCAGTAGGGACAGGCGGAAGGAGAGTCCTCGGTCTTCGCGTTCCTTTCTGTGATTTTAACGCTCACACGACGCCCGGCTTCATCCCTGCAGTGAGCGGTGGCTGCGTGCCAGGGCGTGTCCGTTTCACTGCGTGCCGTCCTTTCTTTTCCCAGAGTCCCTCGCTGTTGAAGAAACGCTGAATCGGCTGTGCTTGGAGCTACAGGTAATGGGAGAACCGTCCCCTCTGGTCTGAACAGCCGGGTTACGCCGGGCAGACACGGTTGCTCGCTTGGTAAAGAAGTCAGAGCTGAGCCCGGCCGGCGGGGCTCAGTGGGTGAGCGTCGACCTATGAACCAGGAGGTCACGGTTTGATTCCTGGTCAGGGCAGGTGCCTGGGGGTGTGGGCTCCCTCCCCAGTGTGGGGCGTGCAGGAGGCAGCCCATCCATGATTCTCTCTCATCACTGGTGTTTCTATCTCTCTTTCCTTCTTCCTTCCTCTCTGAAAACGATACACACACACACACACACACACACACACACACACACACACACTGGGGAAGTCGGTAAAGCCGCCAGGGAGGAGGCTGCAGTCGCTTCCTGGAGGAGGGGGCCTTTACCGCCGCCGCTCTGCTCCCTCAGATGCTGAACAACCCGGAGAAGATAGCCGAGCAGATCAGTAAGGACCTCGCCTGGCTGGCCTCCCACCTGATGGCCCTGTGGACCCATTTCCTGGACACGGTGACGCTGCACTCCCACGTGACCTCGTACCTCACGCAGGAGCATCACACCCTGCGGGTGAGGGACCACACAGTTGGTCTATGGTGCAGAATATGAGCTGGGGTTGGCTGTAGATGGGGGTGGGGCAGGGGTAGATTGGCTACCCCCTGCACGGGCCTGAGATGTCTTTGAACTTAGCCTCCCACACCTTGGCTCTGCCTTCATGGCATACCTCCCTCGGCCACCAGATGATAGCAGAGTCCGTTGCAAGGGGTATCACACATGTTTTGGAAAGTCTTTTCAAATGTAAGCGTCCTTCCTGGCGTATTTTTTTGCTGCGAGCTTGGATGTGCTGTCGCCTCACGCACAGCGAGAGGACCCCGTGGCTGAGTCTGCAGAGGCGTGGGGACACCCATGTGTGGCTGGCTTTGCACATTCTGTTTCCTCTGCATGTATTCATGGTCCCCGTGTTCAAGTGCGTTATACTCTAGTTGAAGAAATAAGCCCCAAATAGAAAAATGACAGAAAGCGATGTCAGAACAGCTTCCTAAACGTGCGTTCAACTCTGTCCATAAGCCATGCTGGGGCGAGAGCTGTGAGTGACAGAGGCCCCTCTGGGGGAAGAGAAAGGTTGTTCCAGAACTCGGGGGCGCGGGTGGGCTCGGAGCCTCCCTTTAGGGCTGATCTCCCGGGACCTCGATGACCTTATAAAAGCCAGGGACAGCTGCCCATGAGTGGAACAGTTCACGTGACCCCCCTTCAGGTGCGGAGGTTCTCCGAGGCCTTCTTCTACATGGAGCACCACAAGCTCGCCATCCTGACCTTCCAGGAGAACCTGTGAGTAGCCCTCCTGCCCACGCCGCACCCTCGGAGTCGGTGCTTGAGACGGCGTTGTTCAAAGCGCCGCCGCCCTTGGCTACCAGCCGCGTCGGAGCGGGGTCTTCCCACCTCTGCCCACCGGGCTGCGTGCTCTGTGCAGGGGGAGGCAGGCGAACCGCAGGGGCAGGGCTGGCAGGGCAGGGTCCCGGCTCTGCCTCCTCGTGCTGGGTGTCATTGTGGCTCTACAGACAGAACGGGGCTCCCGGGCCCCCGGAGGCGCCTGCGGCGAGTCCTCTGCCCAAAACAGTTAGAAGCAGATGGTGTGGCTGTGACCACAAGTATGTGAGACGAGACTCGGAATTCGCCAGGGACTTCGCCGTGGCTGTGAAATGCCTTTATCCTAAGATTTAACACGGAACGCCCTCATGGAGGGACTGGTGAATGTTTAAGTCCCCCTTTCTCCAAATTAAAGAAGAAATTAAAACCTACTCAGAAAAGTCAGAGGGTGACAGATGGGGTCCTCCCCTCTCCGGGTTCCCTGGCGAGCAGAACCAGCGTCCCCCAAGACGTGTTGGCCTTTGCCACACCAGTCCCACGAGGGCCTTCGGGGCAGGGGGGTGGGAAGGGGGGCAGACAGACGGCGAGGCCCGAGTGTGCCGAACGTTCCTGAAGGTCTTCCTGGGAGAAGGGGGCAGCGGCCAGTTGAAAGCTTGTAACTCTTAGGGACCCTCCCCGGGCCGTGCCCCCCAGGGTGCAGTCGCACAGCCAGCTGTCCCTGGACCTGCGCAACTCGGAGTACCTGAGCACCATGCCCCCGCTGCCCGCCGAGTGCCTGGACATCGACGGCGACGGCAGCACCCTGCCCGTCATCTTCGAGGACAGATACGTGGACTGCCCCACGCCAGGTGCGTCTTGGTTTGGAGACTCACGAACAGCGCTTACCAGTGGCCCGTCCATCGCTCTGTTCCCGTCCCAACGGCAGTGGGACCGGGGCAGGGAAGGAGTTCCTTAAGCCCTAGTCGGTTCGGCTCAGTGGATAGCACGTCAGCCCGCGGACTGAAGGGTCCCGGTTCCATTCCGGTCAAGGGCATGTTGCAGGCTTGATCCCCGGCCTGGTCAGGGTGCGTGCAGGAGGCAGCCAGTCCCTGTGTCGCTCGCATGTCCATGTCTCAGAGCGGCTGCAAGCTGACATTTGTCGTGTGTTTGCAAAGTCCAGGCGACTTCCAGGGCAGTGCAGCCTCCGGGAGGAGGATGCATTTGGCTCTCAGGTGAACGCTGCCACCTAGTGTCCGCAGCGTGTATGACGGCTGAAATGTGGCTCTAGAGGTGACTGACTCTACATCCATCCACCCTGCATGAGACCCTCTCTACGCCCATCGTCCCTCAGTCATAGAAGTGAAAGCAGAACGTTGTTTTGGGCAGCACCAGGCTTCCTCACTGGTCTCCCTAAGCCCCGTCTTAGCCGTCCCAGATAAATCCGATCCGTCTTTTACTTCTGTTCCAAGGACCCGCCAATCATCTGCTGCCTGTGCTAGGAAGCCCAGACTCCACATTTACACGGGCATCCAAGTTCATCCATCTGACCGTCTAACCTCACCCCACTCCCCCTGGTCAGCCTGAGCAGACCGTGCGCCCAGACGCCTGGGCCCGTGCCCAGGCCGCCCCCTTCCTGGCGCCGCTCATCTCCTTCCTGCAAGACGGTGGCTTCGCAATCCGCAGGGTACAGCCCACATTTCCTTTGGCAGGACACCAGCCACCGTTGCTGCATATGTTTCTCAGTGTTTTCTTAAAATACATTTTTACTGATTTCAGAGAGGAAGGGAGAGGGAGAGAGAGAGAGAAACATCAGTGATAAGAGAGAATCACTGATCCACTGCCTCCTGCACGCCGCCTACTGGGGGTCGAGCTCGCAACTTGTGCATGTGCCCTGACTGGCAATCCAGCCATGACCTCCTGGTTCATAGGTCGATGCTCAACCACTGAGCCATGCTGTCCAGGCCTTACTATTTCTTAAAACCCTTAAAAGCAGAGACTGGCTCACTACTATGGCGCATGCTCACTTCCCCTCTCCCTAAGCCATGGCCAAGTATAGGGCTTTGCCTGTAGGGCAGTGAGTGCACCATGGGGGGCTAAATGAAGTTGAAGGTGCATTTTTTCCAAACCAATGCAAACAGTTCCTGAGACTCATTGCCTGGTTCAGCTGCATCTCGGTTCTCTTCAAGTCATTTTATGAATCTGATTCTGTGACCACGTGGCAGCCACGGTGCTGGCCTTGGGGCTGTAGATATTCCTAAAACACAGGCTCTTCTCTCCAGTGGGAACAAGAAATGCACCATGGGTTACAGTATGGTGGTAGGAGTGTTACATTGCATGTGGGTTATAGCATGGGGGTAGGTGTGTTATTGTACTTGTGGGTTATAGCATGGGGGTAGGTGTGTTACTGTACATGGGGGTTATAGCATGGGGGTAGGTGGGTTATAGGATGGGGGTGGACGTGTTACATTACATGTGGGTCATAGCATGGGGGTAGACGTGTTCCATTACATGTGGGTTATAACATGGGGGTAGGCGTGTTACATTACACGTGGGTTATAGCATGGGGGTAGGCGTGTTACTGTAATGTGTGCAGAGGGATGCCGAGGATAGGCAGCGAGGATGTCTAACTTGCTGTGGTCTGTGGGACGGCCCCCGGGGGAAGGAAGTTCACTTAGCCTCTCAAGACGCAAAGAACATGTCGAGGGAAGCAAGAGACCCATTCCTCTATGATCTGCATCCCAATCCTGACCCAGCCATGCATTCCACGTAGGGGCTGCGGTGAGGATGCCTCAGGGTCCCGTGCAGTTTCTATGGGAGTGTCTCAGTGGGTCACTCCATGTTCACGTTCTGTGGTGATTACAGTCCTCTAATGTCTACCAGAACCATCAGGAGGATTTAAGCTTTTTGAAGAAAATAGAAGACCAGCCCTCCTCAGCTCCCCTTCCCCCATCAGAGGCTGGCGTGGTGTCGCCTGGCACAAAGCCCCACCCAACTAACCTCAGGGTTGGCCTTCCTGGCACTGCCAGCCCCGTCCAGAGCCATCCCTTTGGCATAAACTGTCAAAGGACTCACCGCCAATCACCTGGTTACCATAGTGTCAGGGCCCGGGAAACAAGGACATTGCCATTGCTTGGGGAATGCTGTGAATTCAGAGGCGGCCTCCAGGCACTAGGCAGAGCCCAGCCTCATTCCTGCCGGTACAGCCAGGCGTTGGGACACTGAACACAGATCCCTGAATTATGGCACGCTGCTGCTGTTTTTTCCTTCTTTTTGTAGGGCAGAGTTTGAGTGTCTACCCCAATCTCAATGTTCCAGCCACCAGTCCTGCCACACTGAGTCTAAAAGACAGAGAAGAGGACCCTCTTGTACACAGAAAATCATCTTTTCAGGCAAAACTCATCCTGCCCACCCCTAAGTCACCCCAAATGGACTGCGATGAAGAGGTGCTTCGTGGGCCGGTGTCAGAGGAGGAGGTGGGCACCCCAAACCCTGTGGACGTGCTTTCTGAGTCTCAGGTGTACCTGACAATTGGGGAGTCCCCAGACAGAGCAGCTGTGCCTGCAGGTGAAGGGCGCACCGGCCAGAGGGCTGATGTTGGGATGGATCCACTGGCAGATGATGACCCGCCCGGAGCGAGTCCAGGCCCAGAGGATGGCTGGGGCCCGGCGCTGGCCTACCTCGAGGTCAAGTCCAGCAATAGGCATCCAGGCCGAGCTGAACCCACAGTGGCCATGAGTGACCAGCACGGGGGTGGGCGCTTCCGAGAGAACCCTGAACTGGACAGCGCTCTGCCAAGCAAAGCGCCGGCAGGCGGGAGTCGCCACCCTGCCGTCTTGTGGGAGAAAACCCCGCTCCCGGAGTCAAGGACTCCCGGGAAGGGAGCTGACCAGGAGGCCAAGACGCTGCTGCTAAGTCTGAAGCCCTTTCCCAGGGAGCCTTGCGGGCCACTGAGCTCCACTCCGAGGGATCCCCCGGAGGCCAGGGCTCCCCCAAGGGACCCTCCCCCAGAGGAGCCAGAGGAAGGGCCCGTGCTATCTGGGGTCATCAAGAGATCTTCCTCCCTCATCTCGGATTCGGGCATTGAGAGTGAGCCGAGCTCCGTGGCCTGGTCTGAGGCCCGGGGCCGGGCCCTGGAGGTGCCCGGTGACCGGGAAGTGTCACACCCGCTGGTCCGCAGACAGGCCCCGCATAGGAACTCGCTGGAGGGCGGGCACACGGAGAGCAGCCTGAGCCTGCCCAGCGGGATCCAGGCGTCCCTCACCTCCATCAGCTCACTGCCTTTTGAGGAGGAGGAGCGGGAGCTGGCCCTGCTCACCAAGCTGACCAAGTCGGCGTCGGCGCCCCAGATCAGTAGCCCAGAGGAGGCTGCTGAAGACGCGGGCGCCGTGCGGCCAGGCTCGGGTCCTGCTGAAACTCCAGGCCAGCTGGTCAACAGCATAGAAGCCCCAGGACACGGCCGTCCACCCAGTGATGGTGGATCCAGCATCCGGGACACCGGGGGTGGCCCTTCCCTTGCGGAGGTGGCTCCAGATGCTGACCAGCAGGGCACGGGTTACCTCGACATCCCCCAGGATAAAGGGGCTCACGTTGACCCTCCAGGACCCCGCAGCCTTGATGGCAGGACTGAGAACCCTCCAGGTGTTGGAACCAAAGGTGTTCACTTAGGAATACCACGTGGCTCAGCACGGGCAAGCCCTAGGGACAGAGCTTTTCCTGGAGTACAGACGGAGGCCCCGAAGCGCATGCCTGCAGACGCGGGTGTGGGGAGTGGCGCATGGTCCCCCGGTGGCAGGTCGGACGTGGCGAGCCTCCCTGACCACGAGGTGCCTGCACTGAGTTGCCCGCCAGCTGTGGATGCCACCGACCTGGGGTCAACAGGCCAGCGGAGGGGCTCCCCTCGCCTCGTTAAGGATGCGGCGTTTGGGAGAGGAGCTCACACCGTGGAGTGGGGACACCAGGCAGGCGCCGCATGCCCCGCTGTGACTCACTCCATTCACTCCCAAGTCCTGGGACCGCAGGAGCCCAGGGCAGGCACTTCCGCCATGGGGCCCCCCCTGACCCCCGCAGAGGCCTTCTCGCCCGACAGCCTGAAAGCTGTGGAGGTCGTCAACTTGTCTGTGTCCTGCACTGCCACGTGTCTCCCGTTCTCGTCGGTGCCCAAGGAGACCCCTGCCAGGGCTGGCTTCTCTTCCAGACAGACGCCCCTCCCCATCACGCACCAGCCTCTGGGGTCCTTCGTGGCTGTTCCTACCCATCCGAGCGCGCTGGAGGAAGGGGTCGGCGAGAGGATGTTCAGGTGAGCTGGCCGGTGTCTCACCTGTCCCACCCCGTCTCCTAGATGCTCCCATCTACTTCTCAGTTTCCTGCGTCCTCTTCCCGAATTGAGATCTGTCATTTTCTCATTTAAATAACGTCATCTATTCATACCCTGCACATCAGGAACGTAGAATGGTATAAAGGAGTAGAAAGTATCCATTGCTCACATATAGCCCCTAGGTAAGTTCCTCCACACTTTTCTATCTGCATCTATACCTACATATTATTTTTATGCAAAAAAACAGGATAATTCTTTACGAATTAAGGTTCTTCAGCCTAATATACTGGAAACAATCTTTCTATGCTGATACATCTATTTTTGCGTGAGCGTTTAATGCTTAGACAACACTCGGTTGTATGGATGCACTATGATTTATTAACAAAATCCTGAAGAAAGGGGCATCTAAGTGTCCTTTTCATTGTGTACTGTGGTAGCCACCTCTCTGGTGATCACCATCGCACCTCTACATTTGCATATTTTGAACGGGCGGTCCTTCAACCCTTCGGGGAGTAGGATGACTTTATCAGCGTGGCCTCCCGAGCCCCTTTCGTGCAGTTCCTAAGTTGATCATTTCTGTTGCAATGTCCAAATCCACCCCTCATCCGTGTGTGGGGTTTGTATCCCTGGGGCTGCCTACGAACTGTTTGATTCAGTATCAAAACATCTTTCTTTTGTAAAATGCTGAGGAGTTACCTACTCAGGATATTTCCAGAAGAAATTGCACAGGCAGGTAGACTTTGGATCGCTGTTTTATAAAGATTATTACATGTCCATTATGAGCCCATGTCATCAATTTAACAGACACACGACAGGCGCTCTCTCCAGCCTGTGGCCAGGGTAGCCCTGGCTGTGATTGTGCTTGCGGTGTCACAGGAAGGCAGGGAGGTGAGAGAATGAATCGAGGGCAGTTGGGTAAATGGGATGGTTTGTGGGTGCGTTGCTGAGCCAGGGTGGGGACAGGACCTACCCGGGCTGGGGACGCTGAGCATGAATAGAGATGGTGGCCAGGAGAAGCTTTTTGAAGGTGATACCTAAGCTGATAATGATGGTGGTGATGGTGGTGATGATGATGATGATATGGCTAGTAATAGAGACACTTATTCTAAATCCATTTCAAGTGTGTTCTGAGCATTTTGCAAAGATCATATCACGTCATACACAAGTCAACTTTACTAATTAGATAGTGATGTCAATCCCCTTGTACACAGCAAGAACTGGAATGCAAAGGGGTTAAGTGATTGGCCCACAGCCAGTAAACGTCAAAGCCGAGATCTGACCTTGGCAGTGTGGCTCCTGAGTCCTCACTCCTAACCACCACCTTGTCAGATAACCACACAGAGGACACAATAACCGGGGGGAGGGGCATTGCAGACAGACAGACCCGAGTGCGCAAAGGCACGGAGAGCAAGCACCGTCACTCATGCAGGGAATTGTAAGAAATGTGTTTGTTTTGGAGCCTGGGGCCCAGATGGTGCTGGAGAAGGAGGTGGAAGCCCAGCCTTGGAGCCCTTGTGGGCGAGGTTAAGAAGGCCTGTGGGCAAGGTCACTCCAGGGAGGTCTTTGTCAAGATTGTGTGGCCCCTTGGAGCTGGGCGGAACCTTACACGTCCTGCTCAGTGCCGGGACCGCATAGAATGTGCAGAACGCAAACCACGGCAGCCTTTGGTTTTCCCGGGCACTTTCCTCCTCCTTGTTCAAACAAAGCTCCCCTCCCTGGCATCCCCGGAGGCCGCACATCCAGCCTCTGCCACTAGGCAAATTCTTCCCTGTAGATGTTCATCACTCCTGCATCCCAGTCAACTCATCCCCCGCTCAACGGGCCATGCAGGGCGTGGCATGCGATTAATTAGTGTATTCTCCAGTTTCTATCAGGCCAAAGAGAAATTTAAAAAAGAACTGAAGATTGATGGATTTCTGTACAGTGACTTATCTGTACTAGCTTCTGACATGCCGTATTTCCCACCAGAGGAAGAGGAGGAGAACTTGGAGGACGGGATTCACCTGGTAGTCTGTGTCCATGGCCTGGATGGTGAGTTCCAAAGAGAGCTGTCTGACATGCAGACTTGTTGAGAAAATGAAGTACAAGAATGAATGAGTGAATGGGATGAAGGAATGAGTGGGTAAATGGAATGAAGGCAGGAATGGATAAATGGAATGAAGGAATGTATGGATAAATGGAATGAATGGGTAAATGAAATTAATGAATAAATAAATGGGATGAAGGAAGTAATGGATAAATGGAATGAAGGAATGAATAGAGTAAATGAATGGATAAATGGGATGAAGGAAGGAATGGATAAGTGGAAGGAATGGGGAAATGAATGGATAAATGGGATGAAGGAAGGAATGGATAAGTGGAAGGAATGGGGAAATGAATGGATAAATGGGATGAAGGAAGGAATGGATAAGTGGAGTAATGGAAGGAAGGAAGGAATGGAGTAATGGAATGAAGGAAGGAATGGGGAAATGAAGTGAAGGAAGGAATGGATAAGTGGAAGGAATGGGGAAATGAATGGATAAATGGGATGAAGGAAGGAATGGATAAGTGGAGTAATGGAAGGAAGGAAGGAATGGAGTAATGGAATGAAGGAAGGAATGGGGAAATGAAGTGAAGGAAGGAATGGAGTGTGTTCTTTGATCCTCCATGATCAGCAGCGGTCTCATTCCCTGCCCCCGACAGTCCCTATGGAGCAGGTGGCGTCCATGGCCCTCACACCTTCATGACGGTCTCCAAAGGCGACTGCTACTCTAGTGTAGATAACTGTGCCCTGCCTGGCCCACTTGGGGGCCTCGCTGACTACCTGGCAGGGGCAGAACTAGACAAGCTTTGTGTTAAATAAGACACTTAAGAGGGGACTTGTAGATGGCACGTTGTGTCACGTCAACCATTGAGTGATGTCACTCGCAGAAAGCCCTGAGTAAACAGAACTGGTTCTGGAAGAAGGGGAGGCAGTGCGCCTCCTGCTGGTCCTGTGGGGAATGTCCACAGCCATGTGTCTATGGGGCAGGGAGGAATTCCATGGAGGGGACTTCCGAAAGGCCCTGACCGTGTGTGTAGGGGGGGTGACGGGGGGTTGGACTTGTTTCAGTTGTTTATGTCATCTGCTCAACAAAACACCAAGGTACGTGTGGGAATGGGAGGAGGAGAGCTAAGTCCCTTGTGTGTCCGCTTTCATGTTATTAACTTTGGGTGGGTTTGTCCGTCGTTTTAGGGAACAGTGCAGACCTCCGGCTGGTAAAGACCTTCATAGAACTGGGGCTCCCTGGAGGCAAACTGGACTTCCTGATGTCTGAGAAGAACCAGGTATGAGGACACAAACCTCAGAGCGGGGGTTCCCCGGGTCAGGCCTCACATGAGCCCCTGAAAGTCACCAGACAGTTTGTGGACGCGCAGATAAGAGGGGGCTTTGCCGAAGAACTCGGGCAGGTGCTTATGGTCCCAGAGAAAGGACTCACTTCTCCTTTGGGAGGGCGAGGAGAGAGGAAGAAGTGGGGGCGTGGGAGTCAGGTGCCTGGGGCCTTCTGACCCACTGGGCATCAGGGTGGGTGACAGCTCGGAACATCCATGCCTTGGGGGTTTGCGGGTCCGCCCTGGGGGCTGTCCCTGTCCCTGGTGTCTGTGTGACTTCTCGGCACGTACTTCCTCCTCTGTGACACGGGACAGCGATCCCAGGGGACTGCATGTGCTGCTCTCCACCTCGTCCCTTCCTCCTCCTGTCCGTCACCCCCTAACTGAGGAGGCTCTGGTGTCCCCGAGTCTCTTCACTGGGGTCCCAGTCTGTGAGCCCTCAATGTGGAGTTCCAGTCCATGACCTCAGCATCAGGCTGAGGTCTGCTCCCAGCATGCACCACGGTGTGGCTGGAGGAGCCCGGCCTTGCTGGCTCCGCCCACCGCGTGCTCTCCTCTTCCAGATGGACACGTTTGCCGACTTTGACACCATGACGGACAGGCTGCTGGATGAGATCATCCAGCACATCCAGCTCTACAGCCTCTCCATCGCCCGGATCAGGTGAGGGAGGGAGCGCAGGGAGCGCAGGGAGCGCAGGGAGCGCAGGGAGCGCAGGGAGCGCAGGGAGCGCAGGGAGCGCAGGGAGCGCAGGGAGCGCAGGGAGCGCAGGGAGCGCAGGGAGCGCAGGGAGCGCAGGGAGCGCAGGGAGCGCAGGGAGCGCAGGGAGCGCAGGGAGCGCAGGGAGCGCAGGGAGCGCAGGGAGCGCAGGGAGCGCAGGGAGCGCAGGGAGCGCAGGGAGCGCAGGGAGCGCAGGGAGCGCAGGGAGCGCAGGGAGCGCAGGGAGCGCAGGGAGCAGGCGGGGCGGGGGCGGGGCCTCTGAGTGTCTGCGGTGCACAGATCCACGCAGTGCCTTCTGTACACCCCTGGGACGAGCTGACGGTGACGTGAATGGCATAGACGGCCCGGCCGTGTGGCTCAGTGGTTGAGTGCCGACCTATGACCCAGGAGATCACGGTTCGATTCCCGATCAGGGCACATGCTCGGGTTGCAGGCTCGATCCACAGTGTGGGGCGTGCAGGAGGCAGCCGACCGATGATTCTCTCTCATCATTGATGTTTCTCTCTCTCCCTCTCCCTTCCTCCCTGAAATCAGTAAAAATATATTTTTAAAAATGCAAAGAATACTAATGGCGTAGATGGCGTTGAGAGCGGAGGTGACACACCCATGTCCATCATAGTGTGTGCGGGAGAAGAAACGTTTGTAGCTCCGTAGGAAGAGACTTGGACATGGTCAGCTATTCCCGAGTTTGAATGTTGGCACTCCTCACGCCCAGGAGTCCGACCTTCAGCTCCACCACGGAACCTCTGCAGGCGTTCCCGTCCCTGCGCCTCTGTCCGTGGAACGGGACCAGCGCTGAGCTGAGGTGTGGCAGCGCTGGGCGGGTCCCCTGCCAGGAAGGGATGTCAGTCTGTGACAGTGTGACAGCTGTGTGCCTCCTCCAAACCTGGCAGGAGGAAGGGGATAGCTAACACCTGCACTTGGGGTTGGGGCAGAGTGGCGAGTCCTCGACAGCATCAGCCCGTTTAGTCCTCAGAGATAAAGTCTCAGGCCCTCCTCCTCCTCTCACAAGTGAGGGCGCAGAGGCCTCCAGGGTCAGGGGGCATCACAGGGCATGCTGGGAAGAGGTCGGAGGTGTCCCCCTCATGTGACAGGGTTCCCATAGTTGTTGTTGTTTTTAATCCTCACTTGAGGGTATTTTCCCATTGATTTTCAGAGAGAGCGGAAGAGAGAGGGAAAGACAAAGGGAAACATGGATGTGAGAGAAACACATCGCTTGGTTGCTTCCTGCACGAGCCCCGACCAGGGCCCAGGCCAGAGAGGAGTCTGTAGCCAAAGTACGTGCCCTTGACCGGAATTGAACCCGGGACCCTTTGATCGCAGGCCACACCTGCTAGAGCCAGTAATTATTTAATTCGAAAATAATGCTGTGGTGGGTCCGTGGTCTGTGGGAACAGGACTGGAGCATGTAGGAGTGGTGTCCACCCTGTGGGCAGGGAGCAGGCTGTGACGAGTGCCTAGCGTGGGAGTGAATGACGAGTGAGTGACGGGGGAGGGGCCTCATGGGAGGTGGGGTTGCATTCTGTGGATGACCAGGGCGGTCCAGTGCTCAGAAGGGACACCCGGGTGGACGAGAGAAGATATAGGGATGGGGACGGGGGCTGGGCAAGATGCCCACACGTCTCTCCGGTCACCCGGCCAGAGTTTGGACACCTGACGGGGATGGATTAGTGCCCCGAATCGGTGGGAGGTGCAGGGCGCTGACCCCGGCGCTGCCTGTGCAGGACCCTCCGGCGGGGGGCCTGCAGTCTCACTCACGGACCCGCTTTCTCTCCAATCAGCTTCATCGGCCATTCTCTCGGCAACATCATCATCCGCTCGGTCCTCACGAGGCCCCGGTTCCGCTATTACCTCAGCAAGCTGCACACCTTCCTGTCGCTGTCCGGGCCGCACCTGGGGACCCTGTACAACAACAGCACCCTGGTCAGTACAGGTGAGATTCCCACGCCGGGCATTGCCCAGAGTTCATCCAGGGCAGCCCTTCTTAAAAATATGTATATGTTTATTGATTTCAGAGAGGAAAGGAGAGGGGGAGGGAGAGAGAAACATAAGTGATGAGAGAGAATCATAGATCGGCTGCCTCCTGCACACCCCACACTGGGATGGAGCCTGAAACCCGGGCATGTGCCCTGACCGGGGATCAAACCGTGACCTCCTGGTTCATGGGTCAATGCTCAGCCCCTGAGCCAGGCCGGTTGGGCCAGATGCTGTTCTTGGTGGAACCCTGTGAGTTTGGAGCCTCCTCCTGCATGGATGGTGGAGAGAGAGCTGGGCTGAGAAAGGCGGCCTTCGGTTGGTGTTGAGTGAGGTTGGACTGGGTGGACCCAGGACCTCTTCTGCTTCCAGTTCCCTGGAAACGAGGAGGTGATGTCCCTGGGGTGCGAGCTGGGAAAGGTTCAAGAAGCTAATGGTGAAGAGGAGAGAGCGTGGGAGTCTCAGTCCGTTGGGGCTGCCGTCACAGCCACCATGGATGGGGGCTGGTCACCAGCAGACACTGATGCCTCACAGAGCTGGAGGCCGGGAGTTGAGGTCTAGGCACCCCAGCTTCACTGACTAGTGAGGGCCAGGCTCCTGGTTCACGGATGGCCCTCTTCTTGCTTTGTCCTCAGTGGTAGGGAGGGAGGGAGCTCTCTGGGTCTCTTCGATGAGGGCACTAACGCCACTCAGGAGGGCCCCACCCTCAAGGCCCAAGCACCTCCCACAGACCCCACCTCCAAATGCCATCTCATTGAGGGGTTCGTTTTCAACATACGAACCTGGGGGGATACAAACATTCGGTTGTGGCAGCGGGGAGGCCAGAGGCAGACTCAGCCAGATGTCTGTGGGGGCGGAGTCTATAGCAAGGGCTTTCAGTCATGTCACTCCCATGACAAGCCTGCAGTCAAGTTCTAACCCAGACACTGAGTGAGGACTCCGGCCCAGACCTTTAATCTCTGTGCTGCTGTGTTTCCTTAGTTTTAAAATGGACCGAATGTGTGTATATATGTATGGTTCCATGTATGACAGATACATGTGTATGTGTGTACGCATGTCTCTAAACACACACCCTATGATATACATGCATGACCCATGTTTACATGGCAGTAATGATCACATACGTGCACAGTGTATCTTGTTTATTTCCTTGCATTTTTATAAAAAAAATTGCGGTGGTGACATGATACTCATCCGTGTCCGTGTCGGCCCAGCCACGGGAAGGGGAGGGACTCAGAGATGCGAGGCTGACTTTCGCTCTTTTAGACCCGAGCGGGTCTGTGAGGAGCATTCCTCATGCGTGCTTGTACTTAGGGCTGATTCCTTAGCCTGCATTTAGGGGCGGGACGAGCAGATCGGAGAGGGTGGGAGTTTCATGACTCCCGCAGCCTGTCGCCATGCTGTTTTGCAGGACGATTTTGTGTCTCTGTCCCCAGGATGTAAGGGTACAGACATCCCTCTCGCTTCCCACGCATGTGCCAAATGCCTGCTGCCCTCCTCTGTTCATGTTGATGAAAAAGCGCCGTTGACTGTTGCTCTCTCCCGTTATTCCTGCCCCCGTGCGTGTGTGTCTGAGTTTGGTTTGGTCTGGTTCCCAGGCTTGTGGCTCATGCAGAAACTGAAGAAGTCTGGCTCCCTGCTGCAGCTCACCTTCAGGGACAATGCCGACCTGCGCAAGTGTTTCCTCTACCAGCTCAGCCAGAAGACAGGTGAGTGGCTTCCCCCACACAGTGGGGTCTGAGCGTGAGCTGAGATCCCGTCTGACCCGGCTGGCTTCCGCCACGCGAGGCTGATTCACTCACAGAAGCGTCTGAGCGGAGGCACAGCTCTGCACTCCCAGGAGGCCGCGAGCCACCCGAGAACTCCGTCTCCCCGTGGCGGGTGGAAGGCATCACCCCCGGGGCCCAGGTGTGCGTGCGGGTATCTCCAGGAGAGCCCGTGCCTCACTCACACAGATCCTTCCCTCGCCTAACCACACAGGCTCAGGGTCTGGGGCCACTCAGCCCCTCGCCCAGGTGCAGGTCCACGTACAGAAGGGCTGACAAACATGGTCCCTTTATGTTGACAGTGGAGGCGGGTCCTTCCAGGCAGCCCGAGGGCACCTTCCCGCAGCCCCTCCACCATGAGGAAGGGCCCAGCAGTGCAGAACCCCTCTTCTCCCCCCCGCCCGCCCCCGGCCTGACGGGCAGAGGGCAGCAGTGGGTGCGGAGGAGCAGAGGCTGGCCTGACTTCCCCTGTGGGGTGCTTGCTCTGTGTGCCTCCGTTTCCCTGCCCGATGAGCTCACCCCCGTCTTCCTGTGGCACTAAAGCTCCCGCGGCACATGCTTTGCTCAGCCTCGCGGACCGGAGGCCCTTATGCACCCACACTCTCTCAGGGTGCGGTGCACAGGCTGTGTGACCAGAGGACGCACCCTGAAACGCCCAGGTAAAGAGCACCCCCCGGCTCGTTGCAGGTCTGCAGTATTTTAAAAACGTCGTGCTGGTGGCTTCACCCCAAGATCGCTACGTGCCATTTCACTCAGCCAGGATCGAAATGTGCAAAACCGCCCTCAAGGACAGGCACACGGGTAAGCCGAGTTTCACTCTCACGATGGAAAAAGAAAAAGAAAGAAAAGAAAAATCAAACGCAGCCCTGGCCAGGTGGCTCAGTTGGTCCCATGGCACCAAGGGGGCAGGTTCCATCCCAGGGCAGGGAACGTACAAGAATTAACCAATGAATGCACGGATAGTGCAGCAACCAATCGATGTTTCTCTCTCCTCTCCTCTCTCCTCTCTCTCTCAAGTCAATCAATACTATCTAATAAAAGAGTGATATGCAAATTAACCCTCACTCCACCACACCCACAAACCACGCCCACCAGCCAATCAGGAGTGAGTATGCAAATTAACCCAACCAAGATGGCTGCAGCCACAGAGAGAGCAGGAGGGAGGCTTGGGTTTCCCTGGCAATGGAGGAAGCCAAGCTTTCCACACACCCTGGCCAGCCCAGGCCTCCGCTTAAGGCTACAAAGTTTCAATTATAGAAGATAAATAAATTCCAATAGAAATGGCTGCCGCCAAAGAGTGAGCAGAAGGCTTGGCTCCACTCCAGGCTACAAAGTTTCAGTTGTAGAAGATAAATAAATACCAGATCCCAGGCCCTCCGCTTGGGTCACTGAGGGGCGTGGCCAGCCTGCAAACCACCACAGGCCCCTTGCCCAGGCCACCCCACACCCCAAGGGAACCCCCACCCTGATCCAGGACACCCTTCAGGGCAAACTAGCCGGCCCCCACCTGTGCACCAGGCCTCTATCCTATCTAATAAAAGAGTAATATGCAGATTGACCATCACTCCAACACACAAGATGGCTGCCCCCATGTGGTCAAAGATTCTGCCCCCATGTGGACACAAGATGGCCGCCACAAGATGGCCAGCAGGGGAGGGCAGTTGGGAGGGACCAGGCCTGCAAGGGAGGGCAGTTGGGGGTGATCAAGCCTGCAGGGGAGGGCACTTAGGGGTGACCAGGCCGGCAGAAGAGGGAAGTTGGGGGCGACCAGGCCTGCAGGGGAGCAGTTAGGCATCAAACAGGCTGGCAGGGGAGTGGTTAGGGGTGATCAGGCTGGCAGGCAGAAGCGGTTAGGGGCAATCAGGCAGGCAGGCAGGTGAGCAGTTGGGAGCCAGCAGTCCTGGATTGTGAGAGGGATGTCCGACTGCCTGTTTAGGCCCGATCCCACCGGACATCCCTTGAGGGGTCCCAGATTGGAGAGGGTGCAGGCTGGGCTGAGGGACACCGCCCCCCCCCCCCCCGCACGAATTTCGTGCACCGGGCCTCTAGTCAATAAATAAATTACAAAGCAAACGTTCAGCCCTGGCCAGGTAACTCAGTTGATTGGAGTGTCATCCCATACACCAAATGGTTGCGGGTTCAATCCCCAATCTGGCCCATACAGGAGGCAAGCCATCGATGTTTCTCATGTTGAGGTTTCTCTCTCACGTCGATGTTTCTCTCTCTCTAAAAAAATAATTAGAAACATATCTTCCGGTGAGGATTAAGAAAATAATAATAAAGCCCTGGCTGGTTTGGCTGCGTGGATAGGGTGTCGGCCTGTGGATGGAAGGGTCCCCGGTTCAGTTCCAGTCAAGGGCACATGCCTGGGTGGCAGGCTCCATCCCCAGTAGAGGGCACGCAGAAGGCAGCCGATCAGTGATGTTTCTAGCTCTCTTTCCCTCTGCCTTCCTCCCTGAGTAAAAATACAGATTTTAAAAAATAATACAAGCAGACGTGCATTCATGAAATTAAAACTCTGCGTAGTGGGGCCCATCAGACGTTCCGCCCAGGGACAGGAACCCGCCCGCACGCAGTGTCTCTCCACGTTCCTCTGTGGGTTCCCCTAGATCTGCCTGACCCCTGCGTTCACCCAGTGAACCTTGTCCCCCTAAGTTCAGCCTGCACCCCTGGCTTCCTCCCTCCCCACAGGGCCTGTTTATGCAGAAATGATCAACAACCTCTTGCGCCCCCTGGTGGAAGCCAAGGACTGCACGCTGATCCGGCACAACGTGTTCCACGCCCTGCCCAACACCGCCAACACCCTGATCGGGCGCGCTGCGCACATCGCGGTGCTGGACTCGGAGCTGTTCCTGGAGAAGTTCTTCCTGGTGGTGGGACTCAACTACTTCAAGTAGCGGCCGCGGAGCCGCCCGGCCCGCCCAAGGCCCACCCGGGGGAGCTTGGCCCAGTCACCCTTTTGTCGAGCTCTGCCCTTCAAGCGGAGCCCAGAGGAGGCCTGAGGGACGCAGGAGGGGCGGACCCGGAACCCCGGGAACTTCCCTTTGGGAGATTTGGGAAGGAAAGCCGAACCTGCAGGGATCAAAACAACAGGCTTTGCCCCAACCAGTCTGGCCACCTGGAGGCTCCTCCATCCGAGATGTTCTCTAGAGAAAATGCGAGAAAATAAAGCCACAGAACTTGGAGCTGGGGAGCCCGCCTTTGTAACCCGCAGCCGTCGGCAGGGGGCAGGCACATCCACCTTAACCAGGCGTGCCCAGCAGGTGGCTAGCGCATAGCTTTATCATTTTTCAAATTAAATTAAGTGCACACAAGCATTTCAGAACTCAGGTTAACCTCTGTGCAGAGTGGACATGCCGGTGTAAATAGGACCCTCCATAGACTCCATGTGCCACCTTGTTCGAGAACATGCGAGGCCTCGCCCCCTCTCCTCCTGTTTCCTCGGCAAGGGGCGAAGGAATGCTTTAGAATCCCCAAGTTCACGGCCTCCCGGGGTGGGTGGGTGATTGCAGGTCTGGGGGGTGGAAGTGATGCTGTAGAGGAACCTAGAGAACCGGCCCATCAGCCACCTCACCTACTCCTGCAGACCTTTGCTATGCACAGCCCCGCTCCATGCCTTGTTCTTGCGATGGCCCACGTCTCTGTCCGTGGTCGGGAAAATGGATTTCGACTAAAGCTGGCAGAAGGGGCGCCGAGACTGATGCTCACCTTTGTGGCGCTCCGGCGGGTGTACTTCCAAAGAAATGCTGGGTCAGCGCTGGGCGCAAGTGCAAAAATTTAAACCCATGAGCGTGGCCAGCGGCTCCTCTGTCCGTGGAGGGAGAAAGCATCTAAATGGAGGAAAGCTGGATTCCACCTCAGGGGAGCTCCAGGAAGGTGCTGGGTGTCTTTCAATAGCAATGTCTTCTTGCCTTAGGGAACTAAAGGGCTAAGGAAGGTCACCATGGATTTAAAAAATTAAATAAAAAGCCTACAAGACAGCAGGAACAATAGTGAGATCAGCGAGGACAAAGGTTAGGGGGAGGGTTCTACCTGCGTTATTGGTAAATGGCCTAAGGGGTAGTTTTGAAACTTACCAGAATGTTTAATAGGGTCCCCAAGACTGGGTGCACCCTACGGGCTAAAGGACGTGCAGAGAACCATGGCAAAGGACGCGGGGATGACTAACACGGGGACCCTTCTGCTGGAGCGTGAGAGCAGACGCTGAACGCTGAGAATGTCTTCATCCCAGAACCCTTTCTGCTTCCGCCACAGCCCCTCAAAGTGTGGACACCTGGGCCCGGACCTCGGCGCACCAATGCCCTGGTAATGAAGCCAAGCAAACCCGGGCTCGCTGAGCATTGAAGTCCCTCCCAGGGTCACAACGTGGCTTTGGAAACCCAGTGCAGACGCTGGGAGACGCGTCCAGGGAGGCGACTTTGCAGGAGAACAGAGTGTGGCCTCGAGAAAGAACGAGACGGGGCAGGCGATGGGTGATCTGCAAAGGCCGATTCCACCCGAGGGTGAGGGCTTCCCTCGGGGCCTCCAAACGCGCATCGTCTGTTCTTCCTACATAGGGGCCCGGGTCCTTTGGGCACTTTCCCTCTGGGTGTTAAGTTCCCGATGGGCGCAGATTCAGCTACCCACGAGCAGTGCCGGCCTCCCCTAGGCGGGATTCGGTTCCGCAGCGTAGCGCGCGCTGCCTGGACTAGCGCCAGGGCAGGACCCCAGGTGTGTAGTCCGTGCGTTTTCACTGTGTGGTCCCGCTTCCCATCCGCACCGTGTCATTCCCTGGTCGTCGGGAGACCCACCCGTCGCCAGTGGTCAGGGTGACTCTGATGACTACTGTCCTTTCCCAAAACCAGACGCCATCTTTAACTACAATATGCTGCCTGGACCTCGCGAGAACTCGTGGCAATAAACGTCCAGCTGCATGGGGCACCTCTTTTTTACAGGGGTGCTCTGCTGTCTGTAACCCGCTCTGGCCTCTGACCATCCATTCTAACTGTAGAAAGTCCATCTCTGTATGTAAATAAGAGTGCCAAGTGTCACCTGTCTTGCCTCATTTGAAAGGGTTTTTTATGTCTCTTTCTATTGAAGTATAGATATCTAATATGTATATGTATATACATATATATACACACATATATAATATATAAATATATAATGTAAACAGGGACATTCTATTATTGATGATAAAAATTATAAACAAAATGCCTGCCAAGATAACGGTCTAGTCTGTTGTCATTCTCAGCATCATTTTTGTTTTTCTTTTTGTTGGTTGGTTGGCTTTATGATTTAGTAACTGTGCCAGAACTACTGAGACAGAACAATTACTGATACTGAGATTCACCGGAATTTGCTGTTGGGGAGCCAGATATAATCAGAGAAGCAGAGGTGGACCTACAGTTACCTGGGGGCAAACTAACCCTAGCCCTAGACCAGCCGTGGGCAAACTACGGCCCGCGGGCCGGATCCGACTGTTCTATCCGGTTTTCTTGCTCTCCCCTCCGCTCCTTTACTTTGAATTTATATGAGTTCACACAAACACTCCATCCATGCTTTTGTTCCGGCCCTCCAGTCCAGTTTAAGAACCCATTGTGGCCCTGGAGTCAAAAAGTTTGCCCACCCCTGCCCTAGACCCTAACCTTAAACCTAACCTTGTGCCCTACCCCTCGCCCTAAACCTACCCCTAGCCTGAACCCTAGCCCTAACTTTAAGCCTAAACCCTAACACTAGCCCTAATCCTAACCCTAACCCTA